>NC_079448.1:35725356-36090356 GCF_903798145.1 Danio aesculapii
TTCTACAATATAAACAATAATTCAAACACAGGCTAAATCCTAGCAAGATTTGGTAAATCTTTAGAAAATGGATTGAAAAACAACCAGATCACAGAGTAATTCAGCACTGGAGTTTGCTGTTTGTACCTGACGGTGGCTTTTGCAGCGCTGAAGTATCTTACAGCAGATTGTACAGTAAAACAGAGGGCAGTACTGTGCAGAAGAGTGTGATTGAGGAGACCATGGCTGAAGCTCCAGCTATGAGGAACGGGGCCGTGTGCTTCATCATCCAGTTGTACTCCTCCTTCAGGCCCTGTTTCTGCAGCTCAGGTCCGACCAAATGCCGGATCGTCTCATAGTAAGAGTTCAACCAGTGCAACTGCAAGACAACAACAATAAAACCCTGTCAGACAGCTAATCTGCACCCCCAATCACTGAGTCCTGCTGAAAACAAGGCTGTTTTACACACGTGCAAAGCCGCAGTATGTGTTTCCAGTGAAGAGTGAATGTGGGCTCCTTTCAAAGGAAACCAACATCAGAAAACAACACATTTCAACACAAAGATGTGGTTATTCACAGGTTTTTTTTTCTTGACAGAACCAAAATGTTGCAGATTTTTTTTACTGTAAACATTTAAAGGTAAACATAGATCTGCTAAGGGTTTAGATAACACTTACCAGGCACCAAATATGAGTACAAATGAAAAAGGGCTCTAGTTGCAAGTTAAATGGTAAAGATTGCTCAAACCACATATGATTTAACACACATTTTTCAAAGACTGTGTTGTAATATTCTTTTATTGTAATATTCTTACATGAGCAGCTCATTATAAAAACATTTTCTGAGTTTTAGAGCAACCCAGTTTGCAGCAAACATCCACACAATCTCCAAAACTGAAGAAAAGGGGTCATAAATCTGTTGTCACCCCAAAACAATTGATTATTTGTTAAATAATAATAATTATTATTACTATTATTATTTGCACAATGCTAATAATAACAATATTTTGTAATATATGTATCATCTCCTTTTTTAAATATTATATTTATTAACAGATGAGTTATTTTTTCAAGATTTTTTGCTAAATACAAAAATTCAGCTTTGAAATAAATTACATTTTATAATATATTCATATAGAAAGCAGATATTTTAAACAGTAATACTATTTAACAATTTTATTTTATTTTTATCAATTAATTTATTTATTTTTACAGTTTTTGCTGTTCTTTGGGTCAAATAAATGCAAGCTCGGACAGCAGAAGATACTAACTTGTCTACATTTTTTTACCTAGTGTGTATGTGTGTGTATAACATTTCAAATTAATTAAAAAAAGTCTTTCAAATAATTTTAGTGCTGGCCAAGGTTAATTGCATATGTGTGTACTGTGTATATTTATTATGTATACATAAATACACAAATGTATGCATATATTTGAGAAAATGTTAATTTATAATTAATTCTAAAAAAATGAATGAATTTAAATATCTATGCAAAAAAAAGAGTTTTGAATAGTTTTGTTTTTATGTATGTGTATGTATTACGTATACATAATAAATACATATAATATACAAATACACTTATCGGCCACTTTATTAGGAACACTTTACTAGTACCGGGTTGGACCAACTTTTGCCTTCAGAACTGCCTTAAACCTTCGTGGCATAGATTCAACAAGATACTGGAAATATTCCTCAGAGACTGGTCAATATTGAAGTTATAGCATGTCACAGTTTCTGCAGATTTTTCGGCTAAATCTCCCGTTCCACCACATCCCAAATGTACTCTAATGGATTGGGATCTGGTGGCTGTGGAGGCCATTTGAGTAGAGTGAACTCATTGCCATGATCAAGAAACCAGTCTGAGATGATTCGCACTTCATGAAATGACGCGTTATCCTGCTGGAAGTAACTATCAGAAGATGGGTACGCTGTGGGCATAAAGGGATGGACATGGTCAGCAACAATACTCAGGTAGGCTGTGGCATTGACACGAAGCTCAATTGGTATTAATTGGCCCAAAGTGTGCCAAGGACATATCCCCCACACCACCACCAGCAGCCTAAACCATTGATGCAAGGAAGGATGGATCCATGTTTTCATGTTGTTGATGCCAAATTCTGACCCCATCATCCGAATGTCGCAGCAGAAATCGAGATTCATCAGACCAGACAACGTTTTTTCAATCTTCTATTGTCCAATGTTGGTGAGCCTGTCTAAATCGGAGCCTCAGTTTCCTGTTCTTAGCTGACAGGAGTGGCACCTGGTGTGGTCTTCTGCTGCTGTAGCCCATCCACCTCAAGCTTTTCATTGTGTTGTGCAATTAGAGATGCTCTTCTGCATACCTCGATTGTACCGAGTGGTTATTCGAGTTACTGTTGCCTTTCGATCAGTTTGAACCAGTCTGGACATTCTCCTCTGACCTCTGGCATCAACAAGGCATTTGTGCTTTTTCAGACCATTCTCTGTAAACTCTAGAGATTGTTGTGCATGAAAATCCCAGTAGATCAGCAGTTTCTAAAATACTCAGACCAGCCCGATTAGCACCAACAACCATGCCACATTCAAAGTCACTTAAACCACCTTTCTTCCCCATTCTGATGCTCAGTTTGAACTGCAGCAGATCGTCTTGACCATGTCTACATGCCTAAATGCATTGAGCTGCTGCCATGTGATTGGCTGATTAGCAATTAGAAAAGAGATTAGAAAAGTGTACCTAATAAAGTGGCCGGTGAGCATATATCTTATGTCAAAACAAACTTTTATTTTGGATGCAATTAATCTTTGCCCAGCACTAAATAATTGTTATCTCTGAAAGCAGAAGTACCAAAAAAAAAAATGTGCAAAGAACCCCCCACAAAACCTTTTTAAATATATCCGTTTAAATATTGTTATGAAATACTACTGTTACCATACCTGCTCAAGATTTAGAAGAGATGTGTCTATCAGGTTTCTGTCATAAGGCACCAGTGAAACAGTCTCAAATGTCAGGTACTTGCTGCTATGCTAGAGGGACAAACAATTAAGCAAATTTAGAAAACATTAAAGGCAATTCATTACTCACTGCTCTTAGTTATCAGCACTGGATTTGCAGAATTTCGGACCCCCAGTTATTTAGATGTACCTTTGTAGAAGCTGGAACAGTGACAGCAATGTCCTCTATCCTAATACCAAAGTCATTCTCCTTGTAATAACCAGGCTCTAGAGGAGAGTTTGTCAGATTAAAAGTATAATTGTCAAACGATGGCAATCATAATGAGATTCTTGAGGATTTCTCACCAATTGAGGTAAACATTCCCTCTTGAAATGGAATATTATTGGACTGAAAACCCACAGGCCCTGTCAGAGACAAAGACAGTTAACAATAAAATAAGTTACATGTTCTTTTTGCTAGCCAAGGTTGCGTTTATGTGATGAAAAAATACAGTATAAAAAGCAAAAATGAATAATATGTAAAATAACAGTTTGCCAATTTAATACATTTTAAAATAAATCAAATTTATTACTGTTGTGTCAAAGCAAACATTTCAGCATCGTTACTACTTATTTTCAGTGTCCATAATTCTGATTTAGTGAATAATCTGAACAATTATATTGAGTTTATTGTTACTTTAGATCAGGGGTCACCAAACTTGTTCCTGGAGGGCCGGTGTCCTGCAGATTTTAGCTCCAACCCTAATCAAACACACCTGAACAAGCTAATCAAGGTCTTACTAGGTATACTTGAAACATCCAGGCAGGTGTGTTGAGGCAAGCTGGAGCTAAACCCTGCAGGGACACCGGCCCTCCAGGACCGAGATTGGTGCTTTACCCCTGCTTTAGATCAACGAAATGCATCCTTGAGGAATAAAAGATTTTTAAAAAATCATACTTACATCAGCACTTGAAACTATAGTGTATTTAAATGTGAAAATCGTTATCAACAGATGTGTAAATGAGAAGATTGTTGAGAAAAATATCAGACGCACATTCATGAACTCCAAAGTAGTTCCCCACACCATGACCTGTGCCATGACCGTAATTTAAACCAACTTCCCATAATGCTCTTCGTCCCAGCATCTCCATGTTTACCCCTATGGTGGAAACAAAAACACAGGAATAATCAGAAATATCAGCGTTTGTGGTAGTCAGTCTGCTGTGGATTGAGCGCCCTCTTGTGGATGAACGTGACTGACGCAGATCCTCTAGTTACTTTTCCAGTACATTTAATCTTTAAAATGTTCTCACAAATAATTGTCAATGCTACTAGTACTAGTTTTTAGATTTTCTATTATCTTTGTAATTATATTAAGTACATAGGTCTATTCATTACCTACTAATGCTAATTTATTTTAAATATTCATAAATATTCAAAAAATATTTATTACAAACCAGTACTTTACTAGATACTAGTAACCTATTTCATGAGATACTTGTAATTATTTAATAGATGCTTTTATTGATTTATCAGATAGTGGTAATTATTTAGTTTACACTAGAACAGTGTTTCTCAACCACATTCCTGGAGGACCAACAGCTCTGCACATTTTCCAGGTCTCCTTAACCAAACACATCCAATTCAGATAATTAGCTCATTAGCAGAAACTGAAAGGCCTGTAATAGGTGTGACAGACAAAGGAGACATCCAAAACATGCAGGTTGAGAAACACTGCACAAGTACATATTTAATACACACTAATCCCTATGAAGCAGATGCTATTCATTTTCATGCATTTTCCTTTGGCTTAGTCCCTTATTTATCAGGGGTCGCCACAGTGGAATGAACCGTCAACAATTCGAGCATGTTTTTTACGCAGCAGATGCCCTTCCAGCTGCAACCTAGTACTGGGAAACACCCATACACTCTCACATTCACACACTCATACTCTTTGGCCAATTTTGTCTACTAAATTCACTTATAGCGCATGTCTTGGACTGTGGGGGAAACCAGAGCGTGACGGAAACCCATGTGAAAACAGAGAGAACATGCAAACTCCACACAAAAATGCCAACTGGCCCAGCAGGGACTTGAACCAGTGACCTTCTTGCTGTGAAGCGACAGTGCTAACCACTGAGCCATCGTGCTGCCCCAAACAGATACTAGTACTATTCAATAGATAAACATTTATACTAGCACTAGTCCAAATGTTGCTAGTAAGCTTTTCCATCGCACTGCTGAGAAATTTATTTGAACTGTGGCAATTCAGACTAGTCATAACATAAGATTAGTGCAAAAGCAGTTGTGACTAGTAACATAAGAATTAGTATTATTATTAAAATAATACTAAAAAAGATTCTGGGCGACACAGTGGCGCAGAAGGTAGTGCTGTCGCCTCATAGCAAGAAGGCTGCTGGTTCGAGCCTCGGCTGGGTCAGTTGGCGTTTCTGTGTGAAGTTTGTATGTTCTCCCTGTGTTGGCATGGGTTTCCTCCGAGTGCTCCGGTTTCCCCCCACAGTCCAAAGACATGCGGTACAGATGAATTGGGTAGGTTAAATTGTTCGTAGTGTATGTATATGTGCGAATGAGTGTGTATGGGTTTCCCTGTGATGGGTTGCAGCTGGAAGGGCACCCGCTGCGTAAAACATGTGCTGGATAAGTTGGCGGTTAATTCCGCTGTGGCGACCCCTGATTAATATAGGGACTAAGCCGAAAAGAAAATGAATGAATAAAAAAACAAAAAAAGATTCTGTGGTTTAAGTACTGATAAAGATGAGTATCTATTTAATGGGTCTCAGCAACCATCATTTTTGACAATATCTTCTTTTGTGTTCAACAGAAGATCATTTTGAGGGATGTAAACAGAAACAATGGTCCCAACGTATTTCCTGTTTTACATTTTGAATTTCTATAACTTCCGAGAATCCAAAAAGAGCCACATATTGATAAATAATGTTATGATAGCTGTTTTAATATTACACTATGATTAAGTTGCCTCTTGTTACAGTTATGAAATAGTTTGATAACAAGTAGGAAATGTTTATGGGCTAATGACATCACCACATTGAAATGGTCTATAGTAGTGTTTCCCAGATTAAATGTCTACCAAATGACTAAATTGTCCTACATTTCTGTCATGTTTGTTGTTTAAATGACATTTGAAAGTTTTCTGCCTCAGCAGTGGAGCAGCACTAATCAATGTCACTGACTAAAACAGTCAATCAAATCAAAGTGGCGTGGCTTGACTTTTACAGATAGAAAACTAACTGAATTCTAGCATGAAGCTGCATGCTTTATCCTTTATTTAAATCACTAGATGCTCACCTCTAGTTCCAGCAGGAAAGATGGCTCTTGAAATCTCTATATTTCCCATGAGCACCCTTGTGTAGGCCTCCTGTTACAATAAAATGTAAAGAAGAGTTTTTATTATTATAGTGCTCTTAACGTAAGCATCTTCCTGTGCTTTCTATCATCAGTATCTAAGCTGCTGAGTACCTTCTGAAAGTCAGTGGGTTTACCCCAGTGCACAGTACGGGTTATATCAGTCGTGCCGTCACTATAAGACAGAGTTGGTGAACATAAATCTGACAGAATGCTATGTATTTTGCATATAAACAGAACTATGTATAGTGTATGACAATGAAACTCACAGGTACTGCCCTCCGGAGTCGACAAGATACATCTCATCCACTGTCAGCTTCCTCGCGGTCTCATTAGATGGACTGTAATAAACAAAAAATCACGCACTGATTTAAAGACAGAGTGTAGTCATTAGAAATGACCAAATTGTGTTATATTCAACCCAGGCTCATTCTGAAAACGTACCGCTATATACAATTCTGGAGAGTATACATCCCAGGAGGTACGTTTTTTGGCAGTTTTTCTTTTCGCAAATGCACCAGAGGCTGCTGTGTATGCATTTTGAGATCTCTCGCAAGTGACATTCGAGCCTGCTGTTCTCCCGTTTATGCACCAGAGGCCGCTGTCAACTGACTGGCTGGCTGACTAACGACTGACTGACTGACCAATCGATTAACCCACCCTCCTCCTTCCCTAAACCCAATGGAGAGTGTTTTCAAAAGCAGTCCAGAAAAAGACCTCGCCTGATTTTTACCACCTTTACAGATTTTACCACATTCTCACCCTGTTATTTACTTGTTTATTTTATTTTTTGGCTTCTGTTTTTGTCGTAACCACTTTCTGGAACCATTCTTCACCAGACTCGAACCCCGTCGTCATGGTCTACTCCTCTCTGCATTTCAAATCTGCAGACGTACATGGCAAACTAACTGGACAAACTGCTAACAGCGGGCAATCCGTCCATAGGGAAGTAAGTGGTCAGCTGGTAAGCATCATACCGCCCCTTAGTGTTCATTTTAAAGACAAAATGCAGCCATATGTACTGCTGGCTACATAATTCGCAATCTCCAGAAATGTATATAGGGCTACGTTTTCAAAATGAGCATTTGTTGCCTATATTTGTAATTTGTTCAGTTCTGTTTGTTTTTAAGATTTTCAGTGAAGCAGATCAACGTCTCTTACTGAAACAGCCAATCAAATCAAAATAGGTGTGGCTTGACTATTCACAGATAGAAGACATGAATTCCAGCATAAAGCTGCATGTTTGATCCTCTATTTAAAAAAATGTCTACCAAGTTTTCCAGATACCATTATGAACTATTATGCTAGATATGAATACATTGAATTTACATAGTAAACAATGAAATTACCTGTAGTGAGCAAGAGCAGCATTGGGTCCACTTGCAGAAATGGTTTCAAAACTCGGCCCCCGGCTGTTCTTCTGTTTGCTGTCAAAACACAATGAAGGATTTGTGTTTCTCTATAAAAAGGAAGTAATACAGCCTAAAGCGATTTACACTAACAGACCATCTTTCAGAAGATGAAAGAAGAAACATCCTTGATGCAGGAACTTGTTCTACTTGTGTAAAGCCAAAAATGAAAGTTTAGAGAGAAAGTGAGAGAGTGAGCTACAGTCTGTTTCTTGACTTAAATAAGCCACAATGTGTATATCTTTCAAGACAGATGGACCCTAAGTTGCAATTCTATTTTATAGTATTGTTTATCCTTTTACTATGTATTATTAAACAACAACTAAATAAAATGTAACAAGATAACTGTAAATATAACTAGTCACAGATAATTGCTAAAACAATTTAAACACCCTTTAATTGTCAAATATAAAGAAGTGATATTTGTATTTTGTAGTTTTTACATTGCACATACAATAAGAACTGTTCACATAGTGGTCAAAAATGGCACTTTTAAATTTCTTTTTAATTTTAATGAAATGATTGTACTACATTTTAGCTCTATAACCTTTTTTACTTTATATTTTGTGTTATATTCTGTTTTAAAGGGAATTTTATGGTACTAAATTATATTTATGCAGTAGTTAATGACCCATTAGTGGCTGTTTGAGCATACACAAAGATGGATTTTTCAGCTTAAACAGTACATTTTGATTCTATGAGTCATAAATTAAAATGTTATTAAATGATCTTAAATATACATTTTCAAATTTGAGGTTGCTATCTCAAAACATAAGGGTCACACTTTACATTAAGGTTTCATTAGTTAATGTACTCACTAACATGAACTAACAATGAACAGTAGTTGTACAGCACCTATTAGTCATAGTTCAACATTTACTAATGCATTATTAAAATTCAACATTTATGCTTGTTACCGTTAGTGAATGCACCAGGAGTTACCATGAACTAACAATGAACAACAGTATTTTCATTAACTAACGCTAACTAACATGAATAAATACTGTAATAAATGTACTGTTCATTGTTTGTTCATGTTAGTAAAAGCAATAACTAACACACACTTATTGTAAAGTGTTACCAAAATAAGCTTTCAGTAAGATTGTGTTTAGCCGCAGTACCAAATATTTCCACTAGATGAAGTTTCTCATTTATATTCATATTCATTGTTAATTAATGTGTTATATACAGTTGAAGACAGAGTTATTAGCCCCCTTTTGATTTTTTTTAAATATATTTTCCAAATTATGTTTAACAGAGCAAGGAAATTTTCACAGTATGTCTGATAATATTTTTCTTGAGGAGAAAGTCTGATTTCTTTTATTTCGGCTAGAAGAAAAATCAGTTTTTAATTTTTTAAAAAACATTTCAAGGACAAAATTATTACCCACTTCAAATAATATACATTTTTTTTGATAGTCTACGGAACAAACCATCATTATACAATAACTTGCCTAACTACCCTAACTTGCCTAGTTTGCCTAATTAACCTAGTTAAGCCTTTAAATGTCACTTTAAGCTGTATAGAAGTGTCTTGAAAATTATCTAGTAAAATATTATTTACTGTCATCATGGCAAAGATAAAATAAATCAGTAAAATAAATCAGTTATTAGTTGATAGTTGATAGTGATAGTTATTAAAACTATTATGATTAGAAATGTGTTGAACAAATCTGCTCTCTGTAAAACAGAAATTGGGAAAAAAATAAACAGGGGGGTTAATAATTCAGGGGGGCTAATAATTCTGACTTCAACTGTAGTATAAGTAGTATCAGTGATGAGGGGTCATTTCTGCTGTTTGTGTACCTGCGACACTGATCAGCAAAAAGAGCTGCTGTAATCTCTGTCTCTGTGCCTTCTGGAACTTTCCTCTCAAGCCACAGCAGAAGCTGCATGACTGCGACTGCATCTCTAACCTGTGGTAAAGCACAGAGCATGTTCACTCATTGTGTCTGATAAAAACTAAATCTCCTGCTTGACAGCAGACGGGTGCCAGACGGAGAGGTTTAATTAAATGCAGTCAACTGAGCTCTGTCTCTTTTACACCAGAATGAAGACGGTTGTCCATGCACACTC
The DNA here is from genome assembly GCF_903798145.1 of Danio aesculapii. Classification (NCBI taxonomy): domain Eukaryota; kingdom Metazoa; phylum Chordata; class Actinopteri; order Cypriniformes; family Danionidae; genus Danio; species Danio aesculapii. Next base: position 35,735,116 of record NC_079448.1, read on the forward strand.
TCAAATGTGTTTAAGATATAAAATCCCATTCTGAAAAATATGCCAGTGCAACACAGAATGCAAGCAAACACCATCAGTAAAAATGGATCTCAATATGCTGAGGAAGGGATTATGATAAGCAGTGATAAAACACTGATTGAGTTTATGGTGTTGCAGAGAATGGAGTCTGTCTGTCTGGCCTTCTACTGTGGCTTTATGGTGTGATAAAGTGCCCTTAAATCTAGAAAATACTTCAACACAGGTATCAGTGAACACTGTCCATCAGGTTTATGGCTGCTTTGCAGAAGTCATTTGGGGCGAAAACAGTCTGTGTGTGTGCCTGTGTGCGTGTTCTCTCACATGAGCCTCTTTGAGAATCCGCTGCTCCGTCATATCTTTCACTGCTTTGGTGGTCAGTACTGGAGAGTAGGTGCTGGTCAGTAGTTTGTCCTGAAAGAGATCATCTGTTATGTGGGACTCAAATCACAGTGTTAGTCTGGGTCACAGTATTAGTTCAATTGATCTACTCATCCATTTTTGTGTCTATCCTTCTATCTGTCCAAGCGTCCATCCATTATTCTGTCCATCCATCATTTCATTTATCTTTCTGCCAGTCCATCCATCCATCATCTATTCTTTCACTCATTCTTGTCTATCCCTAAATCCATCCTCTATACATATGTCCATTTAGTATATCCACTGTCTATCACCCAATCCTGCATCCATCCATCAGTTTTGTCATCTGTCCATCTGTCCTACTGTATCTATCTGTTTACCTGTCCATCTGTCTTTCCCTCCGTTCATCTATACATCGATTCTCCAGTCTATCTGTCCTTACTATGTATTACTTTGTACTGTATATCCATCCATGCATCATCTTTTGTATCTAACATCTATCCATCAGTCTTTCATTCATTCTTCACTATCTGTCATTCCGTCCATCCAATCTCGATATATGTATACATTCGTATCATCTATCTATACATCTGTCCATCCATTCATCCATTCTCTATACCTGTGTTCATTTTTATATCCACTGTCCATCACCCAATCCTGCATCTATCCATCCATCCATCCATCATCTTTCTATTAGCTATCCATCAGTCTGAACATCCATCCATCTATCCTATCTATCTGTTTGCCTTTACAAACAGACAGATAGTCTCTCTATCATCCATTTCTATTCATCCATCTATCCATCCATTCTCAATACATGTATGTATCTATATCCATCCGTCATCTATCCATCCATCCATCTATCTATCTATCATATTATCATCCATTCACCTGTCCTGTTAATCTGTTTGCCTTTCTGTCTGTCTCTCCCTCCTTCCATCCATCCATCCATTTTGCAGTCTATTTATCCATCCATCCTCAATAATTGTGGGTCCATCAGTATATCCATCCATCTACAACCTTTCAACCATTCTTCAGTCTACTTGTCTGTTCTTCCATCAGTTTTGTCAACTGTCCTTTCTATCTGTTTGCCTGTCCATCTGTCTGTCCCTCCGTTCCTCTATCCATCCATTCTCCAGTCTATCTGTCCTACCTATACTTGTTAATTTGTACTGTATATCCATCCATGCATCATCTTCTGCATCTAACATCTATCCATCAGTCTTTCATTCATCCTTCACTATCTGTCATTCTGTCCATCCAACCTCGATACGTGTGTACATTCGTATCATCCATCCATTCATCTGTTTATCTATTCATCCGTCCATCCATCCATCTGTCCGTCCGTCCATCCATCCAATCCATCCATCCATACAGCTGGCCAATCTATCTGTTTGCCTGTCTCTCCCTCCTTCTTTCCATCTATCTATTATTTCATCCATTCTTCAGTTTATCTGTTGATCCTACCATCCATCCATCCACTGCATTTCAAACTTGGAAGGGCAAAATAAAGTGGCTGATCAACTGTGCAGTGTGTCAAAAATAGATGCAACTTCATTTATATCTAATTTTATCCCAATGTGACGTGTGTCCGATGTATATGGCATAACTAAACTTTCTCCACAGATGTGAGTGCACAGGCTTGTGTGCCTTTAGAAAGCCATATGGGGAACATATACAGTCTACTATTTCTGAACACTGACTATGTAACCATCTCTAATATATATATTCAACCACAGATAACTTCCAAGCTTATATGCGCATACCAGTCATCAGTATTTCGGATCCAGGCCTTACCTCAGGAGTGATGAGCTCATACAGGGCCTGGTTGGTGTACTCTGTACCAACCCAAACCCTGACGTTGGGTCTCTGTAGATATGACTGCAGATACATGCGCACAGAGCTGTACTCGAGCAGCTGAACACAGAGCGACTGGTAGCACGAAGCATTCAAATACACCTTCAGCTCTTCTGTAATTCGTTCTGTGTGCACAAAGAGCCTGATGAAGGAGGTTAGTTAGTTAGAAACTCTACACTGGCTAAGAATAGTGCTGTATATGTGAAACGGAGAAACTTGCCATATCTCATCCATCGACAGCAGAGTGTAAGAATAGAAGAATGGATTATAAGGGATGTCGTTGCCTCGTAGATTAAACAGCCCTGAAAATAGAGAGAGATTTACCAAGGGACTGAGAAAATCTCCAGCATGAGTTTGTGGGTTTGTGATGTGCTTACATGCGGTCTCGTCCAGAGCTGAAAGTAGCACAGCAGTGGGTTTGTATGGATTGTCAATTATTTGGGCTCGTATTTGCTCCACTTTCATTGGCCAGGTCCTTTCTGAAAAACAGAACACACACACACACGCACACGCACGCACACACACATACAATTTTAAAGAAACAGTTCAAACCATAATAAGGATTACGTCATTATTTACTAACCTGGTCACTTTTCTGTATGCATTTATAATGAAAGAAACTGGAGAAGTAGAAAGGATTGATTTTTTTATGGAAAAAATGTAGTCACCAAGAGAATACATTTTGATGAATGCTAGCCATTGAAATCCATAGTAGGAAAACAAATACTAGACCAAGGATACAGGTTTCTAACATGTTCAACAAAATTAAGAAAGTTAAACAGGTTTGGAACAAATAGAGGGTGGGTAAATTAGACAGAAAAGTTAATTCATGAATCATTATGCAAATATTTCTACTCTGTTAAACATTTTTCAACAGGTGAATTGTATAAACTAAATTGGCCGTAGTGTATGAGTGTGTGTGTGAATGTGAGAGTGTATGAATGTTTCCCAGTACTGGGTTGCGGCTGGAAGGGCGCTGTGTAAAACATGATGGAACAGTTGGCGGTTCATTCCGCTATGGTTACATTTGAAAAATCATGAATCATGAAAATGAATGAATGAGCATATCCTCTTCACTAATGTGATTCAGTGATTTTTAAAATCATTCATAAATCAGATTTATTCTGAAGACTAAAATTTAATCAGTTCCTCACAGTTATACACATTCTTGAAATAACGTGTGCAAGTAATTTTAAGATTCTCTTTGTGTCTATTTTGAAGCTTGAAACCATTACATTTCAAGGCCTAGTTAGTTCACACAGAAAGGAAAATATTTCATGATTTATTCACCCTCAAGTTGTATGAACCCTGCATGAGTTCCTTTTTTCTGCTGAACACAAATGATGATATTCTGAAGAATGTACAGTTGAAGTCAGAATTATTCACCCTCCTGAATTATCAGCCCTTCTGTATATTTTTTTTGTCAATTTCTGTTTAAGGGAAAGAAGATTTTTTCAACATATTTATAAACATTTTAGTAACTCATTTCTAATAACTGATTTCTTTTATCTTTGTCATGATGACAGTAAATAATATTTGACTACATATTTTTTTAAGACACTAGTATTCAGCCTAAAGTGCAATTTTAAGGCTTAATTAGGTTAATTAGGCAAGCTATGCCAAGTTCAGACTGCAGGATTTTCAAAGTAGTCATGTCACAGATGTTTTTACACAGCTTGACTATCTGGGGTAGCATTCTGTCTGTGTTGTGTTTACACAGTAGAATAGATCAGTGACGGGCTTTCACACTGCATAAGTTTACAATAGGAAGAACCGCAGACATGTTGTCTCGGTCCACAACCAAACACATGCCAGAAGTGACATGGAAACAACACAAGGTCACGTGGTATCTTTTGTTATTAACTACGTAATGAGAAAGAAGCCTTTAGTGGGTTAGAAAATCTACTTATTTTGCTCACCTGGCCTTTGAAGGGAATTAGCATTTTCTCTCAAACTTTTTTCTGTTTCGAGCCGGTTGTGGTATCGCTCAGATGGCGAGTCAAACAGACACAGGTGCTCCTGCCAAATTTAGACTAGTTTTTCCTTCATTTGTTGGGTCCAAATAGACTGAGAATAAGCTTAACTTCTCCCCAACCTCCAGCTGGCCTGTAGACACCTATACTAGTGGATGCTGCTCTTTCATTGGCTGTAGGTGATCGCTGATGTTATTTTCAATCAGAACACATTTCACACTGTATGATTTTGGATTGCAGACAGGTTCAGATATTTAGCATGCTAAATATCTCACGGGTGTCGGCGACTCATCTGCAATTCTCTCAGATGGCATCTTTGATAGTTCACACTGTGTGATTGTTACTAACGTGAACGAGCACCGATTTACCTGTGATTTCAGGCATTTGTCTGTGATTTCTCAAAACCTGTCGGCGAGTCAAAATCGGGGCTAACATCATGCAGTCTGAACTCGGGATTAGGGTAATTAGGCAAATCATTGTAAAACTATGGCTTGATGTAAAAAATATTACTTAAGGGGGCTAATAATATTGTCCTTAAAATGGTTTCATAAAACAAATAAGACTTTCTACATAAGAAAAAATATTATAGGAAATACTGTGAAAAATTCTTTGCTTTTTCTTTGAAAAATATATAATTTTTAATTTTGACTTCAACTGAAAGTAACCAAATAGTTTCTAGTCCCCACTGACAACTTTTATTTCTTTTAAGTCAGTTCAAACCAAAAAAACTATTTGGTTACTGTTTTGTTTCTTCATTATTATCTTCCTTTATGTTCAGAAGAAGAAATGCAATTAAAATTGCTTAAAAAAAAAAGTAGAATATGAAGAATTGATCATAAGCTTGGACCAACAACCAAACTATCCCTTTAATTGTGCCTCATTGACTTCTTCCTCACACCAGAATGAGCTAGAAAGTGCCCTCTGTCTACTATGAGTTATATCACTGGTCATTAAAGAAGAGATTTAGTGCTCTGTTTGTCATGATCTTATGGTCTTCTACCCTGTTCGCTTGCTACTTATCAGTCAAGTGAGGTAGATAAGACATGCACACACCGATGACACTGTCAGGTAAGCGCGTGGGGTTGTCAGGAGGCAGAGGAGGTCGATCTGTCCATATTTTATCCACCAGATTATCAGAAATAGACTTCAGGATCAGGTCCGCTGGAGCCAGGTTGGTGTTGTAGATGTCAAATGTGTCTGCAACAACGGAGATCAGTGATTTTGTTATATTTGTACTGCTGGACTTATCTCACACACTATCATCATGTCATACATATAAATATCGAAAGATAAGTAGTATGGCCATGATAAATATATAGTTATAAATAATCCAATAAGGATACAATAAAATGATAGCAGCTCATTGATGCCATAGGAATAACTTACAAAACAATTTTTTAACTCAGCTGAAGTAAAATATTTAAGCCAATCAAAACCCATTTAGCTTTAAGGAGTGACTGTATTTAGGTGGCAGATGACAAGGTGCTTGGAATAAACAGACTAATCATATAGTTTTACAGTTTTTAAAAGTTCTTCATTTTAATTTGCATAAACATTCGAGATGTGATGACGAAAATAAGAACCTAATCCAGAAAAAAGAGGGTTCAAACTGGTCTGTCTCTTTTACCAGACAAGTTTCTCTTGCCTTATTTTTTTACCTGTAAATATGAAGATACATTTATATCTCTGTCTGATTTTAAATCATAATTTTTGCTTTTAAAATACTGTAGATCATGCTGTAATATTAACATTTCCAATGAAATATCTTATAAATACCTATAACACAATGTACAGTTAAAATACTTATAAATAAAATAAGAGGCAACTGACTAGAATATGCACAATGCAAAACTTGCATCTTTAAGAGAAAAGGAAATACCACAGTTAAGCTGCACTGGTATATAAGTGATTTTGTTTTATAATTTCATCTATTCAGAAATAATGTCAAATGCTATCGTAGCCATAAATAAGTTGAAACTCTGACAGCATTATGAACTTACATTAAAAAAAATCTTTCACATTGTAAAAAATGCTGGGTCCCAAAAAAATTCCTTTATGTTGTCTCATTAACTTAATAATTAAATGGATTGAACATAAAACATTTAAGTTGTCCTAAAAAAATTGTGTTGTTTCAACTCATTTTAAGGGGGTGGTTCAGAGTGTATTTTTAAGGCTGGGTTGTGTTTATAAGATGCAAAGTAATGTGTGCTTATGCCTCATTTGTAGAAAATCACGTTATTTTTTTCATATATCTCACTGTTAGTCAGAGTAGCTGTTATCCATATCAGTTTGAGCCTGAATCAAAATCAATGACACAGAGCACACAGCTGAACCTCACGCCTGCTCTCTAAAATAAAATCTGACAAGTGTCTTTCACAAATATTCAGAATAAGCATATGTAAGTAATATAAAAATATTCACATATCTTTTGTGAGTTAGTTATTTAAAATGTAGAACGCAGGGAAAGCTGCCGCAGAGAGACACTGCAGCGCTGCTGAAGATTGTGTATGTTTGCAGGGGTTTGACGGATAAATATGAATTTGTAGCTAAATTTGTAATGGTGCCAAACAGCATTTCCCATTGTTTAAATTTTTGTTTACATCCTTGCTACAGCATACCATTAACACTACAAATTACACATGTAATAGATTAATTTGAACAAATTAAAATACTGACAGGTTGTGACGCACAATCCACAGCTTTGTCTATTATGGTTGGAGCTGCTACTTCTTTAAGGAGTTTTAGCTAAATCCAGTACTGAACTGGGAGAGATTCCTGAAGCTGTCCTTTATCAAATGTTAGCTATATATATATATTTTTTTTTATAATTCTCTGCCTTGTAATTAAAATTAAATTGTAAGCACTTCTCTCTTTATGTCGTGTTCTTTGGAAGCCCAAATACAGAAACAGAACAAGCTCTGTGGAAAAGCAGCATTTGGACGGCATTTTAGCTTTCTCTGCTATAACATTACAGCACCTCTGGCCATGCCCCTTCGCTGCGTGAGTGAATGCGCATAACCTAAAGCGTTTGTGTTCTCACTAAACCAGATGTATTTTGTAGTTTGTTCACTGTAGGCTTTGCTAAGCTAACTCTGTAAAAGCCAATGTCTCCCTTTGCATTGAACTTTGAGCGTATTACATTCAGAGATGTTGTTTATGTTAACACAGCTACATTACACAAGTTTTAAATATGATCTTGTAGTGGACCACTTTAAACAGAAAAGAAAAAGGAATGGAAATATGATCATATAGTTATAATTTCATTTACAACAAAAACTAAACAAAAAACAATAAATAATGGCAATATCTCTCTTTTTCAAAACTAATTTGGTAATAATTTCAAACCTCTTGCAAATGTTTTGCTTGCTTGTGTTCACTCACCTACAGAGAAGAGGAATGGGTCAAAGCCCACCTGATCTCCTTCAGGGACCTCCAGGATCAGCCAGTTGGTGATGCTGCGGATGGAGCCTGTGGAAAAGTGTGAAATACATCGGCATAAGAAAAAAAAAACCAAGAGGGACATAAAATAAAGCAACTCGCATACATCCAAATGTTAAAATGAATTTAAACAAGTTTTTAAAAAACAGTTTCCTCACTATCTTGCTGTAGCTCCCAGTTGCAGTCCATTTGTCTCTGTGCCTGAATCCAGTAGCGGCTATCGGTCCACAAAACAGCCTTGTTTTGAGTAATCACTGCTGTGCCTATTATAAACAGACTTGTGTTAGTTATGATGCAAGACAGGATCGGGCCGTTTGTCGAGGTCCAAAGAAGTGACAAGCGTAATGTGATGAATAGTGATGCAGCAATATAATGATTGGCTGTCTGCAAAACACACCTGCAGAGCCAGTGAAGCCAGACATCCAGGCCAACCGTGCATCTCTAGGGGCGATGTACTCACTCTGACAATAAAGAAACCACACTCACTTACTGTCACACACTTAATGCCCACACATTTAGAAAGGTAATGAGAAATTCCGGGCCATCTTATTAAGTATGCATTGTGGTCAATGTGGCAGTTTGTCTGATTAATGTAAAGTAACCAATCCAGGCTCATTCTGAAAATGTACCCCTATATACATTTCTGGAGAGCGCCAAATACATCCCCATAGCTACGTTTTTCTGCAGTTTTTATTTTCGCGAATCCACCAGAGGCTGCTTTTTGAGATCTCAATTTCTCTTGCGAGTGGCATTCATGCCTGCTGTTCTCGTGTAAATTTCAATTCACCTTTATTTGTATAGCGCTTTTACAATGTAGATTGTGTCAAAGCAGCTTCACATAAAAGGTCATTGGGACAGTGTAGTTCAGTTTGTAGTGTTTAAGTTCAGTTCAGTTTAGCTCAGTTCAGTGTGGCTTACAAATCACTACTGAGAGTCCAAACACTGAAGAGCAAATCCAACGATGTGTAGCTCTACCGATCCCAAACCATACAAGCTAGTGGCGACAGCGGAGAGGGAAAAAAAAACTTCACTAATTGGCAAAAGTGAAGAAAAAACCTTGAGAGAAACCAGACTCAGTTGGGCACGACCATTTTAATTTCTCCGCTGGCCAAATGTCATGTGCAGAGCTGCAGTCTCAGCGGCGGAGGCTGGAAGCTGGCCTCAGCGAAGACTCGTCTGTCCCTGGAGCATCACAGGAATCAGTCTCATGTTCTTCACTCCTCCATGACCACCACAGTAGCTGCTCAGGATACGGCCTGGTCCAGGATATGGAAACCTTGGGATCATCTCGTCACTGGTCTTGGATCGAATCAGTGACTCTGCATAGTCTGAGGGCCTCGGGAAGAGTATCTCCAGGTGGAAATGGAGAATAAAGAGAATAATTAGCGTAGCTGCTGTTCATAGTGTACATAAACAAGATGCAGAAACCTGTGTGGAAACCCGCTAAGTGGCTGTGAAATCTACCAGAGGCTGCTGTCAACTGACTGACTGATCGACTGACCCACTCTCCTACTTCCCTAAACCCAGCCAATAGTCTTTTTAAAAGCACCGACTGACCTGCCCACCCACTTCTTTAAAACCAACCGACAGTTTTAAAAAGAAATCCAGAAAAAAAAAGCCCTCGCCTGATTTTTACATTTTCAGATTTTACCACATTCTCATCCTGTTACTTACTTGTTTATTTTTATTTTTGGTTTCTGTTTTTGTCTTACCTGCTTTCTGGAACTGTTCTTCGCTAGACTCAAACCTCGTTGTCATGGTCAACCCTGTTGTTGTGGTCAACTCCTCTCTGTATCTCGTCTGCCAAAGTACATGGCGAGCTACTGAACAAACTGGTAACAGTGGAAAAGCCATCCATATGGAGGTAAGCGGTCAGCTGGTAAGCGCAAAAAGGAATGGCGTCATACTGCCCCGTAGCGTTCGTTTTAAAAAACAAAATGCAGCCATACGTACTTCTGACTACATAATTTGCAATCTCCAGAAATGTATATGGGGGACATTTTCAGAATGAGTCCGTGTTGAAAGTAACTATATTTACAATTTACAATGTAGGCAGATCAAAATAAGTTTTAGTATTTGAATTTTTTAATTCTTTTCTTGAGCCTAAAGAAATAAAATGTTCTTAGTCACCTGAGCCAAAATGATTAAAAAGGAGAAAACAAAACTAAACCAAACTGATTTACAGTTGGAGATAAAATGATTGTCTCTCCTGCGATATTTCTTTGTCAAAAAATTTCCCAAGTGCTGTTTAACAGAGAAAGGAAATTTGACAGTTTAACAGTATTGTTTTATCCAGTAATTTAACAGGATTTAAGAAAAGTCTTATTTCTCAAGTTTGGCTGGAATAAAAACAAAATATCATTTTAAAATTAGCGCCCTTAATAATTTTTTTCTTCTATTGGTTATAGGAAAAACACTGTTTTTCAATGGCTTTCCTAATAAACCTAACTTGCCTAGTCAATCTTATTAACCCAGTTAAGCCTTTAAACTGCACTTTAAACCGAATACTAATATCATGAAAATAACTAGGAAAATATTATGTTTCATCATCATCAAAGCAAAAATGAAATAACGGGCTGCACGGTGGCGCAATGGGTAGCATGTTCGCCTCACAGCAAGAAGGTCGCTGGTTCAAGCCTCGGCTGGGTCAGTTGGCGTGTCTGTGTGGAGTTTGCATGTTCTCGTGGGTTTCCTCCGGGTGCTCCGGTTTCAGTCCAAAGACATTTGGTACAGGTGAATTGGGTAAGCTAAATTGACCGTAGTGCATGTGTGTGAATGAGTGTGTATGGATGTTTCCTAGTGATGGGTTGCAGCTGGAAGGGCATCCGCTGCGTAAAAACATATGCTGGAGAAGTTAGTGGTTCATTCCGCTGTGGCGACCCCAGATTATTAAAGAGACTAAGCCGCAAAGGAAACGAATGAATGAATTCTGAATGAAAAAAATTATGCTTAAAAATACTTTTTAAAATATATCAAAATAATAAAATTCACAGGAGGGCTAATAGTTTTGTCTTCAACTGTATATTTCATATTTTTAGCACACAATATTGTCTATCTGTTGGTTAGTTCAGTCAATGCAATGTAAATTCCAATTACAGGCTCACGGAAGCCCTCTGTTTTCATTCATATTTCATATATTTCTATTCTAGACCAGCTGATTTTGGATATAAGGTTTGATGTCCCTGCAGAGAACAGAGAAACTGTTAACTGTATAATCTTTTATTTTTATTCTTACAGCAATACCTGTAGATACCATAAATGTTAAAATATTTGACTTTAGTTAGACACATTTGATTGTATGGCATAAGATTATGAAAATAAATTTTAATATATCCTTTATTAGCACTCTAAAATTGTTGAAATTTAATGTCTGACATAACATAGAGGTGTAGTACCAGATGAGCATCAGTGGCAGGAATGATGTAGGCAGAGATGTTCAGGGGGATCATGGACGCTCTTAGCTCACGAAGCCGAAGAGTTGTGTTCACAGCTGTTGGTGGCAAATACTGAAACAACAGCATTATACTACATCAGTGTTATTTACTGTATACACCAATCAAATGTAAAAAACATAATAATAATAGTTAATGTTAAATATCTCGAATGTGTTTTTTCATGTCCTTAACAATCAAATAAAGTCAGTACCAACACAATCCATCTATGAATTCATGCATATATTTCTTAAAGGGACAGTTCACACAAAAATGAATATCCTGTCAACATTTACTCATCCTCCACTGTTTAAAACATGTTTGAGTTGCTTTCTTGTGTTGAACACAAAAGATATTTTGAAGAATGATGAAAGCAGCAGCCATTGACTTTCATAGTATTTTTGTTTCTACTATGCTTGTCAGTAACTGCTGGTTGTTTTAGAACAGTCTTAGGAATAATTTAGTTTTGTGTTCAACAGAATAAAGAAACACTAACCGGTCTGAAACCACTTAAAGATTAGTATATGATGACATAACTTTCATTATTGGGTGAACCATCCTTTTACCACAGCTCAGATGTGGCATGGATGTATTTAAACAGCAAATTGTAACTAAAAGTTTTATATATATATAGTATAGTACGAGCTATATATATATATATATATATATATATATATATATATATATATATATATATATATATATATATATATATATATATATATATATATATAGGCTACTTTGAAAAATGAAGGTAAAACCTGCAGAAGGTTGAGGCAAGTAATCGTCTTGAGTAAGTTGAACTTTTCATTCAATAGATTTGTTCAAAACACTTCATTTAATTAAGTGAATGAGTGTATTTGTGAATAGGTAGCTTAATTGAATCATTCACTCATCACTGAAAAATATAATTCAAAGATGATTCCTTGGATTTACTAAATTCTTTTACGTTAAGTGGCTCTAAACAATTTATTTGGGCTGAAATTAAACAAACAAATTAAGTTGAACTTGACTAAATTTAATTTGTTTAAACTCAACCCATATAAATAGTTTGTGAAAGTTATGCAGACATCATTTTTTACATGTGTTGACACTTTGATGAACAAACACTGTGTTGTTCAGAGTTGCAGTAGCAAAAACATAACATCTGTGAAAGTAAGAAACATGTTTTTTTTCTTGAATTTTCTGTATAAAATCATTATCATGATTTGCAATTATGCAGAAACTTGTTTTTGTTAAAACTATTACAGGCTAATATTAAAAACAAGAACAATACAGCCAGTAAACAGATTACTGCAGACCTCATTAAATCACATCGCATTATTTATTTAAACACCCTCCTCCTATTAATTTTACATCTGAAAGGGTATCTTCTAGCACAATAATAACTGTCTGTGCCTTTTCATCCCTGACTTTTTCCTGTGTGTTTCTAGTAAATACTGACATTAGCTCTTCAATGAAAATAAAAAGCTAATGCAAAACTGATAATGCAAAACTATGCATATCAGCAACAAAACAAGACTGTAAAAGTTGACTTGAGATCAGATCTGGTGTGTGCATGACCTAAAAACCGTTGTTATCAGAAGAGAAGATCTCACTGAGTGGCCAGATTAGGCCTGTGTGCTGGATACAGGGTTATTATTATTATTTTCTCCCCACTGCTCTCTCCGCTAAAGACAAGTTCTTGTGCTAGGCTGTTTGATTCCGAGGCAAACAAGGACACGTGTAAGGATATGTAAAGAACAGAGTACCGGAGGAATAGCAGAACAGTTCCTCTCGCTGCCCGACCGTTCTTCAGCCCGCACAGCATGTCCTTCTCCTGTCAAGACAGAAAGAGGACAGAGTAAATGTCTTAAAGTCAGTCAGCTCATATGCTGATCAAAGGTCAGAAATCCCTGTTAAACATATGCCTGTAAAAGCCAGCAAAACAGTGTTCTTACCTGATAGTATAGCAGAAACAACATTATATAATGCAAAGAATCTCATAAAACAATGTGTAAACTAACCACATTTATACTAAACACACCAAATATGACATCCTACAATGATTGAAAGAATGTTTTAAGCAAAGTCTTTCACATAATTATATGCATTCAGTTTCATTTTATGGCTAAACTGAGCAAACAAGCAACATTTTACTGCAGAATTAATTTCCAGGCTAATGACATGCAAATATATCCAGCAATAAACCAACACACATGACACAAAGACAGATGGTGAACAGAAATGTTGCCTTAATGAAAGCCTTACTCATACAGTGTATTACAGTTGGATCAATGCATAGTTAACACCACATCATCGAGATGAAATCGGCATCGCATACACACTTATTTATTTATTTACCTCCAAGAACCACAAGACACACAGCCAGTATCCAGCCTGAGGAGCTCATTTTAGACCATCTGCTCCAAGCAAGTCCACACACAGAGTGTGACAGCGGGACACAAGTGTCTCTGTCTTGTGAGTGTGCGCGCATGTGTGTGTCTGTGCACAAGGGTGTGTATGTCCTATCCGAAACTACATGAATTATCTTGACTCAGAGGCTTCCTAACCAGAGCCATGTGAAATAGCGGAGGGGGAGGAACTTTGGCTGTGACTCTAATCTTTACTACTGTAATAAAAGCATGGTCACTCTCTCTCTCTAGTCCGTCTTTAATGTGCAGTGCATTTACCCATGCATGGCGAAGCAACTGTAGGTCCATAGTAAATGATAGCTTACTGTATGTCTCCTGTTACATATGTCGCATGTTTCTGAGCCCCAATTCTCTGACTCATTTTGCTTCCTCATTTTGAAATAACAACATCCCACTGCTGGTCAATGCCAGGAAATTTTGCAAGAAAGGTTTTTATTGTGTATTCACTTAAAGAGACAGTTCACTCCAACTTATTAAACATCTTCATTTATATACTCGCTCTAATTTCTTTCTTTTTAAGTGGAACATAAAATATATTTAGCTGAATGTTCAGACTTCTCTTTTATATGCAGCACACTGAAAGTGAATAGAAATACAGTAATGTGGAGTTCTAACCAAAAAATAACATAAACAAAGTCAGTTTGAGCACTAAATTACAAGACTTAAGACAGATTTGGGTGAGAAACAGATCAGAATTTAGGTCATCAGATTTAAAGAGATGGTAGAACGTGGTAGCAATTGACTTCAGTAACACTTTTCCTACTATTAAACTTAAAGGGATAGTTCACCCAAAATTTAAGATTTCCTCACAAAGTAATCACACTCAAGTGGTTTTAAACATTCTTATTTCTGATGAACACAAAAGAATTTGTTTAGAATATCTTATTTAGTGTTCAACAGAAGAAAGAAACTCAAACTGGTTTGGAACAAGTGGAGGATGAGAAAAGGATGACAGAATTGTCCTTTTTTTGGTAAACTATTCTATTAATGGTTACTGTAACATTGAGTGGGGGACAATAGAGGTGAGGATCCACATGCAGTTTATTTAAGAGATTAGTCAGGCAGGCAATGGTCAAAACAGGAGCAAGCAGGAGCATACAGGAAATCCAAGAGTGTAGTCAAAAGCAGGAAAATGGTCAGGATAGGTGGCAAAACAACAGGAAGGATAAGCAAAACACTAGCTGATGTGAAACGGATGTTTCGATACAGTGTTGAGATCCCGAAGCGCAGGTGTTTTGAAACACTACATTGAAGCATGATCCGAAACACCCAGGTCACATGACTAATGTGATTTAAAACACTTAGGTCACATGACTAAAGCGATTCAAAACATCGGCCATTTCAGAAGCGTTTTGAGACCTGGTGAATCTGCGTTTGACTGTCAGGGTCAGTCTCTATTAGAGTCTATGAGAGTAACTGTGCTGCAAATGGCCCGAGTTCGAATCCCAACTCGTGCAAATACTCTGAAATTATAACTTGATATATTTTAATAATGTTTCTTTTTTATCACAAAAAAAAGACATATTTAGTCACAACGTGTTCAATTAGATGTCAGACCAATGTTAAAACAAAACACATTACAAAAACAGAACATTTCCAAACTAACATCTATAGCTGCATCACCTTGGATCCGAAACCATTTTCTTGGCATGCTAGTCTAGAACTCTCACCGCTTCACTAAATCACTTGAAACCCCAACTCTACAACGTGGGGTTTAATAGCTCAATTTGCGTTTCTTTGCTGAAGCTGTTTAAGAGCAATACATAAAAAATTATCACTAGGTGTCACTGTACAGACAGGTTTCAAAACGTTTCAAAGCTTCGACACATTTGCTTTGACTGTTTCAGTGTATTTTATGAAGCCTTGCTTTGCCCAGCACTACAAAACACAGGTCAAACACACAGAAAGGAAAGACAAGGAAACCACTTTGTAATGCTAACAGAAAACAAGACTCAGTAATGTGTGTGTAAGTGAGGTGTATTTATAGTACTGGTATTCAGTCTTCACAAGCTTCAGCTATGTGTTTGCAATCAAGAGAGATCTTTGCCAGGTGTGTGAGTGCAGGGAATGATGGGATTTGTAGTTCATTTTAGAAGCAGAATTGTAGTCTGGGTGCATGTTTTCCAGCTATCTGAAAGGCCTAGATTGCTGGTGATCGTGACAGGTTACTATTTACAAAAGTTCTTCAAAAGCTTTCAACAGAAAAAAACAAACTAATCCTTATACCTTGGAAGTTCACACAAAGTGGAATTACTTTCGCAGAAAGAAGAAACCACATCTTCTCCATGTCAACAACATGAACCATACTCTTCCAGCCTCAGCTACAAATACAGTATTTGAGGATAAAGTAGATGCTGTACATGGGCAGCCAATGAAGACAATTTGTTATGGCATTACACAAACTGGTTACAAACCTTTGTATAGTTTATGTAATACTGAAATTACTGAAAGCAACTGAAACACAGCATCCAGCTTGGATAACAAATGCTGTTGAACTTGGTCTGCCTCAGCTTCCAAAGTAACCTATATTACCAGAAATTGCCTAAGTAGCGATCTCTCCTCATTTGTATTCTGTCGTGTCATGGTTTAGGATTTTGTATCTTATTTCAAGACTCGTCAAGACAACATCTTGGATATCACAACATTTCTGGTGAGTTGTCTAGATTGTGTGCCAGTCCCTCCAGGATTTCCCAAGTCCACTAGTGCTTGAAATCAAAAATTAAAAGATTTTATCCTATTTTTATGTATTTTTCCCAGGAAAAAAGACCTGAAGCAAATAATGCCACAAATATGAAAAACATCTTATTGCAGAATCCTGGCGCCTGATAGGTTAACATCATTATTATGATATTGGGATATAGAAGTCATCTCGGTGTTCAGTGTGGACGGTGGTACATTTCCTTATTTAAGGTAAAGTTGTCTTTGCATTTTAATTACAAGTTTAGCTGCACTTATTTGCAATTAGAGTTGAAACTGTGAGTGAAAAAGAGTATTGGGGATCATTTAGAAGGCTTGGTTTCGATTTGCGAGCTGTTGGATTTTGTTTTTGTAATTGGTGAAGGATATGTGTGGCAAAGCGTGATACATTTAAGTAGGTTTGCTGTTTGTCCAGGCTCAGTAGATGTCATCTCAGCCTTCAGTGCTTTTTCGGCATGATCATTCAACCTCAACCAGCTTACAAGCATACATAAATCTGCCAATCAACTTGACCTCGTCTGCACAAGACATTGCATTTATGAAAATGTACCTGTTAAACCATTGCACATTTAAGATCACTTCAGCATTAAATTGGACTTACTGTATGATTAATATGTTTTGCTCATCCCTCAATGATGGTTGGGTTTTAGGGGGGTTGAATGCCTCCTTTTTAAAAGCATACATTTTCTTAAGACTGAATTTGTATGAATTAGCCACAACGGACAAAACGTAAAATAGTTACGTTTCCTCGTGAGATCAGGCTGACACACGCAGTTCTTTGTCTTGATGTTAATAGTGCAACAGAAACTTTCTGTTCCACTTTAACATCTTGCCTAGATGAGATCGGTCAATATCATTAACTAAAGGATCTGAAAATGATCTCTAATTTTGATCAGCGTTATTTTTCAAATGACCTCATTCATGTTTTTAATACTGTGCCTCAAAATATATTTAACTCACGTCAACATTTCTAATATCATTCTTTTACTTATGTAACTTTAAAAAGAACTAAGCATTGACCTTAAAATTAGAAAAATTTTAAGTTCTTTTCTACATTTCATCTAGATGTGTATGCACCATATTCAAAAGTTTAGACTTAAAACACAATCTCATAACATTGTAATTACAGCATAAATGACTTTTTCAAATGATACAGTTTAAAGCAGGGGTGTCAAATTCAGTCAACCCTGCTTCAACACACTAATGTTGAGGAGTTTGAGCATGCAAAATTCATACGGCACTGCAAAAAGAGGCAGGATTAAACAAGATGATTAGACATTTAAAAAAGCGAGCGATTAGTCCATATTTTCAATTTCTGTACAGAGAGGTCATGTTTTGATCTTCGATTGGATCAAAACATGACCTCTCTGTACAGAAATGTAAAATATGGAATAATCGCTCCCTTTTTTAAATGTCTAATCATCTTGTTTAATCCCACCCCATTTGGTTGCGCCGTATGACAGAATTTCACAAGCTCAAACTTTAGCGTGACCAAGGCATTACCTGTAGGTTTCAAACAAGCCTAAAGTACCAAATTAGTTCAATTAGGCGTGATTAATTAGGGTTGGAACTAAACTGTGCAGAGCTGCGGCCCTCCAGGAACTGAGTTTGATACCCCTGGTTTAAACTGGTACATAATTTCAGTAGAAACACTCCTATGCTTCACATGTTTGTTTATATAACTGCTATTTTCCTTTATAGCATGTCTTTTTTTTGCATTAATATTTAATATATCTTGTTCAAATATGAACAGCTGCTATGCTAATTGTTTTCTTCGTTCTCTATTTCCACCTGGGGATACTCATCCCGAGGCTTCTAGAGATTACTATTGATGTGATTCAAGGCCTGTGAAGAGATGATGCCAACCAAAGAGGACTTCTAGATGTCTCCCAAACCCTAGACCAGGCTGTATCCTGAGCAGATGCTGTGGCGGTCATAGAGGAGTGGAAACCATGAGACTGATTCCTGAAAGACCCAGTGACAGGTATGAGCCAGCCTGAACACCCGGCGGTGCCTTACTCACACCTGCAGTTTTTCCACGATGGACATCCAACGTTCTCTAGCCTTCGGTGCCTAGACTGCAGCTCTGCAAAAGACATTTGGCTAGAGGAGAAATGGTCGTGCCCAACTGAGCCTGGTTTCTCTAAAGGTTTTTCCTTCACTTTTGTCAATTGGTGAAGTTTGTTCCTCGCCACTGGTTTGCTTGGTTTGGGACTTGAGGAGCTGCGCATCAATGGATTTGCTCTTCAGTGTTTGGACTTACAGCAGTGAAAATTAAACCCCACTGACTTGAACAAAACTCTTAAAAATGGACTGACACACTTTCAATCTACTAGAACTTCTATGTTAAGCTGCTTTGACACAATCTACATTGTAAAAGCGCTATAGAAATAAAGATGAATTGAATAACTTACAAATCTAAACTCAATAAAACATTCCCTTTAGTTATAGGATGATATAGTCAAAAATGATGTTTGCCGTTTGTTCAAACTACTTTTTAACCCTCTACTGCACGGTGTCACCATATGACAACATGATACTTATGTTCATTTCCCAGCCACTGTTTCTTAGAGACCAACATTATTTTTTTGTTGGAAAGAGAAGACTTTAGAGCAGCCAATGATGTTCTTTGGTTAAGTCACATGACATGCTGTGTTTTTCTGTAGCGCAATTTCTGACAGACTGGCGTTTATTGTGAGTAGTTGCTCAATGCAAATGTAAACGTCAATAAAAACAAAGGATCAAATTATGTCAGATCCACAAAAAAAATCTGAAACCACCTCCAGTAAGTTATGATGACGTATTCACAACAATTTTTCTTGTAAATTGATCAAATGAGATGTGTTACCAAATGGCAACACTGTGCAATAGTGGAACGTGCAATATTGCAACGGGTTAGCTAGCTAGCAAGGTCAGCTGTGAACTTTTAGGTTGTAACAATAACAACATGAAGGCTAGTAATATAATGTTGATTAGTTGCATGTTAATGACATTTGCATTATGGATAAAATCTAGTTTTAATGGCAAAACTACTTAGATATAAATACAGGGAACAGTGTATTAGCGAGCACCACCATGTTCCATGGTGAAACAAGAAAAGGACAGAACTGGCTCTTCCTGCAGATGAGAGTGAGGATGAGCATGAGAATGATGCAGACTGGACATATGATAGAGACAGTTCAGGAAAGTTAGCTCAGAGGCAGATAAGACAGGCGTAGTATAGTATATAGTATAATATACATAAGCATTGTTAGCTAGTAGCTACATTACTCTTATGCATCTGGATATATTAGACTTGTTATTTATTTGTTATAATATTTACTGGAGAAAATATTTATATTCACTGTACGTTATATACGTGATAATATAATATTGTGTTTGTTTTTAATAATATTCAGAAAAAAAGAATGGAATGAATGAAAGCCGTTGGAATATGAGTTGTTGGAAAGTATGAATAAGGTTTTATTTATAAGTTCTGTGTTAAAGCTTATAATACTGCAACAGCAATTAAATCATTTCAAACAACTAAATTATTCATTATATATCTAAAATTGAAATTTCTAGATACACTGTTTTTTACAGCACTTCAAGTTAAGCCATTTTAAGAAAAGAAAAACAGTCAAATATATATTTTAAATAGATTTATCTTAATGCGTGCGGTAGAGGGTTAAAATGAGCTGAAACAACATGATTATTGAGGTTTTTAACTGCTTCATGGTCAATTCACCTAAATTTGTAAAAACACAAACCAATTGTGTGGGACCCCGCCTGTTTACAGTGTAGATCCTAGAGCTCAGATGGGATGTAATACACTTTTAGGTTTTACTCTAAGATTTCTATGCTTTGAAAGAATAATTTTCAGTGGCATTCAATGTTTTTGGATAAAAATTTAGACTGAGTTTGCCCTGTTTGACTGCTCTGACTTTGTGTTACAGTAGCATTGACATTTCATAAGCAAACATCTATAATGTTTGTTATAGTAGAGGGTATAGGGTGATCTTGATGGATTAAAAGTCCACTTTACCACCTATAGGGACTTCCTGAAATGACTCTCTTAAGCTTTTCATCATCTCCCGTTGTCACATCAATTTCTGGATTTCACACCTTCAAACAGCAAATATGAAATATCAAATAATAACTCCTGTAACTGACTGTTATATGAAGATGACTAGAGATGATTGTCTAGACAGAGATAATTGCAGAGCCACTGTCAGCGAGCAGCTGAGATGCAGGTCTGGCCGATCCTCTGCCACAGACTCATTACTGCATAGCAACAGTGTCATTTGCAAGGCTAGGAGGAGATTTACCTCCTTGCCGAGATGTTGCATTCTTATGAGCAGCTTATTAATGCAAAATATCTAGATTTAAACCCTCAGAAAGTTTCTCCACATGAGATAAACAAAAACATATTCACTTTCATGCTGAACATTGCTGCATTCGTTTAAATTATTTGTCTTATTTTACATCATTGTTTCTTTTTCATTTTTAATCAAAAGATTTTACTTCTTATGCAATATTTTTCATTGACATCAATAACAAATAATAAAACCCAGCAAAAGGGAGTAATTACCATGATAAGAACTCACAATCAGTGGTGATAAAAGATAAAACCACAATCCCATTTCAGAAATATGTCATCAGAACTATATCACTACATTTAGTTTATCAGTTAATTGACATAAGATTAAAATGCCAGACACCGTTTGTTACACAATATTACATAGCAAATTGACAGTGGTTAATTCTAATGGTAAATAAGTGTTACTCATGCACCAGCAGGGGGCAGAGTTGCTCCACTATTATTAATATTATGGCTGATTGACCCAACTTTATATTGGAGAAAATATCACACAGCACAAATACCATTGATATTATTAACAATCAATATTGAATTAAAATACATTGATAACACAAATATTACGAACTGTCTTGTTTTATGTTGTGATGCAAATAGGATTGAAACCAAATTAATATGAACAAATCAAATTAATCCAGATTTTAATAAGTATCTAGGGCCAACTAAATTATAATACATTCAAATTAATATTAAAATGCATTACTTTTACAAATGATTATTATTATTTATGGTTTGCCAGGTAAACAACTTGCCATTACTGCTTATCTACATTAATAAGCATATGCGGTTTTGTATTTTAGACAATATTTTATTCCACTGCACCCTTATTTCCAAGACTGTAAACACCCAGACAGACTCGATTATGTCCTGTGCACATTAAGTATGTAGATCTGAGCGCTCACATGTCAACGAACCTCCCCTGAAACCAGTGGCTGTCTTCATTATTTGCTCAAATGAGCACAGTGCTCAAAGTTATAGATAGATATTAATAAATGGTAGCCCTGGCAACCGTTCCCTGGTAATGTGGAGCAGCACAGGGAGCCACAAGCAATACCTCCACTGACACAGAGCAGCAGCACCCAGACGACATCACACTCACATCCACACATCACTGCTCTCAGATCAGTGCGGAGGGCACTTAAACTGTGACTCAGGTAATGCAGCAAAGTCATGTTCTTCAGGAACTGCACAGGTAAGTGTTTCACAGCTAAATGATTTCTGCACTTTCATTTATTGGTTGGATGAGGCATCCATTTACTTTTTAAATGGTCAAACACACAATATATGGAACATTCTACCAGAAACATACATTATCTGTCCCTGAAATAAAAACACAAGTGAATAAAAAGTATTTCATCCCAAAAAATGTCTAAAATGGACTGATGGTTGATTTCTATGAGTTGTTCTGTAAAGGAATATGTCATTCATTTGGTTCTCAGATTGTTTTTCTTTATTAAAAGCACTTTACAAATGTACAAACCCTGTCATTGTCGTTGTCCTCAGCCTAAATGAACATACAGCTTTAATAGTTTTGTTATGTTAAAAACTGTTATTTAAAATACTTCAGAAAAAGCAAGTTTAAGCTGTTCTCATTCACATAAATCAATTAAAAACATGAGATTATAAATAAATTCCACAAATAAATACTATTTTACAGTTGTCCCCGTGTTTCTGTCAGTCCTGCCACAATTGCATAAATTTTTCTAAGGTTATGATTCAGAGGAGGTCAAGCATTATTTGTGACATCAAGTGATATCATTTGATGGAGAAGCTAACAGTGATCAAAGATGCGTTGTATCATTGAATTGTGTGATCGTATGCTTTTTTAAATGTTTTTTGAGGAGGCCAAGCCTAAAGGTCAGGCCCTGTCTCATTTTTTATAAGTGAAAACGTACATCTCTTGTAGAACGTCCCATATATATGACTTGGTGAATAATAAAATAAGCATAAAAATGTCACAGGCTTAAGTGAAGATAGGACCAGACTCATATCTAAGAAGAATATGATATACAGTGCTCAGCATAAATGAGCACATCCCATTTTGAAAATTATATTTTAGTTCTTAGTGGATTTAGGTCATATATTTTTGTGCATTTGAACAAAACAGATTTATTAAACAGATATATTTATAAAAATAACATTTTATTCACATAACATCTTTAGAAATAGAAAGAATATACATTAAAATGTATGCAAAATATTGCAAAAAAACTAAAACAAACTACAACATTTCAACACAGTTTTATAATTTTTTTGTTTCTTTTTTTTTTTAAAAGTAATATTTTTTCCTAACATGTACATTTAGGCTACTAGTTTTTGGACCGTTATCAGAATTTTTTTGTTAGATTAGCTCCAATAATGACTAAACTAATGTATGAATAATGAATTAATGATTAATGAATTTAAATAAGAGGTTTGTGAAGGGTGTACGCATATATGCTGAGCACTGGAAGAACCAAAACAAAACAAATTTAAAGCAAAAAAGAGCCAAAAAATAAACAAATAAACAAAGCAAAAAAAAAAACTAAGCAAAATGAAAACAAAACAAAACAAAACAAAACAGCAAATCAATTGAAAGAAATGAAAGAAAGCGAAATAACAAAACATCCAGTTTTAAACAATGTATTAACCCCATTTGTTGGTTAAAATAACGTTAAGCAAAACACTCTCATAACATTTCAGTTTCATGTTATATTAATCTTCTCAGATTATTATTTAAATTGTTATTTAGAACTTTACATCAGCATTATATTAATGTTCTCTAAGAGCATTTGCCCATCAATATTAGGAGAACATTCATCAAGAACAACTAAGATTCTAAAGATGTTCCAAGAATGTTTTCACAGCAACATTACAAAAATGTTTGAAAAACGTAATACAGTCTAATACATTCCCTGATAGCTATGGGGGAAAACTATAACTATATAACTATATTGAAATTGTAAATATCTCCATCTGCTGATGGTTCTGATGCCACATTGTTTCTCATGATGCTAAGCATGTTCTTCCCCTGCTAACTCTAGGTCTCGCTCAGTCAATCATTATCTATGATGTGACTACTGTAGGTACTGTTAAATGCTTGGAGGTGCTTGTACATAAATCATAGACATCAACACTAGCTGTAGAGACCAAGGACACACAGCATGTGTTTACCACTTGAAATATGTTACCTAGTGTCAAATGAGAAAGAGAAAAACAGAGATGAGGAAAAGTATGTAGGTACAAATTTAAAGTCATTATTTTTTTCATCAGCTTTCAAAATACTTTCAAAAGCTTTTTTTTTTTTTATATGTATGACCCCCTTAACTGTCACTGTTCTAATAATGGGACACTTAATTTTACATCACTATATAGCAATTGAATCCTAATATAACCATGATAAACTACATATAGTACATCAGAGTAAAGCATTACTTTGCTACAGCAATCCACATGTAAATTAAAAATCTGATGATTTTTAGAGGCTAAATTCAAGTTACTTCACATCAAATACCACCAAACTGCCAATGATACTTCAGAATTTGATGTCTACATTGCAAATATTGTCAAAAGCATTAAACAATACAGTTTATAATCCTCAAAACATGCACAGAAATAGGAAGCACTCTGGTCACAATGGAAACTGAATGCCAACTAGTGGCGATTCTTTTTGGTAATAATTATTTTATTTATATATAGCCCTAAATAGTAAATTTATCGTAATATACCCCTAAATAGTAAGTTTCCTAATACCAAAACATTAAATTGTTTAAAAACAAAATTGCTCTTATCAAAATGTATCCACAAAACTTGCATCAATTCTGTTACCATGACATATCTTTAAACTGATGGAACTCTCCCAAAACTATGAAAGATACAGGAGTTGTTTTTAACTTTCCCTCACCTAAATAAGACCTAAAACACTAAAAGCAGCATTTCTTTTAAATAATTTAAAATGGTCAATTCTGTTACCATCAAACACAATTTGTGATACTAAGAAAAAAAATTTGTGAACATATTTTTGTCTTTACTCCCCCCCTCACCTTTTTTTCCTTTTAAACAAAAAGTTGTAACATCATGTTACTATTATATAAATGAGAACTTGTTAAAGTACTCAATAAATGGATTCCATGTTACTGTACTGTATCATCAAGTTACAGGCAAGACATGACATGCAACGTGAAGGATCTTTTCGTTTCCAATTCAGTAAAATCAATCTAGTGCCAAAATGGTTATAAATCTAATCACTGTACGTTGATTACTAGATAATTCTGCATCATCATTGACACCAAATATAGCTAAGATGGTCCCAGAGTATATTTGTTTTCCCACTACTTCTGATATTAATTTAAAAACCAAAATCCAATAATTAACAATTTTAGGACAACTACAAAACATGTGACCAAGCAATGCTGGGGTTTGATTGCATCTATCACACAGTGGGTCTACGGAAGGGAACATCTTAGAGAGCTTTAATTTAGACAAGCGGAGTCATTGCAGAATCTTAAATTTCTCTTTTCTTATTAAAATGCAAAATGCATCTCCAATTACAGAATCCCCCATGTGCAACCAGAAACAATAAGAAGTGCGTTGAGGAAACTGTATAAAGAGCAGCACATATGAATGCTGTGAGCCGGGTCACGTAACACAGTCTGGACCTCAGCTTCAGTCTCTGAGCAGAGGAAACAGAACACATCGCACTTCAGAGCCACTTCTGTCAACACAGACAATTTTAGGTCCCAGAGTTGCAGACTGCGAATACAGCGATTTCCCATTAGATTAGATCGATTACTGTGTTTTTGGCACGCATGAGTAGAAATCTCTCTTTCTAAATGGCAATTGCTGAAAACTCTGCTAAGTGTGCCAGATTAAAAGCAGGTGGAAGTTTTGCAAAGTCTACAAACATGTTTGATGTTAACATCCAGTGCCAAACACTGCGAGGAAATATTTTGTCACTGACTGAGATGACTAAATGTTTTTGTAATACGCAATGTAGCATGTCATATACAGTTTTCAAAGCTTCAGAAACAAGTAATGAAAGCTGAAATCATCATACATGGGCTGTAATATACCCCGCTGTGCTGACAGAAGACAGGAATATAAAGAAAACAAATAGAACGGATCACAAAACCTGATGCATGTCACTTGATCTCACTGACATACCATGCAAATTATTAACCGAGGCTCATTATAGAAAACATGCCTCAAATATGATTACATGTTTAGCTGAGGTTTAAAAAAAGACATTTAGTGAGGGGTGCTTTAGATTAATGCTCTTTATATTTCAAAATAACACTAAAAGGCCTGATATACTTTAAGCCAAATCGAAGAACAAATTTGAATGACATCATCTCAAACTAAATCCGGCCAAAATCAAGTTTGTATCAGATGTTCGATCCAGCTTGTCCAAAAGGAAAAGAGTTTTACATTCAAGCTACTATTGGTCAGTTATAGTTGTAACAGGTGGGTGTGGCTCTGGGGCTCCACCTTCTTTGACATCTAACTTTTCTTTAGTTCGGCCTGTTAAGGTCTAATTTCTATTTAAAATATGGCAATTTACATGCAATATTTCAATATGAGCATTAACAAAATGATGGAAACCCAGTGACAGATATAGTTTTCCATACTGTGAAACAGATTACTTTGAAGAAATCTACTGTTCAAAATGCTATGTAAATAAATGTAACATGACTGGACAGCTTATGCAAGCATAGTCGTCATCTACATATATCAGATGCTTTCTTAATTGTTGTTTTCTCACCCCTCTATTTTTAGCTGTATGTATATTTAGTTATTAAAAATATGAGTGGTGCGGTTACTGGTGCAGTGGTGTACTGGTTGAGCTACAAAGCAAGTTTGCTGTGTTAAAATTCATAAAGTATTTTGTGATGCAAATGTTAAACTGTATTAAAATGTCAAAGCTCAAAACTAAACAAAGCAAAGTCATTTAAAGTAGCAAAAACAAATAATAATAAAAAATAATAATCAAATCAACAAAGAAAAAAAACATACAAAATATAACATTAAATTAATTAACCAAACAAAAAATAAAGCAAGAAACAAGCAGACAAATAAATTAAATAAACAAACAGCAAAATAACAAAAATCATCACAAAAGACATAACATTTTAAAGCAATAAAATAAACAAAACAAACATATCAACAAAAACAAAAATAGCGAACTTTAAAGCAGTATACCACAAATGCTATGCTGTAAATTCTATTTAAGTAAGAAACACCATACATATGATGATTTGTGAGGTAAACATTAAAATGTACACTACTGGTCAAAAGTTTTAGATGTGTAGGATTCATCATGTTTTTTTTAACTGTAGTCTCTTCCGCTCATCAAGCTTGCATTTGTTTGATCTGGAGTACAGCAAAACTGGATAATTTTTACTATTATTTTTTTAACATTATTACACCAGTCACAAGATCCTCCAGAAATCATACAACGACAATCTAATGTTTAAGAATCATCAATATTTATTAACAGTTGAGAATTTTTTCAGGATTATTTGATGACAGAAAGATCCAAGTATCAACATTCATGTGAAACAAAAAGCTTTTGTAACATTCCACAATATACCATTCAAAAGCTTGGGGTTATGCCATATATATGAAAAGAAATGAAAAAACAACAACTTTTATTTAGCAAAGATGTTTTAAATTGATCCAAATTAATTAAAAAAGGCAATTGTAAAGTCACAAAAGATTTCTATTTCAAATTAATGCTGTTCTACTCAGATTTACGCAACAATAAAAATTTTTGAGCAGCAAATTAGCATATTAGAAACGATTTCTGAAGGATCATGGGATGAGTAATGATGCTAAAATTACAGGCATAAATTACATTTTAAAATATATTAAAAATAAATCCATTATTTTAAATAGTAAAATATTTACAGTTTTTGCTGTTCTTTGCAGAAGAGAAACATAAAAAATCATACTGTTCTATAAGTTCTGACCAGTGGTGCTTTACTGTGCAAAAGTTGACTTCTTCTTTAGGTTTAGATTGCTGTATCTTTCTTTTTCTGTTCAGGTAATCTCATACAGGCTCTATAATATTCAGGTCTGGACCCCGTGGAGGCCATTTCATGACTGACAGCTGTTTTCTTTCTCTAAACAGGATTCCACAGCAATTAGCGGATCATTATCAAGCTGAAAATGAAAACTATTACCACTGAAGTCCTTACCAAAAGGAATGGCAAAATGGATTAAAAGCTATCTGTACTTTTCAACATACACAATTCCATCAATTCAGACAATATTCCACAACATTCCAGACAAACAGCCTCTCTCCAACATTGTCTTTCACATGTCTTAAACAATTAAACCAAAATAATTCAAACTCTAAACTCCTACCCTAACAAACCATACATCAACTAAAAGATAATATATTCACCCTGTATAACTCTCAATTAAAAAAATTGACAAAATAAAAATACACTTAGAATTGGTTTTGTGTTTGTACAAGAAACTGTACAAAAGTATTAAAGAGGTGGTCCACTATTATATCATATTTTAAACTTTAGTTACTACAAAAAAAATACATCCAGGTTAGTGAGATCACAAACGCTTCAGGTGAAGGGCCAGAGGAGCTGTAATGTTATAGCAGAGAAAGCTAAAAACATCCAAACACTGCTATTTCCCCAGAGCTTGTTCTGTTTCTGTATTTGGGCTTCCAAAGGACACAACACAAAGAGAGAAGTGCTTACAATTTAATTTTAATTACGTTCCAGAGAATTATAAAAAAATATATAGCTCTAGCATTTGACAAAGGATAGCTTCCAGAATCTCTCCCAGTTCAGTACTGGATTCAGCTAAAAACTCCTTCAACCGACGAAGTTGTGGATTGTGCGTCATAACCTATAAGTATTTTTATTTGTTCAAATTGATCGATTACATCCATAGTGTCTAGCATTAACGGTATGTTGTAGCAAGGACGTAAAACAAGGATGTAAACATCGGGAAATGCTGTTTGGCACCGCTAACAATTTAGCTACAAATTCATATTTATCAGTCAAACTGCTGTAAACACTCACACTCTTCACCAGCGCTGCAGTGTCTGTCTATGTGGCCGCTTTCCCTGCGTTCTTCATCTCAAATAACAAACTCACAAAGATATGTGAACATTTCATATTACTTACACATGCTTATTTCCAATATATGTGAAAGACACTTAGATTTTACTTTAGAGAGCAGGCGTGAGGTTCAGCTGTGTGCTCTGTATCATGTTCTGTCTGATTTAGGCTCAAACTAATATGGATAACAGCTAAACTAACTGATAGTATTTACACAGCGTAAAAGCACGTGCTTGTAGAGGCATGAAGCTTTTCCTGGTGACGTGGAGCCATTCCGCGAATCACAGCACATTATGTTAGCTGACCAATCAGAGCCTCTTGAGGGCGAGCCTTTCAGAGGAATTAGGAAATATGACAGTTGTTTTCATGTTAGCCGAGTAGCTGTATATAATCAAAGTAAAATATGTGATAAAATAACGTGATTTTCAACAAATGAAGCATGAGCACACATTGCTTTGCATCTTTTAAACACAACTAAGCCTTAAATATATCCTCTGGACCACCCCTTTAAACTGTAACCTGAGCAGACTTTTATGAAAAGTGTTCATTTCATTTTTTTAAAATGGTAGTACATATAACACACTATTCCATATACAAGCAGAGAACCACACATTCATTCCTGGGAATTCAACAACAGAATAAATGAGATAACCTCAGAGCATGGCACTTTGAAGTGAATGCAGAAGAAGGTTTCAGAAGGCCATGGGAGCTGTCAGATGCCAGTCAGAGTGACTGATGATCAGTGCTGAGGTTCGATCCCAATGCTGGTCCCTGATCTGTGTAATCAGAACCTAAGAAACGGCGGGATTAGACAGGTCAGACGGGGTCAGGAGAGATGGATGTTGAACTTCCCTCTCGGCTGCGCTTAGACACTCAGAGGTGGAGGAGTTTTACATAATCAGCGGGTGGTCTCCGGGGTGCGCGCTTACACACAGACACACACACATACACACACACACACACACACACACACACACACACACACACACACACACACACACACACACACACACACACACACACACACACACACACACACACACTCTCTTCCTCAAATGCACCCCATGCTGCTCACACCAGAGGAAGAGACCCCACTGTGCGTCTACTCCTCAGAATTAATGAAGGTATGTGGAAGTGCTCTAGTTTTGAATAACAGAGAGAGCCGAGCTCAGTCCTCCTCTAAAGAAAGAGAATATGGCGTCTGTGTTCTGTGCAAATAAAAAAAAACTAAACAAATGTAGGCACTGTTGATGAACAGGGTGTAAAGTGGTGAATAAAAAACAGGTCAGTGAAAGGAGGTACACGGCATTCAGAACAGTTTATTTCTAGAATTGCCTAGAAATGTCTGTAATTTAAGGTTAAGAATAGATATAGAATTAGTTGCATTTATTAATAGTTGTGAATATTTATAAATCAATTCAATAATTTACTTGCTTTATTTAAAGTACTTTGACCACATTATACTGTATACCATGTTGAATTAATGTTAACAAAAGCATTCAACATTTTTACAAAATAATAAACTAATAAAGTTCATCAAATCAAACTAAAATTAATATGATATGCCAAAGGTAATGTTCACACAGTACACTGTAAAATACTGGGTTTGACACAATCAATTTGTGTTGGAACAACATGAAGGAATTAAGTAAACCTATTAGGTTTTTACAGATTAATTAATGTGTATTGAATATAAAACAATTAAGTTTCCCCCAAAACTCAAGAATTGTTGTTTCAGCTCATTTTATGGCCCGTTTCCACTGAGTGGTACGGTACGGTTTGGTACGCTTTTGTGGCCGTTTCCACTGTCAAAAGGTACCTAAAAGCGAACCCTTTTTGGGTACTCAGCACGATAAAAGGGTACCAAAAGGCGGAGCTAGACGCGCAGCTAAATGCTATTGGTTTAGAGAGAAACATCACAAGCGCATACACATGCAGGAGAGTGAAAACAAAGTAAGAAAAAAAAAAGAAAGAAAGAAAAAATAAAAACAATGAAACCGGCATTTTTAAAAACACAGCCGAGATATTATACTGTAATACTATATAAATATAATAACAAGCCATGTTCAACCAGAGCTTAGACAAACCTTGTCGTCGTCTTGATGAACAGCCACAAAGCAAAGAAGAAGAGCAGAATCTACCCTGTGCACAGTAGTTGTTTACAAGGCTGTCTAATGCACGAGTGGTTTCACTTTCTCGCGTGAGCTCGTCACACCTCTATATTTGAAATAATAAACTTGAGCTGATGATAATAATAATTAACTAATACAAATAAAAACTAATCATCATTGATCTGCAGTTATAATCAAATCATGTTCATAGAAAAGGTTAGTAATGAACATTTATACACAAGTATTTATGTGTATAAAGCCTCTGTTTTGTGTGAAGTGCTTCTCATATGATACTGCATGTGAACGACCCGTACAGCTTTACTATGACATTTCTCGAGCGAGAGTGACGTCGACTGAAATGTGCAATTTATTCTGGTCTCATGATTGGACCTTTACATTAAATCACAGATGCCCTGATAAAATTTCTCTCCCTTCATTTCCTCATAAATATTTATGTGTGTGTGAGAGAGAGAGAGAGGGTGATGGGTGCTGAAAACAAAGTCCAGCCGAGGGTCTTTTGCGAAGTGAGACGTGAGAGTAAAGCTTCTATTAAAGTCTGCTCTGTTAAATATTTATAGGTCAAGAGTTGCTTTTGGTAAACTAGCCAGCACAATGACAAAAAAAAAAAAAATATATATATATATATATATATATCCTCACATGCCCTCACATCCACAGACCAGTGTGTGGAGAACACAAAGAAACAATGCTGAAACTCTGATTTCCCCTCAGAAGGCCCTCATGATATACAGACTGAATGAGAAGCAGCTGGACCATCATGTCATTACAGTGCGTGATTTGAAAGTGGGACACCAGACAAAATAGGCAGATATTCGTCTGTTCATTGATTAACAGAAATGGTTGGTGAACCACAGAATGAGAAAATTCTCTGCTCTTTATTGCAGTCATATATTCAGTCTGGTATGAGAGTCATCAGTTGTTCTTTACCACAGTTCTAAATGTGCATCTCAACAGCTGTGCTTCAAAATCCAGAGAACTGCCAACCTAGACTGTCTGAATGAAGCCCATCTTTACCCTGTTTTGCCCTGTGATTTGCACCAAACAATAAAGGAACCAGGAGGAAACAAAAAAACGATGCCATAAAAAAACTTTGGCCGTTTCCACTGAGTGGTACGGTACCAATGGTACCCTTTTGGTGGGCGTGGTGTACAACAGAAAGTTTCAGTTGATGTTACACTCGCTCGAGGAAATGTCAAACTAAAGCTGTACGAGTCGTTCACATATCATAGGAGAAGCACTTCACACAAAACAGAGGCTTTATACACATAAATACTTGTGTATAAATGTTCATTACTAACCTTTCTATGAACATGATTTGATTACAGCTGCAGATCAATGACAGTGTGAAAAAGCCTACTGTAACTTCGGCAATTATATAAAATAAATAAATAAATGCAACATATATGAACACATACACACCCTAACAGTCTCCGATATGTTACCAATTACAGTAAAACTACACACAACATACATTTATTCCTTATTTGGGTTCGAAAACAACACGGAACATATAGCCCAGTCAGGGCAAACCTCTCATCTGTATCTTTAATCTTCACCAGCATGTATAACCTTTGTTAGAAAGTAATTTCATCATTCCGAGTTCATAATAGTCCAAAACATGATGATAACAGTTAAACATGGGAGTTTGTTCATCTTTTAGGTTGCTGAAACAATTATTTGCTCTTTTGTTTTTTTGGGCTTCTCCTTTGTTTTGTGTTTTGTCTGTTTCAGAAAGGATTTGATGTTGGATGTCAGAAGCATTTCAATAATCATGCACACATTATTATCATAAGCTCGAGTTCATTATTTCAAAGATAGATGCGCAGTGAGTGCACGCGAACTCTTTGAAGTGAAACTGCTTGCACTTTTACACGCCTCGTAAAACAAAAACAGGACATGGCAGATTCTGTTCTTCTTGGCTTTGTGGCTGTTCATCAAGACGACAACAAAGTTTGTTTAAGCACGGCTCGACCATAGCTTGTTATTATATATATATATTATGTATTTATTATTATGGTGTAATGTCTCGGCTGTGTATTTAAAAATGGCGGTTCCTTTGTTTTTACTCCCCGTGGCTTGTGTGCATGCTAGTGACATTTCTTTGCAAACCAATAGCGTTCAGCTGCGCGTCTGACACCTTTTGGTACCCTTTTGTCGTGCTAGGTTCCCTTTTAAAAGAATACTCAAAAAATGTTGGTGCGGTACGGTTCACTTTTTGGTATCTTTTGACAGTGGAAACGGGCATAACAGCGAACCAAACTGTACCGTACCACTCAGTGGAAACGGGCCATTTGTTTTTTTGTAGAATCCTTTTTAAAAATAGTTTGAACTAGAACAAGAATATTTTCATAACATAAAGAACCTTTTTTCTCTATTAAAAACTTTTTGTGAAATGTAAAGATACCCTGAATGCTAAAGGTCACATACTGTGTCATAAAATTTTGCTACTTAAATGTTTACAGTAAGTGCTACTGGATCTGCAGTGCATTTATCAGCCTAGAAAATACGGAAAAGCACAAGCTAGTAACTTTGTTTAGGTAAACTATGTAAAAAATGCTCTTCTAGTGACAACCTATAGAAGGGGCTCTTATTATATACAGTCTATATACCTCTTATTATATCACCATCTCTTAATCTGCAGAGTTTGTGCAGTTGCAGAAGTTCACCATTTCTGTTTACTATAGCAGATGAATCAACAAACGTAAGAGTCTTCATAACCTCCTGACATCTGATTTTGTGAATATTTCCAAATGTCCTTTCTAAATGTGCTTGTTAACATGATGTATGGTTAATTTGACTATTCACAGAGACCAGAGGTATGTTGTTATAATTATCCTGAAAATGCTCACTGTCAGCGTAACTCATAAATGCACTTTTATTATGAGCAGTATACTCACTTTTATAGTGAGTGACTGACTTTTTATGTGGTCTGTAAAGAGAATTGTACTAAATCAGGTTATTTTAAAAGCCAGTACTGTACATCAGAACAGACATGCTAGTCAATGAGATGAATCAACTTTACTCAACACCAGCTAAACAAAAGTATACACTATTCAGAAATATTCTGCTTCAGAATAGAAGTCGTAACCTCTTCCTCTGCATCACTAGCTGGGTTTCCATCATCCTGTGTCAATGTGTATTTTGAAGTATCGCGGGAAAAATCATTTGTATTTGAGATTTTCTTTTTTGGTGAACTTTGAAAAGACTTACTCCACATTAGGAAGAAAACCCGGCGATTGTTTGAGTCTAGTTTGACTATATAATCTACTACAGGTCATTAGCGTTATCTTGTTTTGTTGCTTGAGGAGAGTTATAATAGTGTGTACAGGTTCTACCCTCTTCTGAAAAGCAGCAGCTCATTTGCATTTAAAGAGACAATTACAAAAACAGCATACAAAATGTTTCAGTTCACACCAGAATTTATGGCAAATTTGACAAGGTATAATATAATGTGGGTTATTTTGAGTGGAAACTTCACAGACACGTTCTGGAACACCAGATATTTATTTAAAAATGTATGAAAAGGGGCTTAATATGTGCCTATTAAAGGATCTTTATGTAACACTAATGCCAACTAAATAGCTTTATCTTTAAGAGTGAAAAGGTTTGGTCCACATGAAAAGTGTGTGTGTGTATACAGAGACACAGTGAGAGAAGAGAACAGTAAGCTGGTTTGTGTGTTTACCCACAGGAGAAAAGAAACCCTCGTTCTGTTTATGAATGCGGTCAGTGTGGTGAGCGGGACATCAGGAGCATCACTGAATATTAACCTACGATGAGGGTGAATTAAACTTTTAAAACATGCAAAGATAAACACTTATTAAGTCACTTTACTGCAACAGAAACAAGGTCAAGAAGCTATATTTACAAGACTTTTGATGGCTGAAGCCTGCTGTGCATTAAGCCAGGGTAGTTCTCCTTAAAATGTGCTAACTGGAGTAATTAATTATATTTATAGCACAGAGAAGGAGAGACAAACATCTTGTCGTCGATCCTAGTTGTAAGAGCAACAAATAATAACATATATTGTAACATATATACATAATAATAACATATATTGATAATTGATATATTGATATATAGATATATATATTGTTACTCATATTATTATATTTTAATATTGATAATTATTATATTAAAATGATTTTAGCAAAAGTGTAAATAATATTTATATTATAATAATACTCAACAAAATAACCACAAATATATACTGTATCTGTAAGTGAAAGTGTATGTTTATCAGTCCATTAACAGAGGTCCCTTGAGCAACCTTGCAAACCCTTTGGTCTGATTTGATTAAAAGTGCTATTTGACCCTAAAAGCCAGACACACTGAACTAAAGAACTGACAGTTTGATAAGAAATCACAGTCTCTATAATAACCACTCAGACCGAACTGATATGAAGCCACTCATCACCACACATCTAACAGATGGTAGCACTGACCACAGACCTGTATGACCTCTCCAAACCACATCTGAATCTGAGCTTTCCTCCAGACAGGAGGGTCCCGAGGTCAGCGCTGATAAGAGCAGAGGAAAGACTGATCTAAATGACACTCGAACTGTACACAGCAGACAAACACAAAGAGCGGACATGCCATCACCTTAAGAGCAGCAACAGCCCTCATTCTGGCATCCAAACATGATTGTTCAAAACAACACATTCATTCCCGCTCTTCCACTCATTACTTCACACTTGTGTCTGACAGGTAAATTAAACATTCCTTAGAAGCCATTGTGTTAGGAGGTTCAGGTCAGTCGCAGACAGAAATAAATAAACTCCTTTAGCAGTTTGAAGTGGAATTAAGTTCCCAACAAAGCCTTAGTGGGAAATCACAAACACAAAGACAAAATTCCCCCTCCAAATTCCACTGTGGGACTTTTGAAACACAGACATAACATATGATGATATATGAACTCGTATTGGTTAATTACTATTGTATATTTGTGCACAATTTCACACCATCGTGTGAGCTATTTATCTGAAATAAAGTCTATTGAAACAACAAATAATAACTTTTATTTGATCATTTGGTATCAGAAGTGACTTATATGAAAGGCAAAGGCCCCTAGATTACACTTATATTACCAAAATAAAATATGATCATGCCTTGATTTTTAATTATTTAATTAAGACAGTAAGGTCTGACTTTGCTTAGACAAAAGTTTTGTCGCTGAACAGAAATAATGTACAGTATACAATCTAAAGTGATGGTCCAGTGGACAAAGAATTAATATTGTGTTTGACTGCCATGAGCTTGGAGGACTGCATCCATACATCTCTGTAATGACTCAAATAACTGATTAATAAAGTCATCTGGAATGGCGAAGAAAGCGTTCTTGCAGGACTCCCAGAGTTCATCCAGATTCTTTGGGTTCATCTTCAATGCCTCCTCCATCTTACCCCAGACATGCTTAATAATTTTCATGTCTGGGGACTAGGCTGGCCAATCCTGGAGCACCTTGACCTTCTTTGCTTTCAGGAACTTTGATGTGGACACTGAAGTATGAAAAGAAACGCTATCCTGGTGAAGAATTTGCTCTCTCCTGTGGTTTGTAATGTAATGGGCAGCACAAATGTCTTGATACCTCAGGCTGTTGATGTTGTCATCCACTCTGCAGATCTCTCGCACGACCCCATACTGAATGTAACTCCAAACCATGATTTTTCTTTCACCAAACTTGATTGATTTCTCTGAGAATCATGGGTCCATGCTGGTTCTAATAGGTCTTCTGCAGTATTTGTGATGATTGGGATGCAGTTCATGGTCAAAATCTACCTTCTGCCAATTTTCCTAATTATCAACTAGAAGTCAAGTTATTGATTGTTGCTCTTACAACAAGACTTTTGTCAGGTAGTGTAGGTAATACATCATGGATTACAAAAAAACAACAACTTGGAAGCAGCTTTCAGCATTTATAAAAATGTTTCTTGTACAGCAACTCCTATGACACTGAAGACGGAGTAGTGATATCATAAATTCAGCTTGAATGACAATACATTTTCAAATATATT
Organism: Danio aesculapii; assembly: GCF_903798145.1. Classification (NCBI taxonomy): domain Eukaryota; kingdom Metazoa; phylum Chordata; class Actinopteri; order Cypriniformes; family Danionidae; genus Danio; species Danio aesculapii. Next base: position 35,771,870 of record NC_079448.1, read on the forward strand.
CAGATAAAACAGTTCTTTAAAATGTAAACATTATTTCACAATAGTAGTGTTGCTGAGACTTACTTATTGCATTAAAGTAAAGAAGTAAAAAAAAAACTGGAGTCAGTATGTTTTTCATATTTTTTTAGCATTAAACATGTCAGGATAAATGATTCAAATGAATCATTGACTTCTGCTGTTTTCATTTGATTCAACAACACAGATTTCTTTACAATTTAAAGCGCCATCTTTGGATATAATTTCTGCTGGAGATACTGTTGTCCAAAAAAACTAATAAAAATCCTGTACATACCCCAGGAACGGCATAGCAGAAAATGTTGGCGGTTTTAAAACCTTGACTTTTCCAAACGGTATACCTTGATAACGATTATCTTCCCATGCCTAGTTTGGACTGTGGTGGAAACCGGAGCATGTGGAGGAAAAACACGGGGAGAAGATGAAAACTCCACAGAGAAATGCCAACTGGCCCAGCCGAGGCTCGAACCAGCAACCTTTTTGCTGTTAGGCGACAAGTGCTAACCACTCAGCAACCGTGCTGCCCTGAAATGATCTTATTATATTTTATTGTAGCTGTTTATCTTTCTCTAGATTATGAAATGTTCTTCACATTAAGTTAAAACTTTCTTAAGAACTGTTGACTGAAAGGATTTCAGGGGAACTAAAATGATTCCTCTTTTAAGCTGATAAAAAACACCTTTATTTTTAAGTGTACACCTATAGGGGTTATATTATATGTTTAGGGGTCAGCTAATAAATTAATTTCTCCAGCACTTTCAGCAATTCCACAACAGAGAATAATAAACAGAAAACCCACAGCCACATTCAGAAAAAAAGAAAGGAAGATGAGATGAACAGAGCAAGAAGTGACTCTAAATTATGACAAAATACAAAACACGAGGCATTTTCCAAACAATGCAGTGCACAGCAGACTCCATCAGACTTCCTGCAGTCGATATTCTGAGCCTTTTAATGACGTCCGGCAGTCAGAGCGTATAGCGATTAAGTCAGGTGAGAGCCCCGTGCGCCACAGGAACATATCGACTCGAGGGACTGAAGGAAAACATCCAAACAAGCGAGCAAGCAGGTTGGTAAACAGGAAAATACATAGAGGAAGGGCGCTCTGGAGTGCTCATGCTGCTTTCAGGGACGGGGCCGCACTGCAACCGCTACTGTCCCCGCTTCCTATCCACCGCCACAAGCTTCCCCTTTCTCTGGCATCCTGGCTCGATTGTGTATGTTTGCGTCTCTGTTTGTTAGATGATACTGTAATTAATTGCCTTTTAATTTGCTGCGTTTGGACATTTTCCAGTTGAATCACAGAGGATGTTGCTGTATGCTCAGCTGGGGAATTCAGCAATGCTTCATGTTGACCCTAATCAGACCAACAGCTCAAACGCGCACACACACGTCTGGACCGTATGGAGGTTCTCAGCTGGCCAAATGGACCCTAGAGCTTGATTAAAGCAGGATATTTTTAAATTCCTCCTTCTTTCCCTAAAGCCTAATCTTGGATAAGTGATTGCATATCCAAAGAATTAAGCATGTTAGCATGACCAACAATAAGGTGATGGTGTTCCTTTGATTCCCAATTAACTGGGTTTCAATGACACAACATGCCACGAGAGGTAGTTTTAACAATCAAATTTGTCTCTTTTAGAAATATTTCCAATCAATAGTCTGTAGTGAATTGGGCGCAGAGACTGATCCACGTATTCAGAGAACAATAATTAGCTTGAAGAGGGATTTGCTTGCTGCCTAACCCGACCTTTTTAAGCTTTGTGAATAATGGCCTGAGACTTCTACTAACAGACGGCGCACGCTGGAGAAAAAAAAAATCCACTGCTGAAAGACAAAGTGAATTTCCCCCTTTTAAATTCCATTGGGGGACTTTTGAGATTGTCTCAGCAGGCCACAGACTGGACATAATAGAGGTGCAAGACCCCGGGACGACCAGTCAAGATGTGACTGTGAGACTGGATCATTACTCTGTGTGTGTGTGTGTGTGTGTGTGTGTGTGTGTGAACTTCACACTACCAGATGTATGCTTTCATTAAAATTTCACAACAATGCAATATTGAGATGACTCATTAGATTTTTAGTTTTTAATTAGTATTAAATCTTACTATGCTCTGACAACATTTTTTATTTGAAATTTAAAATCATCATTAATGCAATTTTGAGACAACTCATTAGATTTTTAATCTTACTATTTTATTTTATTTTTATAAGGCTATCTAAGGCTGTCGGTGCTGACAATCGTACTAGTTTTACTGGGAAAATAAATGTTTTTCTGTATAGTCTGAACATTATAATCATTATTTAATGTTAAGAAGCTTACCAAGAACTATTTTGGTAACATTTATTGTTAACACTTGTTAATGCAATAGCTAACATTAAACAGAACATGGATTCACCCCCTTCATTTCAAATGTGGATTGTGGACATGATTTCGGTAATTCAGATGGAAAGACTGAGATTTCTGAGGACTCATTTTATTGAAAAATTCTATAGTGTCTGGGGTTTATTTCTTGAATATCTGGTTCAACCACTCAACCTCTGTAGATTCCTAAGAGACTTCATCTATTTATTTAATTAATTAATTAATTTTTATTTATTTCTTAAATAAAGTGGGCTTATCTAAACTATGTTGTCATTGTTATTTCGCTCATTGACTCATTGTATGGGATTTGTCTGGGACAGTGCCGAGTGTTGTGTGTGTGTTTCTATGTGGTTATTCTTGAAAATTTCAATAAAATATAATTATTATAAAAAAAAAAACAGAACATAAATACATTTATTTTACAGCATTTATAAGGCTCTGAAAATAAGGCTGTCGGTGCTGACAATTGTATTAGTTTTAATAGGAACAAAAATATTTTTCTGTATAGCCTGAACATTATAATCATTATTTGAAGTTAAGAAGCTTATCAATAACTATTTTAGTACCATTAACACTTGTTAATGCAATAGCTAACATTAATCAGAACATGGATATGTTTATTTTACAGCATGTATTGATCTTAGGTAATGTTACTTGAAATGTAAACAATCTTTCAATTACAAAAATGTAAACAAACAATTTAAAAAAAAAGATGAATCCACTTGAATATTTTCAGTATCTGCTACTGGATGTATTTGTTTGTGTAAAATGTTAATATTTGTTAATATTAATATTAAGTTCTGATTATGCTCTCCCAAATATACTATAAAATATACTATTGGTTAACTAACAAATGTTTTTAGTTATTGCGACTGAATATTGGGGTTATTCCAGGAGATACTATGTTGTCTAAAAACAGTGTTTCACCAAGTCAAATTTAAGACTTTTTAAGACCATGAAGAATGACATTCTTGTATAAGGCTAAAAGCTAAAGATTTTATAATGGCCAAGCATAAAAAAAACTGTACTTGCTCCATCAAAAAACTAATTCTAATCGGTTATTTCTTAGCCACATATTTTACATAATGTGTCAAAACAAGCAGACCAGTTATTCAACATAACTTAAGAAAACTCTTTAAAAACGAAACGTATGCACAACAGAATTATAATATTAGTTATAAATAGAGTTTTGCTAAAAGTTTTATTTAGATGTATTGTTGGTGATTGGATGTGTGTTAGATCGATTAAGTAGCTTTACATAAAAAAAGAAAAATTAAGACCCCTTTAGAGTGATTTAAGACCTACAAGAATCTCGGACAAGCCCCCAACGTGGCGGCTTCTACAGCCAATCTGAGTAGTCACCAGGTTTTTAAAACGATGACGAGTGGGCAATTGCGTTCCTTCTTTGTTCTTTGTTTTAATCTGCCTCTCGCTATTTCTTTTGTTTTAGGTACTTTATATTGCTTTACCAAAGTTAATATTGCCTTCTTGATTTTTTTCATTATTTTTTTAATTCTTCATTTGAGATAGTTTGTTGATACTCTTAGTTTTTTCCCCCAGGGACTTGGAGAGGTAAATGTCACACAACTTACATTCTTAAAACACTTAGCAAACCTGTTTAAAGGCACATCAGGTTTAGGAGTTAGCGCTATCTTTGTATTTTTCTGTTTGGGTAGGTTAGAGTAGGTGCAAATGCCAAAGACATGCTGTCGATTATTTTGTTTTCAGTTAGGTAAAAGGGTTATATGAAGTTAGCTTGATTTTCAGTAAATTTCAGACTTTTTAAGGTTTTCGAAATTTAAGACATTTTAAGACTATTAAGATCCTGCAGATACCCTGAAAAATGAATAAACACCAATGACATAGCATTTGAACTATTTTTCACTGCTCTGACAACATTTTTATTGTCATCATTGATCATCTGTAGTTTGAAGAAGAAGAAAAAATTTAACAACTATTATTTTGTAACTGTTCATTGTAAATAAAGAGAAACTGAGAACATTTAAATCTCTTAATTTTTTCCATAGCTGTGTATTGGGTGCATCAGCAAGTCCACAAACATGTCCACTGACTCTGCTCTCATTTTGATAGAATATTGAGGCCTGAGAGGCAATATCACACTGACAGACAGGGACACATTGATTTTGCTCTCCACTGGGAAAGAGCAAATAAAAGAGTGAAGGTACTTTATGTTAATACTTGTTAATGCGATAGCTAACATGAAACAGAACATTAATACTTATAAATATTTTTACAGCATGCAATAATCTCGATTAATAATACTTAAAATGTTAACAATGTGTATGCATACACTATTTTTCTAATGTTGTGGTTGGGTAAGTTTTTTATGCTTTTGAAAGGAGTGCCTTGAAGTTTTATAAAAAAACGTAACATATTGTTTTCTATTTGATTACATTTTAAAATAAAATGTATGCATGTGATGGCAAAAATGAATTATTATCATTACTACTCCTCTCTTGGTGTTTCCGTACATGATCATTCAGCAATCATTCAACATGCTGATTTGCTGCAGAACTATTGTTATTAATGAGAGAACAGCATTTATTAATCTTAACTGTCACCTTTCAACAGTTCAACAGTAAAATAAAATTACCCAAAAATTTATTTGCTCAGCCTCAGGACATCCAAGATGGAGGTGACATTTTTATCAAGCAGAGATTAAATATGATTTATTAGCAAAACTGCGGTTCTGGTGATTCAAAAAAATGCAAGTCAACAGCTACCAGTATATTTGAGAGACAAAAAACATATACAGGAAAAACTAAAACATTATTCACTTAAAACATTATTACATTAGATTCACAGCCTCTTTAAATAGCCCTGCGCACGTTCACAACAATCGGACATGTTGTGAAGGTGTGCACTGTAATAAAAGATCAATATGTCATTACAGCATATGCTGTTATGTTCAAGTTAACCATATTTCAACCTAACTTTTTAAGTCATTTTTTTGTAGTTTAGTTACAAGTTTAATGTAATGTAAGTTAAAACAACTATTAAAGTGAATTTGATTTATCATCAAAAATTTAGGACAATTTGTTTTTACATTGTACGATGACATGTCAGATGATGCTGTTTGTTTACAACTTGTGCCTCACACAGGTGTCAAAATGAGTGTGCCTCACACAGGTGAGTGGGCTTGACAAACCACCTGTAGAAAACACATTTTTTCATAATTTCTCTTACACCTTTACAGACACTTGCACCAGTTTTGCACATTTGCACCAGACACATTCTAAAAAACAAACAAACAAACACACAGGGGTCTATTTTAATGATCTAGGCGCAAAGTCTAAAACGCATGACACAAAAGCATTAAGGGCGTGTCTGAATTCACTTTTGCTGTTTTAAGGACAGAAAAATACTGTCTGCGCCACAGCACATGGTCTAACAGGGTTGTGCCTATTCTCTTAATGAGATATGGGTGTGTTTTGAGCATAACATCCAACAAACCAATCAGAGTCTCATCTCCCATTCCCTTTAAGAGTCAGTTGCGTTGTGTCATGGTGTATTTGCTGTTTACATGGCAGAGTTTGTAAGAGGAAAATCTGAACTTCTCATTAGCGAGAAAACAGTTAAACAGACTATCTGCGTGAGGATAAAAACGAGTCTTCTCCATTCTGCCTCTTTTATTCTTTACTTTACTCCTTTACTTTCATGGAGTAAGGAAACTCCACTGAAGACATTTTTAATTTAAGGCTACATATTTAATTTCGTTTGCTAAGCGCAAGGATTTTTTTTAAAACTGTTTCTAAATTCAGTTCTAATTTCCAGCAAAGTAATGAATGAACAATAGTAATGAAGTCTGGTCAAAAAGTTATAACACTCATCCTATTCTTGTGCCCCATATAATGATGCATATGTCTCCAAAACCTGACAGAATGACAAATCTAAACTTGTTTTTATTAAAACAAACATAAATATGCATATAATAAATAATACTGCTAATAATAATAAGGAGGCAGTGGTTTTTATATTTATGTAGAAAATAATAATAATAGTTTTTGTAAAATTTATATCTTTTTTTATATGTAAAGACATTTGTGTATTGCTGTACATCCTGTTTGTATTAAGCAATGTGTAAGCGTTTTGGACCTGCATAGGTGCACAACTAACAGACTCTGCACTGGACTTTAGACCAGCTTGTAGTTGATCAATGGTGCGGTCCATTTCAGTTTCTCAAAATAGCAACGTGCCAACAATGCGCATTAACACACCTCCTTTCTAGACCAGCACACCCATGAGTCCACAAAGTGGCGCAAATGGATTTGCTATTTAAACAATGTAGCACAAAACATGAAAATTAGGGTTGCATTGGTCTGAAAATAGCAACAAATTGCGCCAAACACGTCTTGCGCCTTATGATAGGGTGTAGGATAGGGCCCTATGCATTAATGAAGTGTGCCTCACACAGGTGAGTGGGCTTGACAAACCACCTGTAGAAACTCTCCCTTACTCTAGCACCTAATTATCCGAGTACCAGTTCCTTTGCATAATTAGCACTTCTTGTGTGTACTGCCTCATCTTGTTGAATCTCTGAATAGCTCCCCAATTAGAAGTCGCTTTGTACAAAAGCATTTGCTAAATGAATAAATGTAACTTTTTTAAATAAGCTGCAGCCATGAGGATAAAAATTAAATTTAAGAAACAAAAAATAACGTAGTTTTCAAAGAATAAAAGTTTTCAAACAGCCTACTGATGATGCATTTACTGGAGCATTTAAAAATAAAATCTTTACCCTAGAGAAATTGTGTTGCAGCTTGTATATTGGGTGGTACATCAATATCAAAACACGTCCACTGACTCTGCTCTCATTTTGTTGGAAATTGAAGCCTGCGAGGCAATATCATATTGACAGACAGGGACACATTGATTTTGCTCTCCACTGGGAAAGAGCAAATAAAAGTAAGAGAGAAGCAGACAGACAAAAGAGGTAGAATGTAAAAGATAGATGAACATGAAGGCAGAACGATCAGCCTGACACATCCTGTCAAACCCTTAAAAAGTGCATCCCCGTTGACCCGTAAAGAAAGCAAGCACAGCTGATGACACACACACACACACACTTCAAACACAAGTCCTGACCGCGAGTTGTGACCCCTCCAACACTTTCTTCCACTCATCTGGTGACAAACTCTATTTTTAGGTCATTATATTCCTGGCATTTGTACACTTCGCCTATCAGTTTTCACTTGCTCATTTAACATTTAAAGACATTAAAAGTACACTCCCTTCCTCTAGCCTTTAATTCAACAATCTGATACGCAAACACACATAGGCGATGCTGATTTGTGATTAAAATTCTCGAAAAACACATTTGAGGCATGCAGGAAAAGGTCATTGGCAGATTGGTAAACACTTTCCGTGTGCGGTGTGTTTACTTTTTAGGGTTTTTTTGGCCTTGAGGGCTCCTCAGAACTTGCTAGGTTAAAGTAAACTACGGCGCAAATGGGCCGTTGCAAGACTGCCCTAACTGTGTTTTTTGGAGAGGTGAAACGCGCTGATTAAAGATGATTGAAGGCCTTCAGCTCCCTGACTCTCAGAAAAACACCACACCATGTCTAAAGGGTTATTTCCATCCAAAACTATAATTCAGCCATCATTTACTCACCTTCAAGTTGTTCAAAGCCCATGAGGAACATATTTATCTTTGGAACACAATTGATAGTATTTTAAATCAAATCTGAGAGATTTATGTCCCTCAATTGGAGGTCTGTTCATCCAAAAACATTCACCAACACCGCTTATAAAGAAATCAGAAGATATGTTTAAGTTTTAAGCAGTGTAATCTAGGTCTTCTGAAGAGACATAATCACTTCATACTGGGCTGCATAATTAAAAGAGCAGTATGTAAGTTTGACAACCAGTGGTTGAACTAGGTATTGCATGCCTGGCTCAAAACACACTCAAGCGCAGATTGCTAGATTGACAACACCAACAGGAGTGTGTGCCTGATTATTGAGCCTAAAGGCTGATTTAAGTTGTGTAGTTAAGGCATTTAATTCTAAATAAAATCAATGGCACACGATAGAAGGAATATTTTCAATATTAATACGAGTTTTTGTTCTAAACAACAGCTGAAATGTATATTTTAGAAATGGCTTCTATGTCTTGCAGCTGAACAACAGGATAAACTGACAATGGTCACCTCAGGTAGACACCATGTGCTTTATTCAGTGTTAAAGGCTAATAATGTGAGTTTGAATGCCATTTTACATGACATTTATTGACATACTACTGAAAGCAGCAGCAGATAGTTCACCTCAGATCTTGATAATAAATAAAATAAAATAATCCATTTGAAATTGAACTTTAGAACTGTGATTCAGTGCAAGCCCACAGATATCAGTGATTGAGAATGGACATTTAATAATGTTTATTATGTATTCATAACATTGTGAACTTTACCATTTTGTCGGAGTGCAGTAAGTGCACTATTCTGTGCTTTTTAATGCTTATATTTAAATTTCTGTTGTATTGTTTCTGGTGAAAACAGCCAAATTGCTTATCATTGCTTATCTCATCACGTACTGCGTTTTTAGGACACTGGGTTACAATGCAACCTGCTCACCAAATGTGTACGTTCGTAATTTTTATTTTATTTGCTAATTAAGAACCTCATGAGGAACTGAATCTGCGTCTCATTTCAGCATCTTTCACTGTCCACTGGAGGTCGCATTTCGGTCACAGTGGCATACTTTGAGAGCCTTTCTGACGGAATAAATAAAATACACTGTTTTCCACAAAGGCAACCCAGGGTGCTGAAATATAATTGGCTAAACTGGCATAGGGTGGGTCATTCCAGCACCTTTAAGAAAAATTCTGCAAAATCTGTGATTGTCATGCACATCTTGTCAGGGAAACACGGTTCTGTGATCAGTAGTAAATCTATTTCAAAGGGCAGAGGGCGCTTTTGAGCTGAAACTAAAAAAACACCACAAAGAAGAGCCACAGGAAATCAAACAGCAGAATTTAATTGCTACAGAATTATTTACCAGAAGGATATATTAAACACTTGACTATGAGATGAGTTTGGAGTAAAACACGATTAAATGTGTTCTTTTTTATCATGTGCTTTTAGATCAGCAGCAACACAGAGTCAGCTACACAAACAGCTGTCAAATCGAAGAATGATTCTCTTCGATTTCAGCAATGCGACAATTCAACTGTTTTTTTTTTAATGTAGCTTGTCAACGAACTATGGTTGTGTGCAGTAAACGCTGCTCCATCTGCCAGCACATTTGAGAGTCTGCAAGAGGTTTGTTCTCAAGAAGAGGTTTAATGTTCGCTGATCATGTTTACATGTGAATAACGGCATACATTAAATAAGCTCTCCTTATTAAGGGATTGTGTGTCTTCCAAAGACTTGGGTTAAACCACATGATTCATTCGTATTTGTTTTTAATTTATTAATTTATTACATTTACATGCACTTTTTTGGGCATTCAAAGCACTGAAACAGATACAGACACATTTTGAAATATCAGATTGTTGGATGAATAGATTTTCAACAGTAGGTAGGGTTAGGCGATTCATTTAAGGCAGGAGTATCCAAACTCGGTCCTAGAGGGCCGGTGTCCTGCATATTAAACACACCTGAACCAGCTAATAATGTTCTTTTTATGTATACTAGAATCATCCAGGCAGGTGTGTGGAAGGAAGTTGAGGCTAAACTATGCAGGACACTGGCCCTCCAGGACTGACTTTGAGCACACCTGATCTAAGGCATGTGTGTTCAGACGGAGCAGAGTTTACTACAAACATATTCACTTATAAGCTATGCAAAAATCGCTTTTTAAATCTAATTTGCTTTAATCCTATTGTGACATTGAAGAAATCATTCTGAGATATAGCTAGGCTATTTACTATAGCTCTTTGTAATACATGATTCATGAAAACTCCACATATAATAACATGCTTTTACTCCAGTCAAGTGTTTGAAATAAATCCTTCCGTGAGATGATTCAATAGTCGTGTGTTTATTAGTCATGCTCAATGCATGAAAGCTGTTAAATCTTCTGTTTATAACAGCCTTCAGAGGAGATTTACTACAGATCCCACCATTCTTACCTGACAAGATGCACATAACATAAACAGCTTTGCTTGTTTGTGTTTGCAATTTGATCAATTTGATTAATCTCCCAGGCCTAACTAGAAAAGAGATTTCAGATTATATTCAAATATCTTCAATTGCATTCCAAAAACTAACATATTGTTGGGTTTGGAATGACTTAAGGGTCAGTAAATTATGACTTTTTTTAATGTCTTAGCTGTGGTGCATTCTGACTTGCTCTTTCCTCCCTAGAGTCTTATGGTTACTGAGAAGAGTGCAGCTCTTCCACTGGACAAATGGTCTAAGCAGATGACTGGTCAAGTGTCCCTCTGATGGCCTGACCTCCTCGCTCTGCTAGCTGATTCATTATGTCAACCTGCAGTCTTTAAAAGGCAAGCAAAACAAGAGAAAAGCAAAGCCAAACAAAGCAGAGTGCTCATAAGTCACCAGGGGAGGGTTTCTGAATGGTTGGGGCCGGGTGAGTGGAGAAAAAGCATGGGAGTCATGGGAATACAGACACCCACAAAGGGATGAGAGACCATCAGAGTAAATTTCCTGATTGTACATCTAACCTTTCAGCACCTCCTTCTGTGGCCTACACACACACAACACGTGTTGCCAGGTCTGAGTGAAAAAGACCACATAACCAAAGCAAAACACAGCTCAGATCCTATAGTAAAGCCGTTTCAGATCACTCATTATGCAGGCCTACTGCAGTCTGATGTTTATAAATGAACAAAATGTGATAACTAAAGTAGGGCAGGGTTTAAAAGGGCAAACAGTAGCATGCTGCTTTTACTTTCTTTAGTTCTGCTTACCTAAATAGTGACAGGTCTTGTCAATGTAAATGTACTGCATACAATTCTCAAACGGTTAAACTATTTACAACTGTCTAGAAAAATAGAAGTAATTGACCAGTGGAACACGCACAGTACATTTTACAAATGCAATCTGTAGATTATGATTTAAAAGTCAGTAAGTTTATACACTTACTGTATGTTTAAAAAAATAAATACTTTTATTAAGCAATTATGAATTAAAATAATCAAAAGTTATGAAAAGGCCTTTTATATTGTTACAAGTTATCTATTTAAAAAGCATTGTTTTTTTAAAAAGGAATTTCTATTTGTTGAAAAATACTAAAAAGTATATCAGTTCAAACAAACATATTAAGTGGTACAGTACTGCTGTTTTCAACATTTACAATAACTGGAAATGTTTCTTGTGCACCATTTGCTAATTATTTTAATTAGAGGTGTTTTTGTTACACGTTTCATGTAATAGTCCAGTGAATAGTCCAGAGTCGCACTCGTCCCAGTAACCACAAGGCTCTGGGGATGAAAGAGCAATTCAGAATGTACACCAGGTCAGTCATTAAAACTCTGACTGTGTTCTTTTTTGAAGCTGCTTTAAATTATAATTGTCAAAAGCGCTATACAAGTAAACTTGTATTTAACTGAATATAATTACCAAAGCAATTCTAAACCTAACTATCTAATAAGCACATGTAATTAATTAATATTTCGCACTAGTTACATGAATAGTTACACTGTAATGAGAACACCTTAAAATAAATTGTAACCGAATGATTTCTGAAGGATCATATGCCACTGAATTAAAGATGCTGACAATTAAGCTTTACAATCACATGAAACCTTTTTTCTAACAATATCGTTGTTTTTCCTGTATTTTAAATCAAATAAATGAATAAAAGACTTTTCACAAAAACATAAAAAGTGATCCTAAACTTTCTGTATACACGAGCATTTTTATTATTATTCTTGTTTACAATTGTGGAGGAAAAAAAAAAAAAAAAAAAAAAAATCACAAATAAGTAAATAATCACAATAAACACAACCTTGGCCATAACCTTCAACTGCATGAAAAGACAAAGATGCCTCTTACCTCAGTGACCATGACAAAAGTTAGTGATGAAGAGAGGATGTGAAGAGCAACACAAGAACATCGACCTGCACTTAAACAAACACAAGCCTCTGCTGCATTTCTGTGAACAGCAAACAAAACAAAATGGCAAGTCAATACGCTTGATTGAACGGATTCAGAATTTCATATTAGTGAAATTAGTTTTCATATTAATAGCAAATCAATAAGTCTAGGGGGTGAAAAAACATTTAGGCCACAACAATATTGAGAGACCACAAAAAAGAAGTAAAAATACAAAAGCAAAGGCACAATAAAATGCACAGAAACACAGAAAAGTGCATTATACACGAAGCTAAAAACACACACTCATAAAACATTGTTTTAATAAAAAAAAATGCTAAAAAAAATGATTGTTCATTCATTCATTTTCTTTCGGTGTAGTCTCTATTTAAAGGTCATCAAAGCAGAATGAACCGCCAACTTATCCAGCATATGTTTTATGCAGCGGATGCCCTACCAGCCATAAATTAGTACTAGAAAACATCCGCACACTTATTCATGCACACACTCATACACTACGAACAATTATTCAATTCACCTATGGCGCATGTGTTTGGACTGTGGGGTAAACAGGTGCACCCGGAGGAAACCCACATCAACACAGTAAGAACATGCAAACTAGTGACCTTCTTGCTGTGAGGCGACAGTGCTACCACTAAGCCACTGTGCCACCCAAAATAATTAATCAAACTATTTATTTAGAATAAGCTGAAACAATACAAATGTGGAGATTTTTGGGGACAACTTAATTGTTTTAGGTTTAATCTGCTTAAATTTGTCAAAACCATTTAACTTAATCTAAATGATTTGTTTTGGGACAACCTGATTTAATTGTGTGGAACTCTGCCTTTTCTCCAGTGCAGTACACAAACGCTAAGAACTTAATTTGAGTCAGATTAACTTAATATCTTAGTGCATTAAAATATATGTTGTCCCAACACAAATCGATTCGGTTAACTTAACCATTTATACAAATTTATGTTGACTGAACATAAAACAATTAAGTTGTCACAAACAACCTTAACAACTGTGTTGTTTCAACTCATTTTAAATAAGTATGCGACTGGTCAAAAGTTTGGGGTCAGTAGGATTTTTAAAATGTTTCAAAATAAGATTATCCTGCTCACCAAGGCTGCATTTATTTAATCAAAAAAAATGAAATTCTCAGCTTCATTACTCCAGTCTTCAGAGTCACATGATCCTTCAGAAATCACTCTAATATAAATGATTATTACTAATATTATTATTATTATTTAGGGTGATAGTAATAAAAGCAGTAATGACTTGACTAATAATTTAATTTGAAACTACATACAATAAGCAGTTATATAATTTCTTTAATAAATGTTTAACAGTTTAACAATTTTTTTTTACATTTAATAAATGCCGCCTTAATGAACAGAATAAATTTCTTTAAAAAAACATGAAAAATTAAAAACTGACCCCTAACTTCTGACCTGTAATATAGTTTGAACAAGCATAAAAAGTCTTTTTTTTTTTGAGCGTGGAGTTAATAGTTTTCTTTTAAAAAAATCTGGTATTTCGGAACTTCCTTACAGAGAGAAAGCAAAACAAATGAGGGAAGATGACCCTAAAAGTTCCACTTGATCTTTCGGCTAAAGCTTCAAGGCAAAAATGGCTGGGAGAGATCTCTGGTGCTTAGATTAGCGAAGACGTTCATTAACTTCCACTGACATCAGTAGTTTACAAAGATTGTACATCACGGACAATTCTGATTGCTCTGAACACGCTTGTTTCAGGCTAAAATAGTAAACCCAATACTTCTTGAGCAGCATGTGCCTTTTTTCCTGAGCCATGCAGTGAAGCTGACCGCAATGATTCTGCTGTGTTTATGACATGAAAATCCTGCATCTGCACTTATGAAGGATAATGGAGTCCTTTATCAAAAAGATGAGTTTAGAACGTCACTGAATTGATTAATGTTTCATTTCGTTCTCATGAGAGCTGCATTCGGTTTCTTTCTCATAATCGCATCAGATTCAAAACATACATGAACAGAGAACAAGTTCATAACGCAGTGATGAATGTTAACACAGGAATTCATGGGAAGCGCTCATCTGCTCTTTGAATGTTAAAGTATGGTTACATACACGCTTATAAAAAATTACAGAAGCCTAAATGGAAAAGCACACAGTAAGAAAAGAAATGTGACAAGAGCTGGAAAATAATGTGACAACAATTTTGTAACAGAGTCTACAATACCAGACAAATGTTTAGACATCTTCTCATTCAAATCTATGAAGTAACATAAATAGTACAGTATGAGAAATATGCAGACATGAAAATCATTAGTGTGCGCACATCTACGAGATCTAAGGCGGTTGCTCAATCAAGCCCAAACCCAGAAAAAGTATATATAAAAAAAAATAATAATAAATATATATATATTATATAAAAAAATATATATATAGGCACACTGCCACTTTAGCTCTCAAAAAAAACCTGATTTATTTATTATAAAAATGTTTCAACCTACTGTAATTAACCTACTGTAACTACCTATATTTTGTGACCTGTTTTTTTGAGAGCTAAAGTGGCAGTATGCAGATTCTTTTAATTATTATTATTTTTTTCAAATATGCAGTCATCCCATCTGGGATGCTTTTTAACTGATCAATTCATTGAAATGATTGAATTCTTAAAAAAAAAAGCAAACCTTAATTTACCTTTAGCATCAATAGATTAGAATAGAATAAGATTCTTAGAATAAGAACATTTAACATCCAAAGAACCACTCCATTTAACAAAAAGTCATAGTTAATCTTTAAAAGAACTTAATGAAATAAATTTCTTTGTGTTAAGAACTTTTTTTTATTTTGTTAAAACCTTTTATTCACTGAAAGATTCTTATTGGAACCCAGAATAAATGTTTTATGGAACAAAGCACTTTTGGAACATTTATTTTTAAGAGAGTTTACATATTTTTTTAAAACAAAAAATATTTATAATTATAAAAAATACTTTGTTTAAAAATAAATATATAATTTAATGTATGAAAACCAAGATTTTACTTAATATAACTTAATATCTTTTAACTAATAACCTCATCATAAAACACAACAAAAATTATTAAATTAGCTAGCACGCATGAAGGTCTACTTATAAAAACCAAACCCACAATGATGTGTAAACAGATTATAAAAAATGTGATAAATTTTGTGATATAAATTCAATAAACATGAAAAATTGACGCAAAATTTGGATTTTTCCAAAACCACAAGATACATTTCAGTCAAGTACCTCTAAACGTAAAATTATTTAGAGTAAACTCATACAGTATCATTTGGACATTCTGTTGAGCTGTTTAAAAAGACAGATTTCACAAAAAATATCGTCCCATTCTAAAACTTCCAAGAACATTTCCAACAATATTGTTTGACTATCATTGACCCTAGGTGGATATGAGATTTGGGGAGCACCAGGCATGCGGTGTTGAACCACACACTGAAAAAAATGAATCATTGGATTTGCTAAATGTTTTTAAGGTACAGTAAGTGGTTGCAAACAATTTAAATGGGCTGAATTTAAACACATTAAACTGAGTAATGTTCAACTTAATTTCTTTATTTAAATTCAGCCAATATTAATTGTTTGCAATCACTTACTGTACCTCAAAAAACATTTAGTAAATCCAATGAATCATTTTTAGTGCACTGCAGTGGCAAACATCTATGTGAAATGATGCGGTGATATAGTGTTACAGCTAGACAATTAACGACAGCCAATCACATACCTAATATTCACATGCTTTTGATAGTTACAGAAACTATTTGAAATGTATGTATAGAAAATTGGGTGAGAAGATATTAGATAATAAACATTTTATTACCTTTGTGGTATGAAAAGTCCATTTAGACTGGGCGACACTAGAGCCTTTAGGTAAACAGGTAGGATGCTACATTCATTCTTACAAATAAACTGCAAATAGTTCACTACAGTAAGGATGGGAACTAAATTTAATGTAATGTGTATTTATATAGCACATTTATTGTGTATGGCCATACACCCAAAGTGCTTCACAATCATGTCTCTTCAAACCACCACTAGTGTGCAGCATCTACTTGGATGATGTGACGGCAGCCACAATATAATGGTGCCACATGTGCTCACCACACACCCGCTATTGGTGGAGTAGAGAGACAGTGATAGAGCCAATTCAGTGGATGGGGATGATTGGGACCATGATGAGTAAGGGCCAAAGGAGGGAATTTGGCCAGGACAGAGTTACACCCCTACTCTTTACGAGAAGTTCTATGGGATTTTTTAATGACCACAGAGAGTCAGGACCTCGGTTTAACATCTCATCTGAAAGACGGCGCTCACTGACAGAAAAGCGTTCCCTTCACTATACTGGAGCGTTAGGACCCACACAGACAGGTTGAGCGCCCCCGGCTGGCCTCACTAACACCACTTCCAACAGTAACCTAGTTTTTCCCATGTGGTCTCCCATCCAGGTACTGACCAGGCTCAGCCCTGCTTAGCTTCAGTGAGTAACAGAGAGTAATGTCATAATGATATCGCAATAAAAATTCTCAATAATAAGGCAATAAATCATTTTTTTTATATTTAGCTTAACCACTTTGAAAGTTCTCATTTTAAAGTGGTCTCTAATTTTTATTTCATAGCTGTATATTAATAATACATCTATTGTTTACCTGTTTGATCAACATGTGTCTTGTTCTAATATAAGGTGCTCAGGTGCAAAAATTCACCTTTTAACCTAAAATATATTTTAATATATCCTAATACTTTTTTTGCCACATTTACCAATTTCTAACTACAGGTAAACTGTGAACAACAAAGTTTCTGGCTATTTTTTTCACTTGTCACACATGAATAGCGTAGAGCACAACTGACCGCCATCACAAACTGCACTTTGAACTGAAAAACAACTTTCAATCAACTGTGCGCTGAGTGTGTGAAGGCTGTCTTGGTCTCTCTCTCTCTCTCTCTCTCTCTCCAGCCCAGGACTTCTGTCAAGTGTCCTCTTTGCTCATCGTGTCACCAATTATGCATTCTGCTGCCACTGAAGCACTCCTGGCAGCGCTCGGCTACTGTCAAGGACATTCAGTCTGGCCTCTGTCAGATGGGGCACTTGTCAAGCTGCCAGTGCACCCGGTGACACTACCCTTCACAGCACACTGGCAGCTGACCGCACTGAATTAATACATAAACCAAAACCAGCCATGAGTGAGCACGTTTACATGCACACCAATAGAACTCTGAGAACTCAGCTTACTGAAATAACCCACTGTCCACCTTACAGCACTCACAAACCAATAATCCTAATGCTTACTAAGGTCTTTAATAATACATCTTTGTTTGTTTCTTTGTAAAAACCTAATTATCTGTATACTGTATATCGGTTGACAAGTAAATCATTCAAAACTGAAGAAGAGTATACAGCCACAGACAGCTAATTATCAGTATTTTTGATTTATTATAATATGCAGCGTTTTGATCGTAGCACTTCTACTCAAGCTACACAAGATGAAAACACTTTTTAAATCCAGAAATTGTCTCAGTTTGCAGTATAATCCATTATAGCAAAAGGTTTGCTCTTTCTGGATGCATTTACTGTAAATCTGGAGTACATTCCTGTCATTCAGTCTATCACATGTGCAGGAGTTTGTATTTACTGTCGTACTACATACAGTTCTGGTCGTCTCAATTTAAATTTTGCCAAAGCTTCAAGTGTAGTTAATTATTTGTCATACTATAAATGCCAAGAGATGACGATAGATACAAATTCTTGCTTTAACACTTGAAATTGCAAAATGTGATGGAAAATTATACATGATGGTAATAATGTACTTAAAAGGATGGTTCACCTAATTAAAAACAAACAAATCTCAGTATTTACTCATCCTCAGGGGGGCTACAATGTTTAAAGTTTTTTACTTTTCTGTTGAACCCAAAAGAAGATATTTTGAAAAATGTTGGAAACTTGTAACCATCTAAAATAGAAAAACAAATACTATGGAAGCCCCTTTCACACAGTGATACTGGTAAATATCCAGAAAATTTCCGTAACGACTTTACTGGTAAATTAAAAAAAGCGGACGTTCCGTAATTTTTCCGGAAAAGACCATTCACACATCCATTCCAAAATACCTGTAAATTCTGACATCATTAACCAGAAATGACCTCTATAAGGCTGTGCTTGTATTTGTACACACAGAAGGGGTCAAGCTTTTGTTGATGGTTTCACTTTTATTTAAAGCCTTAGCATTCATGCCGCTGCTTTTGTCCCAGAGACATCCAAAGGCAGACGCGCGAAACGCAGCTAAATGTTTACACATTTGACTACACTACAACATCTGTGGATGGATTTTGCATGTAGAGATGTACATAACTGTAATGTACATAAACTGTGCAGAGTTGTGGCCCTCCAGGAATTGAGTTTGAGATCATTGACCTAAAACAACAATGTATGTGTGTTTATGTAATCAATAACCTTCTTAATTCAGAGTTTTGTATTAATCGTGTTAATAGCAGAATATTGTAGTCCATGTACTGTAAATGTAATGAGTGTTGCACTGAAAAGAATGATTCATTGAATTTAGTGATCTATTTTAAGGTAAGTGGTTGCAAAATTTGTATTTGAGCTGAATTTAAACAAACAAATTAAGTTGAACATTATTACGTTTAATTTGTTTGTTTAATCTCAGCCCATATAAATTGTTTCCAACCGCTTAGTTTAAAAAAATTAAGTAAATCCAATGAATCTTTCTTTTAAGTGTAGAAGAGATAGACCTCATAATCTTCCCCGTCAAAACAAGGGGAAAACCCGTCACAAAAAGCCAGATGAATTATATTAAGTTTACAGGTGTTTATATTGATGACAAATAGCACGGCCATTCAAACAATGCTGAAATTCTTGGCCGCGCTGCAGGATATGGAAGGAATGGTCGCGTTGACATTCCTGACCATTTCCTCGACGCACGTTAAGAGTCTTCAGCCGATCGCATACTTTCCAGATCTTCATCCTCAGAATCCATGCAGAGATTCCACAGGTCTGGATGGACAGCAGGTGTGCGGCCCGAACGGACTTTCCAAGGATGTCCAGTTACCAGAAGACTCATTACTGCTCTTCCCTTACATCTGAAAACAAAGGGACTGGAATTCAGGAGGATGCACACTTACATGCCTGTGATTTTAAAGATAGTTTCCCCTGAGCTGGAACCTGAGCGCCGTGCCAAGATATTGTGTATATTCATCCAGAAGGAAGTTTTTCATCTGCTTTAGATAATCAGATAACTGTATTAGTCTAAGAGGGCTCTTGTGGTGGAGTCCTTGAAAAAGAGAGAGAAAAAAAGAACAATGGAAATGAGTAAAATGAGAGAATAGTTTAAACTTCATTTACACATTGCACACAAGCATTCTTCTCTTGCCAAAAAATATATATGGGTCAAAGATTAAATGTCGCATTTTGGTGTCTGAATCAAATGTAGTTCTTACATTTTATATGGAGCTATAGAGTAAAAAAAAAACATACAAACTTTGGTAACACTTTACATAATACACAATATTGTATGCTGTCACTAATGACTAATGGTTTATTACCTGCCTATTTTTAAGATATTAGCTGTTTTTAATAATAAAGTATATATTAAAGTACATTTTCTGTTTGGTGTTATACTTAATTCCAAAATCTAACTACTACCTTAATAACTACAGTATTAATAAGGAGAAAACTAGGAATTTATAGAGCTAAAAGTCATTGTTAATGGCACACTGCAAAAAAAGCTTTTTGAAAAGTTTTTGTCTTGTTTCTAAAAATTCTGAAATCAAAAAGCATTTTTAAGACAAGCAAAACATATGATCTTGTTTTAAGACATAGTGTGTCAAAATTAAGTGAGTTAGTCCTTAAAACAAGCTAAAAAATCTGTCAATAGGGTATGCAAAATAATCGAATGTCAAAATTAAAAACAAGATTATTTTGCTTACACCATTGGCAGATTATTTAGCTTGTTTTAAGGACTAACTCACTTATTTTTGACATTTTATTTCTGAAAACAAGACAATGTTTTTCACCCGTCTCGAAAATGAATCTTGGTTTAAGAATTTTTACATATTTTGACTAGAAACAAGACAAAAACTAGTAACAAACATTTTTTTTTGCAATGCAAGAATTACACATTAAAAAAAAGTGACCAAAAATGTTTAGTTTCAGTTAAACAAAGAGAAAACGGAAGTCATTGCATTTGGAAACAGAGATGAGATTCTTAAGTTGAATGTACGACTTTACTCTTGGGGTCAAACGACAAAACATAAGGTCAAGAATCATGCTGTTATTCTAGAGTCAGATATGGGTTTCAGTAGTCATGTCAACGCAGTAACTAAATCTATCATCTCAAAAACAGATTTTTTTTTTTTTTAGTGAAGACTTGGAAAAACTTGTTAATGCTTTTATCACCAGCAGGGTAGATTACTGTAATGGACTCCGCACTGGCCCTCCCAAAAAGACTGTCAGACAGTTGCATCCGATCCAAAATGATGTTGCCAGGATTAAGACCAAAACCAGAAAATCAGAGGACATCACACCTGTCCTCAGTTCTTTACACTGGCTCTCAGTTACATTTAAAATAGATTTGAAAGTAATATTATTTGTCTATAAATCCCTAAATGGCCTAGGACCTCAATACATTACAGATATGCTCACTGAATGCAAACCTAACAGATCACTCAGATCTTTAGGATCAAGTAAATTAGAAATTTCAAGAGTTCAGTCAAAGCAGGGTGAATCCGCCTTCAGCTACTCGCCCCCCGCTGCTGGAATCAGCTTCCAGAAATGATCTGATGTGCTCCAACATTAGGTACATTCAAATCAAGACTGAAAACACATCTGTTTAGCTGTACCTTTACTGAATGAGCACTGTGCTACGTCCGACAGATCACACTATTATTTCTTTCTTTTCTTTTTCATTCTTTATAACCTGTTTTAACACACTTTATTCTGTTTTTATTCATTTTATTCTTTGCTTTTTTTCATTTCTTATACTTGTTTCTTTTATTCCTGTTTATGTAAAGCACATAAAATTACCATTGTGTATGAAATGTGCTATATAAATGATCAAGATGTCGAATTCGGTTGTGTATTACAGTTTCATATTACTTACATTATATTATTTACATTTTTATAGAGTTTGAAGGTAAAAGAAGTTTGAAAATGTCACGTCTCCTGCTTCTGTTCCATCATGTTGTCTGCTCCATCCATCCGTCTTTGTAAATAAATACACGTAAACTTGCTAATCTGCCAGTTCCAGTTGTGCGAAGATGAAGGAACATTTGTGCACATGGAAGTACTCCTGTGTGTTTAATCGCATTTAAAATATCACCATGGTGATTATGGGAGATGGGCTTAAAAGCAGAAATTACACATAATTGGTTCTTTCTCCGCATGAATGCTTTCTCAGAAGGCATATGACACTGGGCCAAACAAATAAGCCTACAGCATGCATAAACGGCTGTGATGACAGCAGAAAAGCCATTTCACATCTACAACATATTTCTGTAAATGCACTGAATGACTTGATTCGGAGTGGTAAACAGCATTCAAATCAAAGCTTTAAGGAGGTAAATAATACATGCTTATTATTTCTGTCTACAGTTAATAAAACAAAACAAACAGAATAAAAATGAACGGAGTACATTTGTGTTTTTTGGCCAGTTGACTGAAAATGTATTGCTGGTAGACAGAGTAAAATCCAGGAAAAACAGCAGGCTTTGAATATCAGACTTTGGACCACATGGTGCTGATAAACAATAACAAACACAACAGTGGGCGGCAAACTCTTCACTAAGGCCAAGAGGAGCTGAACTTTTAGTCTTATTTACTGTAGAGGGGAATTATTTCCTACACTACACTGAACCAATACCAATTCAACTAGCATGTCTCAAACTAAAAGCATTGTCTAAATTCATCAGGATTCAAAATCATTATTGTAGCTATTTTTAGTTTTTTTTTTTTTTTTAATACTGCCATTTACATTTTTATCAGATTATTTATGATTTTAAGAATGCACAAATGTTCACATTGATAATAAAATATATACATTTCTATTTATTTATATGGACACAAATCAGCAATAACAGAAAGTTCTGACAAATCATGTGACAATGAAGGCTGGAGTAAAGATTCTGAAAATTCAGCTTTGCCACCACGGGAATAATTAACATTTTAAAGCATAATTAGCATCTTAAAATGGAAAATATTATTCTTTTAAAATACTATTTTAATTAAAAAATGACAGTTTTAATGTATTTTTACGTAGTACCTGCTGCTTGCATAAGCAAAAGAATCTTCTTAAAAAACAATCTTTAAAAAAAAAAAAAAAAACATGCAACCTAAACACTTTATTTGCAATTCTAAACAAAAATTATATCCTAATTCTTTTTTTTTTTTGCTTCTTTGAATTTTATAGTTTTTCTCTAAAATGAAAAATTATGAAATGCAAGATGAACGCAAAACTGAGGAAAACATTACCTATTGTTTGTTTTTAAATAAATTATGGATCGAAAGCAACAAGTAACATCATTTGAGTTAAATCTTTTGTAACTTTATAAATGTTCCTTCCCTGTATATTAGGCAGCTTTTATGGATTGCCCAGAACATTAGGAGCTGTCGCTCTCATCCTCTGTCGGAGGAGTTTAGCCTACTGCTTTCGGGTCGAAGGTTTTAGATGCTTTTTAGTAGGACAAAACATTACAGAAATAGCTTTGTCTCATCATTTATTGTCGCTCTGAGTAAATTGTAATATTTTAAAAAGTACTTTTTTAATATGTACGTTATATGTACATTCTTTTTTATTAGTTTATATGTGCATATGTGGGTATGTATTTGTGTGATTTAATTGTTGCCAAACTTTTGCTGCAAAATAATCTACCTACGGGTACCAATAAAGTCAACTGAATTGAGCTGAACTTTCCTTTATGATCAGTTCAAGGCAGGGGTGGGCAATTTTTTTTTCCAAGGGGCCACATTAGACTTTGGGGCCACTTTTAGAGGGCCAGACCAATACAGTTAATTTGTTTTCCAAAATAACAAAACAAACTGTATAAAACTATACAATAAACATATATAAAAATTTTACACAAAAAGTATTTTAAAGAGCAGCATCACAATATCAACTTCATATAAATGCCATGGGGTTGTTTGTTTGATTGCTTCAACTTAGTTGATTTTTATTTATTTATTTATTTACATTTACATTTAGTCATTTAGCAGACGCTTTTATCCAAAGAGACTTACAAATGAGGACAAGTAAGCAATTTACACAACTATAAGAGCAGCAGTGAACAAGTGATATAGACAAGTTTCAGGTGTGTAAAGTCTAAGAAGCAAAGCATTAGTAATTTTATTTTATTTTGATTTTTTTTTTGAGAGAGAGAGTACAGTTAGTGGTATAGCCAGAGAGGCAGTTAAGATTAAGAAGGAAAGTGGAGACTAAACAGTTGCGTTTTTAGTCGTTTCATGAAGACAGCAAGTGACTCTGCTGTTCTGATGTAGTTAGGGAGCTCATTCCACCAACTGGGCAGATTGAATGTGAGAGTTCGGGAAAGTGATTTCTTCCCTCTTAGGGATGGAACAACGAGGCGACGTTCATTCACAGAACGCAAGTTTCTGGAGGGCACATATATCTGCAGAAGTGAGAGCAGATACGAAGGAGCAAAGCCAGAGGTCGCTTTGTACGCAAACATCAGAGCTTTGAATTTGATGCGGGCAGCAATTGGCAGCCAGTGCAAACAGGCGAGTAGCGGAGTGACGTGCTCTTTTGGGTTATCAAAGACCACTCGTGCTGCTGCGTTCTGAAGCAGCTGAAGAGGTTTGATAGAATTAGCTGGAAGCCCGGCTAGTAGAGAGTTGCAATAGTCCAGTTTGGAGAGAACAAGAGCTTGAGCTGTATGTTCAGATAGAAAGGGTCGGACCTTTCTGATGTTATAGAGTGCGAATCTGTAAGATCGAGCAGTTCTAGAAATGTGGTCAGAGAAGTTTAGTTGGTCATTAATTGTTACTCCAAGGCTTTTTACCATTTTGGATGCAGTAATGGTTGCCCCATCCATCTGGATTGAAAAGTTTATTCATTCATTTATTTATTTTTCTCATGTTCAGTGAGAGAATGCTAGCCTGTGTTGTGCTGAAGTTAGGTTGAATGTGAGGTGGATACGCTGTGTGATGTAATGATCATCACTGAGAATGGATCTGTATCTACATTTGTTAAATTGTTAATCTGAGGTAATTAGTCTAGCTTTATTATTGTTTAATTCCATACAAAGTGTGAAGCTGCCTGGTCAGTTTCTGTCACATGACTCGTGGTTCACTCTCGGCACTCTGAAATGTTTTAATTTTTTTAACCTGCGGCACCTGCAATACTTGTATGTAAAATACAGCATGTGCATCTCTTCCTATTTGCACGCTGAACAGGCACGTCTCCATTTGAAATAATGCAAAAGACACTATATATGAAAGTCCCCTTTTGTTGACTCGCAATATTAGACCTGCACGTTGCTAGGCCCTGTTTGCAGTTGAATTTAAATTAAATAGATACTTCATGTGGGCCAATCCAAGAAGTCCAGTGGGCCGCATGTGGCCTGTGGGATGTAAAATGCCCAGGTCTGGTTTAAGGTGTCATTAATGAATACACTTATTTAAAAAAAGGTACTTTTAACAGGTAATAAATCATGAATATACAAAAACATTACTGTTTGTAAATCAACAGTAATAAAATATATTAAATCAGCATATCAGATTGATTTATGAACAATCACATAAAACTGAAGACTAAACTGAAGTTACAGTGTTAAATCATGTGAATACATTACACTTTAAAATGTAATTATTTTAAACTGAAGTAATATTTCACAATATTACAGTTTTTTTTGTAAATAACAAAAACACCAACTGACACAACTGAACAGCTACACTGTACATTGCTATATTATAAATTAATCTCTTAGGACAGGAATAAGTTGAAACAAAAATGTGTACATGTAACTCCATTCCTAAGAGATTAATTAGCCACATTTGGCTTCTGCTGCTTAGTGACCATCATGTTATGGAGAAAGACTCTATTGAAGCACTGAAGCATCTCAGCTTTCCTGTTTATGTCCGAAATGCTGCGTCCAAAACCTTGAGCATGTTCACCTTAGGCGCTGGCCAAGCCTCGGTTGTGTTGTCACAGCGTTGATTGATGAAGCTATTACTGTAGCACTCCGTGCAGCACATCCACATCCAGCTGCAGCCGGACCAGCGCTTGCTCTGTCATAGGATGTCATCGAATTGTTTGCATGAGCGGAAACAAATACATTTGCAAAACAAACAAACAGAAATATCTCCCACCTGACAACTTCCTGACGATAAGAAAAGAAGCATGCGAGTGCCGATGGCGGTGGTCAACCTGGTTCCTGTGGGACTGGCGTCTTCCTGAGTTTTTGTCCTGGGGATGCACTTTGCGGCAAGGAGTCTGGCGTACACATTCAAAAGCAGCAGCTGTTTTCTTTTTAGAAAGTCAAGGGGTGCTATATGAGCCACATTAGTGAGGCCTCTATATAGTACAGTCCCTTCAGGATTTTGCAATCGCCACAATATTCAGAGGAGATTGGATTTTTAAAAAAAATATTTCAGCAGATTTAAAAAAAAAAAAACCCCACAAATTTACATAAAAACTGTGCGCTACACCGGTGAGTGGGCTACAAATCACATATACTGTATTTGTACTAGACACCTTCACAAGCACTACCTGCTACAAACACTCATATTATACAACCCCAAATCAGAAAAAAACTGGACCGTATGGAAACCGCAAATAAAAAAGAAAGTAGTGATTTCCAAATTTACTTTGACTTGTATTTCATTGCAGACAATATGAACAAAATATTTAATGTTTTGTCTGGTCAACTTCATTTCATTTGTATATATACATCCTTTCCTGTCATTCAGACCGGCACAGAAAAAGTCGGGACAGGAGCAGTTTAGGGCTGGTAATCAGGTAACTGACAATGATGTGATTAGAAACAGTTGATGTCAACAGGTGATTGTAATTATGATTTGGTACAAAAGCAGCATCCGGAAAGGTCTAGTCCTTTAGGAGCAAAGGTGGACAGAGAATTGCCAGTTTGCCAACAAATACATGAGAAAATGATTGAAATGTTTAAAAACAATGTTCCTCAAAGAATGATAGGAAGACATTTGGATATTTCACCTTTAACAGTGCACAACATCATTAAAAGAGTCAAGGAATCTGGAGGAATTTCAGTGTGTAAAAGTCAAGGCCACAAGCCTAAACTGAACTACCGTGATCTCCAATACCTCAGGTGGCACTGCATCAAGAATAGTCATTTATCAATGAATGATATCACTACATGGGCTAAGAACTACTTTGGCAAACCTTTGTCAAGCACCACAATAAAAAAAAAAAACTGGAAGTCTAAATAGGAAGCTCTGTGTTAGCAGTGTCCAGAAGCGCTGTCAACTTCTCTGTGCTCGGAGGTATCTGGGATGGACCATGACGGTGTTGTGAAAAGGAATGGCAACATTACAAAGTGGTAAAAGCTTTACTGTTCCAACTTTTTTGAAATATGTTGCAAGAACCAAAATTAGAACATATCAATAAATAAAAATCATGAGGAACACATTAAATAAATAAATCCATTCATTCATTTTCTTTTCGGCTTACTCCCTGTATTAATCTAGGGTTGCCAGAAAATGTTTGAAAATAGTTTTCCATACCGTCCCAACTTTTTCTGCTTTATCGTTGTACATAACTGTACTTGGGCATTGCACTACAAGTAGTCATTCACCTTATCCAATATATGGCTAAAATATGCCTTTTGAATCACAACAGTATTTACACATTTCCTGTAAATATTCTATCAGATTATATTTAATGCATGGCCATTTACTCAGTATGTTTACATTTTTAGCTGTGCATGGGTTTGAAGTGTACATTTTAGCTGTGCTCTATTGCTGTTCAGTCTTTAACAGTAGGAAGCTTCCAATACCGGGGTTTCTGCATACAGTATATCATAATGTCAAATTTAAGACTTTTTAAGACCTTCTTAAGATTTTAATTTAAGACCTATATCACAATATCAAAAACACGCATACACATAAAGAGAAAATGCAATATCACAAAATTTGTGGTTAAACAAATGTATTCAAATTGAACAGTACTAAAGACAGGTTAGATGCACCATTGAAGTACAGAAAAACAAACAAACAAACAAACAAACAAACAAACATCTTAAAGCGGATTTATACTTTTGTCTGGCACCGCATCGAGCACCTCACGAAACGGACGAGTCTTTTATACTTGACGCGTTCACCATTGAGATATTCTTTTAAATGACAGGGGGCGGTCAGAAGAAATAGACAGTAAAGTCAGACGGATAAACAGAGAAGTAGGAAGTTTCAGGAACTAGGTATTAATATTGTTGAAGATTTTTAAACTAATTTTTTATTTTTATTTTTTTTTATTTATTATAATGATTATAAAGATTTTTATAACCATTCAAGATTTTTTAAATCAAACTTTGATGTGTCACTACATCTCGGACAGTTCTACCTATTAAAGTTAAATATTAATGGCAACAGAACATGTGTTGCTCTACAATTATATATTTTTTATTATGGCAAGAATGAAAGCAAAAAATACACACACTAAAAATACTTTTGTAAGTTTTTGTAATTTTTATTTTGCCCACTAGTTTGTAACTTGTAAATTGATTTTAATTCAAAATTGTAATATTTACATCAGTGTAAAACCTATTAAAGGTGGAAAAACATATTCTGTAATATTAAAACCACCCGGGTCTCTACTTTTGCATGGCCTCTTTTTTTGTTTTAACAAATTTATCCCTCAGGTTTTTCCACCTTTTTCATGGCTGTTGCAAGTTCTATCCAAGAATGATTGGTCATCTGATTCTCCTTATAATCACGCATGGACGGATCATAAAGATGTGTGTACAGTCGTACCGGTTTCAGACAAAATCTCTTCAAAGTGTTTCATATTCAACTCAATCAAACGTGGTGCCATGCAAACTATTCGCTCGAGTCTCAAAATATTTCATAAGCTCCGCCAGCCGAAATCATGTCGTGCACATCCAAAGCGAACCTCCGCAAACACATCGATGATGTCACATTCGTCGCGTGCACAGAGTTCAATAACAGAAAGCTAATTGACAATTGCATGCTTACTAGTGAAATACTAGTGACTAGTGAAATAAAGAACTACAACACCACGAAAACCTAGCAACAACAACAAAAAAGAATTTAAATGAGCATTAGATGTAGTGTTACATAGACATTGAAAAAATAAGACCTGTTCAAAAATATTTAAGACCTAGAACAGTGAATTTAAGACTTTTTAAGGCCTAAAATTTTGATTTTTAAATTTTAGACTTTTTAAGACCCCGCGGAAACCCTGAATACTTTCTGACAGCACTTCTTAGTTTATATATGTTCAAATAGTTCTCAAACACAAAAGACTGATACAAGGAGGTTTTAATGGACCACATAATATTTAGTGAAAATACTAAACAAAAACAAAAACAGCTCAATTTTGCATATACAGGAATTTGCTGCTCTTGCTATTTATAACCACAAATGTAAACCAACTTTATTAAAAAAAAAAAAAAAAAGTACAGCAGACTGCATAAAATAATGCATAAAATATAATCTGCTGCAGTAAATCTGCCAATCTTAAAATAATAAATTAAAATTGACCAATTGGTGATCAATTTTATTGTTAATATTCAGACATATAAATTCTCTTATAATGAAAGCAATTTTACAGTAGTTGCAGTGGGGACAACCACATTAAATATATATTATTTCATAAAAACATACAGTAACAGACCTTTTGTAGAACAGATTTTTAAATAATTTAGAGTCCTTTATGTCTGAAATATATAATACTGTAGGATTTCTATTGTTAGGTTTCTCCCAGTGTTCCCTTTATACAACTAAAAGAGCCCAAATTATTCTTAAGTTCAAAAAAGGGGGGAAAATTTTGAGAAAAGAAAGAAAATAATCCTTGCTGCAAATTGTAGGAGGCAAAACAAATTGAATTACAGTGAATGTGGCTTCGGGGATGAATGGTACAAGTTGGTGTGGTGGTACTTGTGTTTAAAATAACTGTGTGCATTGGATCAGCTTGTAGTAAATCTGAAATTGGATGTATTGTTTTATGAGGGAAGGCATACCGGATTGGTTACACACTCACACTAATCAATGACAGGTGTGTCCAGCTCTCAGAGGTGTTAACGCTGGGGCCCAGGCAGTGTAGCCGTAGGGGAGGTCTGTTAACGCAGGTCAAACGCACACACACAAACACACACTGAAAACTCACTGTTCTTTTCTTCTCAGAATCGAGTTTATTTTTCTCAATTAAATGTTGCAAGCTCAGAATTGAATGTTAAGATCTTGTAAATGTATTTATCATTTTTTGAAATGACTTTCCAATCACTTATTTGGCTAAAAAATCATATCCTTGTTTATTTTTAATATTGTTATTGTGGTTTGTAAGAGTTCTTATATTTTATCTGACGCCAAGGCCATGTTTTCACCAAGTATTGAGAGTGGATGATATAATAATATCATATTAATGTGGAAAATATTCATGTGAATGTGTCAAAGATGTTTTGAGCTTACAGTGGTAGTTGAAATCGCATTGAAAAAACTGTTTAGTGTAAACTCTCAAGTGATCAATGCATATTAACAGCCATGAAATATCAGCAACTCTGCCTCTGAAAACCAAATTATAGAAATAATTTGTTTAGTTTGACAGTAATAAAAGTAAAAAAAATAATGTTGTCTTACTAGTCTTGATATTAACTAGTTATGAAAGCAGAAAATAAAAGCTGCTGCTCTACAGTACGTCATTTTTCATTGCCTCTTTTTGCTTTCATAATGAATCATATTGGCGTTACGGTGGCGCAGTGGGAAGCACGATCACCTCACAGCAAGAAGATCTCTGGTTTGAGCCCCAGCTGGGTTAGTTGGCATTTCTGTTTGGAGTTTGCATGTTCTCCCAGTGTTCATGTGGGTTTCGCCCACAGTCCAAAGATAAGCAGTATAAATTAATTGAATAAGCTAAATTGGCCTTAGCATATGTGCGTGAATGCGAGAGTGTATGGGTGTTTCCCAGTGTTGGCTTGCGACTAGAGGGGAATCTGCTGCATAAAACATGTGCTGGAAAATTTGGCGGTTCATTTTGCTGTGGCGACCCCTGATTAATAAAGGGACTAAGCTGAAAAGGAAATGAATGAATGAATGAATGAATCGTTTTTCCAATATTAGATAATATTAGACCCTTCTCTCAATGAAATATAGAAAGTGGTCAAAACTGGACCAATTAATCATATTAAAATACCAGATATAAATGGAAAAGTGTCTGCCTCAACTCTTGTGATCCTATTGACCAAAATCCAAATCATAGTGTATGAACCAGGTGTAAACGGGCCTTAATTGACAACAATTTATAGATAAGTTTAGCTTCTAGAGGTGTCAAAATTAAGTGTTTCTTCGGTGCACCGCAATGCAGACGTGAACAATTTGGTATCGGTTGTGTAATAGATCATAACCGGGTATTATATATAGGCTACTGACGTCATTTATCTCATAAGCGCTTTGTTGTGGTAGCTTACTATGAATTAAAACGCAGAAACTCTGCATGATTCACTGTGTGTGTTTGCTCGACAGTCATTCACTGACACTGAAGTTCCAGCAGAAGCTGCTATTTCACTGCTGTGGAGAAAATGAAAGTAAACTGCTGGCGTGACGTTTCCTCTCGCCACTGCTGTTATAACAATACTTGTGGATCCAGACGCGAGCGTGTCTGCAGAGCGAGTTTTCTCCTCCGCGTGTATCATGGATGTGATCCGTGTTCGTTTATCAGTGTCACTCATCAGTGAACAGCGACAGAGTGTTAGAGCCAATCACAGCCCTTTCTGTTAAGCACTAGACCAATCATAGGCATTTAACAATTCCCTCAACAAGGCTCAAAAAGCAAGCAGAATAATATTTACCTTTGTTTATTTGCTATAAATGCTCATGTTGTTCTGTGAATGTACTTGAGTTTGTCTGAAACATTCAAAAATAGTGTTTTCTTTGAGCAGGTAAAATTAAAATTAAGGTACAGTTCATATATCTGACTGCTTGTATTAAAGGACAAGATTGTATTACAAATAGATATAAAATGTATTTCTAAATTATACATTTTAATACAAGAATTCTTGTGCTGTGAAGTAGAATATAAAATTGTGTATGCAAAGCATCATCAATGCACTGTAATGCACCAAGATATCGAATTGAACCGAATCAATGGCAGAATAATCGTAACCGAACTGTGAGAACAGTGTAGGTTCACACCCTCTATTAGCTTTCAAGATAACTTGCTTAGCTGACTATTGTGAGCATGTATGAGGTAAATATTGTAAAAATCTACAGTTACAGAAATATTACTACTGTTTCCAGTCTGGACAAATTTATACATGGTGCTGGGCTTAGAGTAAAACCAGGTTCAGAATGGAGGTCATCCAAAAGTGTAGCCCACAGGCCGAGAGAGCCTGGCAAGCTTGATCTCCTAATTTCTTAGCACTTAATGGATGCCAAAAAATGAGATGATATTTGAATTCCGCTTGTAAGATCTAGAAAGAACTGCATCACAGAACAAATCCAGTTTTGCAGATCATTTGAAGCATGTGGTATGTTTGGAATAGCAAAACTTCCACTTGTCTGGTAGGGCCATTGGTTCCGGAGAAGGCCAACTCATGACATGCTGTAAATCACAGAGGTCTGGTCCACAGGGGTTTCTCAGACAGGACAGTGTTCACTCTCTGTAACCTTTTTAGAAGGTGTGCGTGTGCGTCAGACGGCCTCACGGGACTGCTTGTGAGAATGTTAAAGGCTGGTCGCCGCCAGATTGATACAGAACGCAGCACGCCATCAGAGGTCCACTAAAATGGAGCCATAAAAAATTTACCAACCTGCAATAAATTTTTCACTCCAAGAAAACTTGAAGTGGTCCAGAGAGTAACAGGACAGGAAAAGAGGTTGAGACGGGGGGCAGTCGACATGCCAAAGCAGAGCAAAACTGCACATGAAACAAAAACGTAGCTAAATATTGTTCCAAACCCAAGGACTTTCGTTCATCTACTGAACACAGAAGATGATATGTTTTTGTCAAATTTGAAAGCTTTCGGTCCCACCACTGAATGTCTGTTCTCCAAACACTTTGACGTCAAAATGTTTGAACTGGTAAAGAGGTTAATATTTATATCTAAATCAAAGTCTAAACTTAATCTGTACACCTTTAAAAGGGACTATGCCTCTCCAGAAGAAAGTTTTGGGTGACATGACTTTCATCAGAGAAACAAAGTGCATCAGATTACATTTTTTTTTTATATTATTATATTAAAATTATAATTCTGTCGTCATTTATTCACTCCACATTGTTAATCAGGCTAGCTTGTTCTGTTAAACTTTTTAAACTTTTTTTTTTTGGTAAACTAAGATTTTTTTAAGAATGCTGGAAACCAAAAACGTGCTGGTTCCAGTCGACTTGCATTTAAAAATATACTGTATATTTATTGTGTTCAATTGATGCAGGTTTGGAACAACCTGAGGGTCTGTAAATAATGACAATAATGACGAATGAGAACGATGCCTTAAACAAACGCATTTAAACTGGTCACAAAATTCTGAAACTTACACAGAATTAGACAGGAAGTTCTCTGTAACGCTAGTCATTTTTCATTTGTCAACAACAAAGGAACAAAGTAAAAGAGGTGAAATGCAATGTCAGACTATGATTAAGCCTGCAGGAATAAAGCCTTCCTGGTGTTGTTTCAGTCATGAGGATCTTAAATTACATGTTTTGGGGTTTTTAAATCACACTATTTACTTTCTTAATGGGACAGTTCACCGCTAAATGAAAATGAACTGAACTGTATTCAACATTACCTTTCATTCAAGTCCTCAGCAATATGTTATTCGGTTTACTAGCACATCATTCAGTAACTTCACAATTATGTGGCAAGCGAAAATGACGTACTCGGTTTAATCTTCAAGATGATTAATCTTCAGAGTTACCACTTCCGTCATGCTTACTGGCTGACTTGAGAACGCTTTGCTTATATATATTCTATATACACACATACATACAAACAAAGCTTTCACTGCTCACTGCATGTGAAACAATAATCATCAACCAATTAAAGTGATTGTAAATGTAAGCTGATTGGTCGAAATCGACTACGTTTATGTGTGCACGCAGCACACACTCAACATAGCTTTGCTCGCTGTTTTTTACTCAAACTCGTTCTCTCTCTCTCTCTCTCTCTCTCGCTCACACACACAGACACATGCAGGTATTCACCACGCAAAAGTTAATGCTGCATCAAATAAAATAAATACCAGAATGCAAAACACGAATATCTGACATTTCCCGGAACAGGATCCGGCTCAAATAAGGCATCGTCTTAAAATTATCTACTTTTTTAAGCCTGGGACAGACCGTTGATGACAAAAAAAAAACTTGTGATGATGAACACTGACTGTTGCCTCGCTTCAGCTGCGCGAAAACATCAAACAAACAAGAGCAGACTGAAACGAAAATGTGTGTTTGGTGTCTGCGTGACAGAATGTATCTTTCCATACTTGCAGGTGGCATGGAGTCTGTATGGTCAAACCAAAACTAGTGATGCACACATACAAAACATAAAGAAACCAGTGTTTACGTCAATACTGTCTGTAAGATGCACATGCATGCTCAGACATGCACTCTCAGATGATCGGACATGCTCTCTCAGACACATGCTCTCAATAAAGCAAGTGACATCACTGTGATGGGTTGGGTTAGGGGCGGGGTTAGATCTAGACATTCCTAAGATTACATATTTGAACAAGCATGTTTGACAGTGCATATGGCTTGCAGCCAGACTCTTCTTATTTACGTACCATTTTCACAGTACTTCTCGCTCCCGACAGAAGGATTCAGTCATGCAAATATGTCTGATAATCCATATTGTTTGCAAATATTGATATCGGTATTGATTGATATCGGATGCAACAAAACGAAAGCCAGCTTCGTGTTCCCTCATGACTAGTATTGTTAGCCTGGATTTGTCTCTTCAGTTTTTGCTCTTGTGCTCTGATTCGTAGCTTCACAGCCAATCCAAGTGCTCTTTTTCACAAATGGATAATGCCGATTCTACATGCTGAATTGGGCTAAGTTCCTCTGTCATGAGCCCAACGAGAGGCGATTTGTCTAAATGCACCAAACAAGCTAGCCTGTCAGATGCTCAACATTGCTGAAAGGCAGACAGTTGGATTGGTGAGTGCTAATTGGTCACCTGCACTTTGGATGGCTCAAGGGTACTGTAACTTAACTTCACATTTTTGCATGAACTACCCCTTTAAAAATGAGGATGGAAATTTAAAGGGCAATTTCTATCTGATATATTTTTTGAGACAGTCAATTGAGCTGCACTGTAGACTCCCAGTGCCAATAGATTTAGTATTGCAACGTTTGCCACTTACATCATAAGTGGAGAATTCATGACAGACAAAAAGCAAGAAGACATGGTGACCCTGCTAAACTTTTCTCAATGGCCAGGCACCTGTTTTCTGCAAATAGCACTGAACATCTGCACTTCACCCTACACCATTATAATCCATCTACAATCTTTCCCTCTTCCTGGTCAAATCTCTTTCCCCCGGGAATTCTGAGTCCCCTCGCAATCCCATGGATCCTCTTCCATGGATTACTCCCATCCTGCGCAGTGGCTTTTGGGTGCCAGCGAGCCGCGGCTGTGGACACAGATGGGAGCAAAGCCCTGTGATAGCTTCCATATGTCACAGTGCGCTTCTGAGGGCGCTCTTTTATTTCTTTCTTTTGGTATTTATCTTACTATCAACCTCTCATGGTTTCCTTATCATTCTTTTTGGTCTGTTGAAGAATAGGCAAGCATACAAAGGTAATGAGAGCAAAAAAAAAAAGGCCATTTAAAGGTATGGCACACCAAAAATGTATTTTGAGAGGCAATTTTCCTTTTTTGATTGAATGCTGAATCAGGCAAATCGGAGAAAAATGCCTAAGATTTGTTACTTGATTGAAAGGGATGATAGGTCACCCAAATATGAAAAGACTGACCCTTCACTTGCTCCAAACTTGTTTGAGTTTCTTTTTTCTGTTGAACAGAAAAGAAAATATTTTAAAGAATGCTGAAAATCTATAACCCATGACCTTTAGTGCATTTGATTTTTCTATTATGAATGTCAATTGCTACCTGTTTACAATATCCTTCAAAACATCTTCATTTGTGATCAGAGAAAAAAAGTGTTGGGAACCGAAATCCAGTGTCATTATGGCACTGGTACCTTTGTAACCGACCGAATCAGCATATAATTTCGGTTCCACTGGTGCTGCGATATGGACGTAAGAAGCATCAATGGGTGCACCAAAGCACACGCAAGTACGCGTTGTGTCACACCATCTTTAAACGTTTCAACAACTTTGAGGGATACGGACACCGTCGTTGATGTTAGATGTTTGTTTTTGTTGCTTAGATACAGAAGGCAAAGCGCCTGGACAGCGCATCCGGTAAGCGACTCCCTTCATCAACACGCATGATTGCGTTCATCAAATTTGCTTAAAGTAGGCCTAAGCATTCTAAAGTATGGCTTTATTTTACAAGCAAGGATTCTGACACAGCAACATGCAGCAGATGCTTTACAAAAGTGGAGCATAAGGGGGGAAACACGTCAAACATAATAAAACATTTGAGAGCACTTAAAGGCAGAGGAATGCACTGTCTTTGGCAGCTTGCGACATCATTTGGCACTTTCCGTGTGCCAAAACGTTGAGTATGTTTACATGGACACCACTACTCCGATTTTAATATGATTAAGACAATACTCTGATTAAGAGTCTACCATGTAAACAGCGATTTTTGATTACCTTTAAGGACCACAGACGGGGGGGGTAAGTGGGGCATGCTTGAAATGTTCCTCAATGAATGTGACAGTGCCGAACAGCATTTAAGTTGAAAAATTAAAAATGAAACACCCGAAATTACACGAAACTCCAAAGGAAACATGCTGTAACATGTAAAACGGGATCATGAAAGGAATTTTCAAAAAGCAACTCATATAAACGCCTTCATCATTTTATTGTCTTATTCAGATTAAGGCAAATCACTAGATCACTATAAATGTAGCCACAAGCCCCAACACTAGAAAAAAGGACTTTACTGATTTTAAGGACAGTCTTTCCACAGGTTAGCATTAAGCTAATGTAATGTTAATTGCATAATGCAAATCTTGCATTCATGCTAACAAACAAATGATCAAAAGAAATACATTAATGCAATTCAAGTATATAAAATATGAATTGATGTATATTTTAAACTTTAATTATACTGCTCAATTATGATGAACAAAATTATTAATATATATATATATATATATATATATATATATATATATATATATATATATATATATATATATATATTTATTTATTTATTTATTTTTTGTAGCTCAAAAGTATCGGTTCAGGCACTGTTTTGGCACTGGTATCATTTTAAAAGTATTGATTTAGCACCGGTAAACATCCATCGTAAACGTGTTGAACTATTTAAGGGTGAGTAAACGGTGAGTACATTTTCATTTTTCAAACCCTTTGTGAACTTAATGCGATATATTTTTTTGGCCTTTCCAAGCATGCTGAAAGCCAAAATACAATGATCTGGTTCTCCATAAGAGCCATGCAGTGCCTCTAAGGTCTTGCAAACATGAATAACCTGTTTAGCATAACTTATCTGTCATAGACGTTAGGCAGTTAAAGCTACCCCTGGGGAACTGTGACAGACCTGTAGAGCTTTACGGTAAATAAGAACAGCGAGGAAGCCAAAAAGTATCCTTTTGACACCACAAGTCTGGGAGGTTCGCTCATCTGCGCTGACACATATGGTCAGTAATATCCCCCCTCTGATTATAATCCTTGAAGTCAACCTCATTAACCAGACATCCGCATTGAACCCTGACTGAAACGGGGCAGAAAGTTTGCCTGTCAATCAACACCAACTGACTGAAAAAAATGCATGTAGAGAAAATGATCCAGGACCAGCTGCACTTTCTCATCACCTCCACGTCTCAAGCTCAACATAAACAATAGTATAATAATATTTTTAAAACATAAATCTTTCAATACAGAATGCAAATAAAAACCTTTTAAACTATTAGTTTTTTCATTATCATCTATTAATCATGACTTGTTTAAATACAGCTAAAAATAAATAAATTACAATGATATGTCTCCATATATTATAATTACAATGCACCAGAATATTTGTCAATAAAACAAATAACAATTATTGCCAATAAAACATGCTATAGCCTTAATAAATACTAGCTACTATTATAATATTATGAACAAATAACCCAAACAATTTTACCAAAGTATTTATTATGAATAATGCAATAATACTTTTTAATAACGATTAACATTATGTTTAAACTTAACTTTGCTTACAATATGTTGGCGCCAGTGGTGCAATCCGGTGCTCACGGCGACCCAAGTTCTATTCCTGCCTCGTGGTCCTATGCCGATCCTTCCCCTCTCTCTGCTTTCCTGTCAATAATCTCTATTGTCCTATACATTAAAGGTGAAAACCCTGAAAAAACAATTATTAAAAAACAAAACAAAAAAAACTAAACTTTGCTTACAATATTATAAAAATGTAATAAAATATTTTAAATACTTATTAATTTGAAAGTATTGATATAAAATGTATTATATATTGATTTATTAATTTATAATAATTATACCAAATAATTTATTTATTTAGGGAAATACAGTGGGGGAAATACGTATTCAACACGCCATCATTTTTCCCAGAAACATGTTTCTAAAGGGGCCGTTGACTTGAAATTTTCACCGGATGCTGGTAACAACCAAAGAAATTCATATATGCAAAGAAAACAAATGTAACTAGTTTACAAACTATATTATGTGAAATAAAATGAAATGACAAAGGGAAAAAAGTATTTAACACATGAGGAAAGGGAGGTCTAGAAAGACAGTGAAAGCCCAGACAGCAGCTGAAATCTCTCAGTAGCAACCCTCTGCCCTCCGTCAGTGTAAATTAATATTAGCTGTCCAACATCTGAACAGACAGGACGATGAAGATGAAACCAGGGTGGACATTTCAGCAAGACAATGATCCAAAACACAGTCAAGGAAACTCTCAAATGCTTTCAGAGAAATCAGCTGTAGAATGGCCCAGCCAATCACCTGATTTGAATGCAATAGAAAATACAAAAACAAAGATCGGATTTGATAGACGAGACTCACAGAACCATCAAGATTTTTTACACCCTGTTGAAGTCACTCTGCTAAGCAATTCATGTGTCTTCATTCTCAATAGGGGTCTTATTTGCTGCCATCACCACAAAAAAAAGCCTTTTACTGTATATAAAGTGTCAAATACATTTCAGTAGTTTAGTACTTTCTCCTTGTGTCATTCGCACGATTATACATAACAATTTTAGCAGATTTTTTAAGCAGAATTTTATTGGAAATCAGATTTTATCAGATTTTTTTTGTTTTGTTTTATGTTTGTATTGTTTGGGTTTTTACCAAAATCTGGTTCAATTCCATGTCAACAGCTCCTTTACAATATTTTCCCAGAAAAAAAACATGACGTGTTGAATACTTTTTCCCCCACTGTAAATGAAATGAATTGTTATATTTATTAGAAATGAATCATACATTTAAGTAACTTACTTTTAACACCACATTTTAATTATGGCAGAAAAACTAATCCTTTGGATTAAATAAGCATATCAATAAATCGGCTAAACTACCAGTAAATATTTTAATAAATATCCGTCCCATTCAAAAACTACCACAATACAGCTCTGACCAACAACCTCCCAATCCAAACCAAATCCAAAAAAACCCTATGTTTGGAGGCGATGCATTTATGCATGCTCACACATACACATGCTTATTGTAGGCTACAAAACTAAACCGCAATAAAGCACATGGTTCAAAACAGCCCTTTCAAATTGTGGCTTCCCCAAAAATCAATTATACGATACAGTTGTAAGCAGCACGCACTGAATCTAAACCTGTGAAGCAAATCTACTACACTAACACATGCTCAGCCATAAAGACATTACCATCCAGTTCACGGAGCGTTTCTGACAGCGTGCTTTGTGCCCAAACCCTGAGTCAGCTTCCCACGCGAGCAAGATCATCTGTACGGAACATGCCACGCTTTCAGGAGCACACGAGCAGCTTCCTAGAGGAAAATAGCAACAAAAACCAAGGGAAGACCTCGGGCTAAAGAGCCAAAGCCTGACAGATTGATTTATGACGCCTCCCCCCCTCCCCTCTCTATGAGGTGACAGATCCAAGAGAAACTTTGGTTAGTTTGTACTGAAGCTGCGTTAAGGGACTCCCTTTGATTCTCATAATATTCTTCTGATGTTTAGCAAGGTATGTGCTAATATTATGTACACTGCTGTGCATCTGACAGCAGCGGACGTCCACATATCCAAACAATCCTGTGACCTATCAACAAAGGAACAGGCATGGTGGTGACAGGAAATTAAAAGCAGACCTATGAAATTCAGCGACAGAGAAAAACAATGGCCACAATTTCATTACATTTTTGCTGCTTGCATTCTAGAATAAGACTAGAACAAACTTTTAAATTGTTGTGCTGTATTTCTGAGATGTTTTTAAACCAGATTAGTTTAGCTTAGATTTGTACACATTATTAGTTTAATTAAACACAAAAACTAATTATAATTTAATTCCCTAATGTTGTTTTAAACCTGTATGACTCTTTTGTGGAATAAAAAAATACATTATGGGAAAGAGATTTTCTTATTTATCCAAAAGGTGTTTGGTTTTCTACAATCTTTGAATATCATCTTTTATGTTGTGCAGAAGTAAGCCAGTCATACAGGTTTGAAACAACACTAGGGGTGAGAAAATGGCAGATTTAGATTTTTTTGGGTAAGCTATTCATTCTCCATTTAGGCAGCTCTATATATTGTTATAGTCACTTTTCCATAATAGTCATATTGCAGAATATACAAAGTCAACAAGGGATCATAGCTGACCTGACACCACAGTTCATAACATACGGGATTTGTGGATCAGTTACTAAGTTTTTGGAGTGAAAGTTTAATATTTGCATGTGTTTCTAAGGCCTGTTACTGTGTAAACATTCCAAGCAAGAGCAACAATGTTTGTAGCTTTAACGAAGAATAATTGTATTTAATTTACACACTGAAGAATGTGACGTTTTTATTTTTTATATTATTCAATTTATGCAACTAAATACTTCCCCCCCAAAAAAACAGCATACTGTATTATATATTGTTATTGTAAAAGCTATTAGTAACTAGTTAATTAGTTAATTTATTGGTAACTAATACATTTACAGTATGATAACTAATAACCTTAACTTTTCTGATTTGGACTGTATTGAATTAATGTTCGGCTTTTATAGAGCTGCTTTGAAACAATAATTATTGTGAAAAGAACTATACAAACTAGGGCTGCACAATATATCTTTTCCCCATCGATATCGCAATGCGATCACTCACAATAGTCACATCGCAGGATTTGCGATGCTAGGTCTGTTTGATAATACATCATTTGCATGTTATTTTTAAAGCATTCAGGGGTGAGAAATTGTACAGATTGTAACTTAATAACGATTAATTTTATTGAATTATTTGAAATTCTATTATTCAATTACAGTACCTGAATACTGTTAGACTGGGAAAACGATAAAACACTCTGTTTCAATTTAAACTTTTTCTTTATTGTATTTTTCTATGCTTTTAATTTGTTTATTATTAATTGTTTATACAGATGCACTCCCCTACAGAATTTTCTCATTCGATCGAAAATTAGAAATTGTTTCCAAATAGAGATATTCAAGTCATCTGGGGAAATTGTATTTATACCCCAGAATAAGGAAAATATCGCAACGTCAGATTCTTTCAATATCGTGCTGCCCTAATTCAAACAAACTTGAATTGAACAACTGTTAATTTGTTTACTGTATTTTATGCAGATAAACTCCTCAGCAAAAATCACCCTAATAATTCTCTAATAATACATTCTTTTTAATTGAGTTATTAGAGATACCTGGTGAAGTTGTTTTCCTATTGCAATATATGCTGCAGGTGCAACAAAAAATGATAATTTAAATGTAATATTATTTGTTTTAATATTGTAGCACTAGTCTCCAGTGAGTCGAATATAGTTTGATTCTAGTCTATGAAACACAACACTATTACTTTTTGTCGAGCTGTTACAGCTGAAATACAATTTGTTTAAAAAAAGGAAACCCATTTTAATTTCTAATTTTAAAAGTTTAAATTGTTTTCAAACAAACAAACGTATTTAAACACTTAATAATGTCATAATAATAACTAAATAATGTCATTATTTTCAGCATTTTCAAATCGACATGTTTACATTAGAGGGGCGACGCAGTGGTGCAGTAGGTAGTGCTATCACCTCACAGCGAGAAGGTCGCTGGTTCAAGCCTCGGCTGGGTCAGTTGGCGTTTGTGTGGGGAGTTTGCATGTTCTCCCTGCGCTTGTGTGGGTTTCCTCCGGGTGCTCCGGTTTCCCCCACAGTCCAAAGACATGTAATACAGGTGAATTGGGTATAGGCTAAATTGTCCGTAGTGTGTCAGTGTGTATGGATGTTTCCCCAGAGATGGGTTGCAGCTGGAAGGGCATCCGCTGCGTAAAACATGTGCTGGATAAGTTGGCGATTCATTCCACCGAACGACCCCGGATTAATAAAGGGACTAAGCCGAAAAGAAAATGAATGAAGGTTTACATTAGGTGTATTTTCAATTGATCATTTTATCAATTAGAAGGAAAATGAAAGTGAAGGTACAAACAGTTATGATGGACTCAGATTTACTGTATAAGTTCAAATGAGTTTCCTGATTATTTGTAAATGGATTTGCTTTCACAGAAAAGAAAATTGCTTTCCTGACATGTCAACAACAAGAACCAAACAGTTCCAGGCCTCAGCTAAACTACACAAAGCAGAAGTAC
Source organism: Danio aesculapii (assembly GCF_903798145.1). Classification (NCBI taxonomy): domain Eukaryota; kingdom Metazoa; phylum Chordata; class Actinopteri; order Cypriniformes; family Danionidae; genus Danio; species Danio aesculapii. The sequence continues at coordinate 35,814,398 of NC_079448.1, forward strand.
AGAAGTAGACAATATTCACAGACAGATAATGAATAGATAATAAAGATCCTAGACTTACCTTCTGCTAATTTCCTACAAACTGAAGTTTGCGCAGAAAGCACAGTACTGAAAATCTGCAATGAAATTACGATAGAATTTTTTTGCTTTTTACTGTAAAGCTGCTATCGAAAGAAAGAGTTTTGAGCTCATTGCCGTATCAGCTTTCCTGGCTATTTCACAGTTAAAACTTATAAAATTTACAAACATACATTTTTTAACAATATACAAACACTTTTCTATAATACATAGGTTTATAACAATAAAAAGACATCAACAATAAATAATAATAAATAAATAATAATAATAGGTTTCAAAATTAATTGTTTCTTCAATGCACCGTGATGCAGATGAGGACAATTCGATATCGGTTCATAACCGGTTATTACGTACTGACGTCATTTATCTCCTATGTCACGGTAGAATCCTATGGCAAAGGAGGCTAGGGCAAGTAAATAAAATGCTCCAACTACTTAAAAAGCAGATAGTTGAAGTGTTTGCGAGTTTGCTGGACTGTATTTTACTGACACTAAACAAGGTACAGCACACGAGCCGCTACTTCACTACTAGGGAGAAAAAAAAAACTCCAACTCTGCCTCTCTCTCTCACCATTGGCGTGTTCGTGAGGTAACTTTTCCTTTCTTCTCAGCTGTTAAAGCGTTACTTGAGGATACAGACATGAGCGTGTGTGTACTAAAGCGAGTTTTCTCCACCGCGAAAACTCACTGGAAAACTCACCTCTATTACGGATTACCTGTGATAACTGTGTCACTCATCAGTGAACTGCGCAGACAGTTTTAGAGCCAATTGCAGCCCTTTCTGTTGAGTGTGAACACATTGACCAATCATAGGAGTGTAAGAACTCACTCAACAACGCTTAAAAAAATATTTACATTATTTTATTTGCTTTAAAGGCTCATGTTGTCTTCCGTGTATGAATTTGAGTTTTGTTTAAAACATTCCAAAAAATCGTTTTCTTCGGGCAGGTAAAATTAAAGGTACAGTACATAAATCTGACTGCTTGTATTAAAGGACAATTTGTATTACAAATAATCTAAATAAATATGAATATATTTATAGATTTTGATAAAAAAAAAAAACAACAACTGTGAGACCAGTATAGGTTTACACTCCTAATAAATAACACACAAAAGAAAAATTTAAAAAGATTTTTGATAAAGACTCAACAATTTTTGAAGGATTCATGTTTAAAAATAATTCCTATAACCTCATAGGGCTTGAGAGTCCACATACGTGAACAACACATTTTAGCTCTTAAGTGGCTATTTAAAATACTTTGAATGTTTTATATTTTGTTACAGACATACAGTAATACAGCGTCATCCTGAAACTGTTTTGCAGTATACGAAATGTCCCAAACACTATTTTTAACTGTCCAAGAAGAGGGAAAAATAGTTTTTAATCTCTGATAGTCAAAGCAAATTCAAAAAAAAAATTCTATATTAAATATGCATAAAAAAAAAAATCAGGAAAAAGTGTTTTATGTAAATTCAGACCACGAGTCCACATATATGGACATCATTTTTCTCTAAGTACATCATATCAAAAGCTGATTCTTAGGTTTTTATTCAAATTAGGTTCTAATAAGCCCAAATAGCAAAGAGAAATAAAAAATGCATGTAAAAAACACCTTGGGCCTTAAGAGGTTAAAGCTTTTTTTTTTTTTTTAGAAAAAAATAACTGTGCTAATGTTACAAATATAGCATTGCAAAAGTATATGTTTAACAGTTAGGACATAATTGCAATATAGACTTGTCCTTTAATTAGATGTAAAGTGGCTACTATATGAGTAGGTACTATATGAGTGACTTGAGCTGACACATGTATTAGTCTATGTCTAAAGTATGAAAGATTTGCAGACTACAGTCCCAAATGCATTATGCTCTTTCTAGGGGGCAGTGGCGAGTATCTAGAGACCTAAAGAAAATGATGGTGTATTCAACTACCTTCCTAGGTGGTGCCCCCGTAGTACTGCTGGACTTCTGCCGGAGCGACAGATGGCAGGCAAATGCGGAGGAACCCGCCCCGAGTGCTAACACTGCTGGCTAGCGTTAGCCTGCGACAGTGCCGCTATCTGTCTGTCTGTATCTTCAGTGAAATACCCCCGTTATCCTGAGAGCCATCATGAGATTAAGAGGGGTATGTCAGAGAAACCGACGGGACAGCTGAGCCTCATTATCCAACATATGCTGTGATGTTTCACCAGGCCTTTGCTTTCTATCTGGTTATCTATATAAAAACGTGTTACGTGAATGAAGGTTGAACCAGACCTCACCTTTTAGGCCAAGACGAGAGCGTTTCAGATGAATGGCACACAGCATGTTCGCACCAATCAGATTTAGGCAATTAGCCATCTAAGAGGGATCAGTGTTCAGGATGTCTTTAGACGAACTCAGCTAGACTAAAAGGGGCACATACTCAAACAGATTTAAGCCCTAATCCTCTCTTAAACTAATGCTACGACCATCATACGGAAGATCAAGTTCAGCCTACTAGAAGTGGGCAAAAATGTTATATTAAAAGAACAATGAAAAAAGTTATTCGCTTCTTCAGTTCATAGATGCTTGTCGGAAAAGATGAAGGCATCTTGTGAGGATGTTTCATACCCCCCGCTACCATGTCTAATCTGTTCGGGAGGAAATGATTTGATCTTTTGCAGTCGCGGGGCATCTCAGAATCTAACAGACTGATTCACAAAGACCAGCACTCACCAGTCAACCTTGGTTTTTCATGTAGACGCATACGAGGAGCTCCCCGTTGAGCTCCGGAGCTTGTGGAACAGTGTTGTGGGATTCTCGCTCGTCTGATCTTCTGAAAAAGCACCACATCTGTTTCCTCTGTGATGTCTGCCAGGGTAAAAGGACAAAATGTCACTTATCTTCAGACCGTTTTATCACAGAGGATGGAGGAAGAAAAGAGGAAGGACAAAAAAAAATTACACCAAGCATAGACTGACACATTTAATTTCTCTTTTTTTTCTTTAGAGTTGGGAAAAAACTCTTGAAACATCATGTACTCTCCTAGAAAAATAAAGTTTAAACATTTTTGATATATGTAAAGTAACAAAATACAAATACTCAAATTACTGTAATTGAGTTTTTCTCAGGAATTGTATTTTACTAAGTAGTTTTAAAAAACATGTACTTTTACTTCCTCTTGAGTACATTTTTTTGTGCTGTATCTGTACTTTTACTCCACTCCTTTAACCTGCAGTCACTACTTTATTTCTTTCTTGTCTATGGTGATTGGCTAAAGTAGGAAAATCAGTCCTTCGATTCTTGTCCAATCAAACTGCACATAGAAAGTAAATCGCACCAAATCTTTTGAAAGCATTAAAAATGTCCAAGAAGATGGAAGGATTCAAGAAAAAACTGAACAAATGAAAGAAGGAAGGAAGGAACGAATGAATGAACAAAGGAACTAATGAAGGAAGGAACAAAAGGAATGACTGAACGAACGAATGAGTGAACAAACGAAGGGAGGAACAAAGGAAAGAACAAATGAATGAAGGAAAAAAACTAACAAACGTATGGAGGAAAAAACAAACAAACGAATGAATAAAGGAAGGACAAAACAAACAAATAAAGGAAGAAAGGAAAGAATTTAGGAAGATAACAATGCACTACAGAATGTTACATGCACAAACTGCATGCAAACACATCAACTTTTCACTGTGTAATACTCACTACTCACTTCTCTTGAGTACTTTTAAAGAGGCGACTTTAACTCATAATTTGAGTTTTTACAACAGATACTTTTACTCTACTTGCACTATATTTTTAGGCAAGTAATGGTACTTTTACTTGAGTATGATTTTTCAGTAATCTTTCCACCACTGGATATATTTGATCTTACTTTATCCATATCTATCTATATCCATATAGTGCATCCGGAAAGTATTCATAATGCTTCACTTTTCCCATTTTTTTTTAATGTTACAGCCTTATTTTAAAATAAATTAAATTCATTTATTTCTCAAAATTCTATACACAATACCCCATAATGACAATGTGAAAAAAAGATTTTTGTGAAATTGAAAAATCACATGTACATAAGTATTCACAGCATTTGCTCAATACTTTGTTGATGCACCTTTGGCAGCAATTACAGCCTGAAGTCTTTTTGGATATGATGCCACAAGCTTGGCAAATCTGTCTTTGGGAATTTTTGGGCCACTCAAGGACATTTACCAAGTTGTTGTGCAGCCACTTCATTGATATTTTGGCGGTGTGCTTTGGGTCATTGTCCTGCAGGAAGATGAACCATCACCCTAGTCTGAGTTCAAAAGCACTCTGAAGCAGGTTTTCATTCAGGATGTCTCTGTACATTGCTGCATTGATCTTTCCCTCTACACTTACTGATCTTCCAGTTCCTGCTGCTGAAAAACATCCCCACAGCATGACGCTGCCACCACCATCCTTCACTGTAGGGATGGTATTAGCCTGGTGTTGAGCGGTGCCTGGTTTTCTCCAAACGTAATGTCTGGCATTCACTCCAAAGAGTTCAATTTTAGTCTCAGTTCAATTAAGGATCCTTCAGATGCCTTTTGGCAAATTCCAGGTTGGCTGCTTTGTGCCCTTTACTAAGGAGTGGCTTCCATCTGGTCACTCTACCATGCAGGCCTGATTGGTGGATTTCTGCAAAGATGGTTGTCCTTCAGTAAGGTTCTCTTCTCTCCACAGAAGAACGCTGGAGCTCAGACAGAGTGACCATCAGGTTATTGATCACCTCCCTGACTAAGGCCTTTCCTTCCCGATCACTCAGCTTAGATGATCGGCCAGCTCCGGGAAGAGTCCTGGCGGTTCCAAACATCTTCCATTTACAGATGATGAAGGCCACTGTGCTCATTGGAACTTTCAGAGCAGCAGAATTTTTTTTAAACCTTCCTCAGCCTTGTTCTTTGAGACAATCCTGTCTCTGAGGTCTACAGACAATTTCTTTGGCCTCATGCTTGGTTTGTGCTTTGACATGCACTGGGACCTTATACAGACAGGTGTATGCCTTTTCAAATCATGTCCAATCAACTGAATTTACCACAGGCGAACTCCTATTAGGCTACTAAAAAATCTCAAGAATGATCAGTAGAAACAGAATGTACCTGAGCTTAATTTAGAGCTTCACGACAAAGGCTGTCAATAGTTATGTGCATGTGATTTTTCAGGTTTTTTTTTTTTTGCCAAAATTAAAAAAAAAACTTTTTTCACATTGTCATTATGGGGTATTGTGTGTAGAATGTAGAATATATTTCATTTTGGACTAAAGCTGTAACATAAAAAAATGTGGAAAAAGTTAAGCGTTATGAATACTTTCCAGATGCACTGTACACATTTGGTGGATATAGTTTATTTTTCTAGTAATCTTTAGCCAGTAAATAATAAACAACTGGAAAGGTTTTGGTGACCTCAAATACTGCTGAGCTTTGAAGTCAAAAACTACTACTCACTGAATAAAAATGTCCAACAGCTAAAGTATACCAAAGCAGAACAAGACTAAACGGCAGCGACACATTTCTACAAAGCATGAGATATATATTTACATTATTCACTGCATTAATCTACACCTGAGTAACATTAAAGAAATACCTCACCGCATGGCAATGAGACTCGGTGGGGGAAAAAACATTTCAAAGGTGACACGAGCTTGACCTCGGTTGACTTTGATTTGCTAATCTGTCGTATACATTATGCTCGTGATCTTTGACGTGTTCCATAGGTTTAATCAACGTTTTGGCATGGGGCTGTGATATTGCACACCTCTCCGCACCTGGTCACAAACGCCAGTGACCAAATGCCATGTGTTTTACAGGTCCTTTGGAGTGTGTTTGAAGTGATCACCCACATCACTGAAGCCTGGCCTCTTGCAGTTGGGGTGCTGATGGCTTTTGGCTCAAGTTCTAGTACCTGTGTGTGTTTATTCTCTCTACAGGCTACATACACCAGGAAGCACATTCACTGCTTGGCAGACGTCCAGAGAGAGAGAGAAAGAGAGAGAGACTGCAACATCTGCACCAGATGTACGGCTGCACTGGCCGATTGCTGGGGTCAGATTGACGAGTGCTTTGAAGAGTCGTGATTGCCTTGTGTTGGAAAACTCTCACACTTTCCTGGTAAAGGTATAGTATAGTAAGCAACTGTTGGCCATTATAGTGCTAACATGCCACTGCTAGTAACTACAACATCTATCCCAAAAAATCCTCCCATTCAGGGGGGAGGAAAGTTGTGGTTTCACAGAGGCAGCCATGTGTAGCCGCCTTTTACATGTTTCCACAACTGCCACAGAGAAAAGAGGAGTAAAAGTGAATCGGCTAGGATTAAGTCAATGGTTCTTGTGTGTCGTAAGAGGACATTTGAAAAGAAACAGCCCATTTTTCTGGCTTATCTAAAAGCTAAAAAGTGCTCTCATGTCTCAGCATGGGAACTGGAGAAATTGAAATCTGCAGAGGTGTTAAAAGGTGGTAAAAATAGATAACATTTTGCACACTGTATCCTGAGCAGCACAAACTATGACACTTTCACTATAAATAGCTAGACGTGCTGTTTTAGTAGAGATCGCAATAATATAAGTGGCACAAATATGACATACTGTAAATCGTCCAGAGGAGCAGTCAAAATATGATCACTAAAGGTTCATATTGAACAAATTTGTAAGAAATAAACAATAATTTTCTATCATTTGACTAGATTATGCAAAATGATTCATTTTGAGTGCAGGTTTAGGCTTTATTTAAACATGATATAAACCTAAATCCTTAAAAGCCATCTTCAGTAAGCAGTGATGACTCTAACAGCTGTCCTTCACACACCATCAGTGCTGTGTTTTTAAAGTTACAGTTCAACTAAAAAAGAAAATGCTGTCATCTTTTACTCACCCATATGTCTTTCCAAAACTCTGTGACTTTTTTTTCTGCAAAAGAAAAAAAAAAATGGTAGGAAAGATCCAACATTTACGCTGCATTACAACATTCTGGAGTTCCATCATGAAATGTGTGGTGTACATGATACAAAAATACTCGAGTTGCGGTCTTGTGAATGACAGTAAACTAGGACCAAATCTACTGTCTCTCTCTTTTTTATTGGTGAAGTCTAAATAATTCAAGAGAACTTAACTACAAGTCTAAACATCAGAAATGGTGTAGCTTATTTCTTAGAAAACTAAATAGAACTTAAAATTATTAGAGAAGAGAACACACATACTGTACCCAGGGCCGGATTAACATAAGGGCTAGGTGGGGCTGAAGCCCCAGGGCCCACGCAAGAAGGGGGCCCTTGATTGGTGTAAGAATTAATTTGTGCTAAGACGCAAGAAATGCCTGAGAAGTGTTCCTTTAGGTTTGCTGCTGTTTAAAAACAGTGACACCTGTGCTAAACTGGGGCTCGGAGTGGCTGTAGCCCAATCAGAATAATGCATAGCCCTGTTTTAGTCACCTATAAGGGTGATCAGTTGTCCCAATTTTCCCATGGCAGTCCCTTATTTAACAGAGCAAGGAAATTTTCACAGAATGTCTGATAACATTTTTTCTTCTAGAGAAAGTCTTATTTGTTTTATTTTGGCTAGAATAAAAGCAGTTTTTCTTTTTTAAAAACCATTCTAAGGTCAAAATTATTAGCCCCTTTAAGCTATTTTTTCTTTTGAATGTCTACAGAACAAACCATCATTATACAATAACTTGCCTAATTATCCTAACCTGCCTAGTTAATCGAGTTAAGCCTTTTAATGTCACTTTAAGCTGTATAGAAGTGTCTTGAAAAAAATCTAGTGTTATTTACTGTCATCAAGGCAAAGATAAAATAAATCAGTTATTAGAAATGAGTTAGTAAAACTATTATGTTTAGAAATGTGTTCAAAAACTCTTCTCCGTTAAACAGAAATTGGGGGAAAAAAATAAACATGGGGGCTAAAAATTCAGGTATGGTATATATATATATATATATATATATATATATATATATATATATATATATATATATATATATATATATATATATATATATATATATATATATATATATATATATATATACATATATATATATACATACACACACATACATACATACTTTTGTGAGGTAAAAAAATAAAAGGGGGCCCTTGGATTTGCTATAGCCCCAGGGCCCAATGTGTTCTTAATCCGGCTCTGACTGTACCAAACAATTTCGTCTGTGTTTCTTTAAAGGACATTTAAAATCCATAAGTCCTTTTTATTCCAAAAAAGGTTGTTTAAAGATTGGGGAACCAAAACATTGTTCTTCTGTGAAACTGCTGCAAAACCACTTTTTTCAAATCTTTATTTTTAAGAGTGCAGCCTCATCCTGCACACCAAAAGCCTTAAACTGTCATGGTTATGTTCAAGAAGAACTTCAATATACTAATTTCTTTTTCACAGTAACAATTGAACACAATTTAATGTTTATATATCTATGAACAATCCCATGCAGGGTGTACGGCTGACATACAGTACTACTGTGAGGGTCTAATAACCTACTGCCACAATGAATTCTCTCCAATCATCCTTTAAAACCACACAATTATACTCATGATGAAGTGTGCTGCCCTAAATTAAGAAACATGTAGGGCAATTTTGTCCGTAATTTCACAGACCTGTCTCTACAAAGGAAAAAGACTCAGTTGGGGACGTTTAGTCAACAGATGATAATGTGAGCTATAAATCAGTCATACGCAGGATTATGAACTGAATCCTATGCTGCAGACGGCTGGCCTGAAGCCAACATTTGGCTGCCTCTCAATGTCTAACCAGAATTATTTCTCTTGGTGAAACTTCTGCAATCCATTTCAGTACTATGCTGTTATGCCTCAGTATCCAAATTTCAAACCATCCTTCCCCAAATGATTGTTCAGTTTATCTTTCTCTCTCTCTTTCTGCCACCCTCCTCCTTTTTCTAATTTGCTGGCCACAGTTAGAAATCAGCCGACTGGGACACGCCAGTAATTGAAGTCTCCACAGTGACTGCCTACAGCACAGCTTTTAGTGATTCACGGGGGAGGTTTCCTGGGGGAAACTCAATAAGCTGCTCAGTGTTAACTATAGTCATCATCAGACTTTTTCCACCACAGGATGTAGAACAACACTTGTTGACAGCATCTCAAAATAGCATCAGGAAGCATGACCTACGACAAACTGATAATACCAATACACAAGATGGAAGGAGCACGTGCGCAATGTGTTATCTGCAGAGATAATCACGAAAGTTTCTTCTGAATCAAAAAAGACAATATTAGAATTAATGGATGAGAAGTGGTGTATTATGCTGATGCTATGATGTTAGCTTATCAGATAAATGTCTCTGGTTTGATTTCATCACATGTAAATAAACAATAATTATTTTAAGTAAATTTACATCACTACATTTAGAATCAGTTCCTGAATTAATTGACTGGTTCTTTTTTTTAATCAGTTTCATGCGGCACAACCAGTGTTAACTGTTTTCTTTATAAATGAGTCTCATGAACTAGTTTCTTTTAATGAATCAGAAAAACACTAAACAACATTTTTCCTGATAACGGATTAAATTTTTCTAATAAACTGCTCCTTTTAATTGAATCAGAGGAGCACAGTAAAATCAATGTTGCCCAAACCACAAATTAATGACTCTCATGAACTGTTTTTTTTCTAATAAATCAGAAAGACACCAGGGTCTTTTCCTGGGTTAATGATTCTAATAAACCGGTTCTTTTTAATTAAGTGGAGGAATACAGGACAAGCTATTTTGCCTAAATCCTAAGAGAAAGAACAGTATGAAGTACACAAATACCAATGTCACCCAATTCCCAAATGAATGATTCTCTGGTTGTTTTAAATGAATCAGAAAAACACCAGACAATTAGTTTTTTCCTGCTTTATGAGTTAATGATTCTAATGAAATGGTTCTTTGTAATGAATCAGAAGAATATAGGACAACCAATGTTGCCCAAACCGCAAATGAATGACTCTCATGAACTGGTTCTTTTTAATGAATCAGAAAGACACCACACAACAATTAATCAGGAAGACACAAGACAACATTTTTTTCCTTATTCCTGTGTAACTATTTTAATCAACTGGTTCTTTTTAATGAAACAAAAGAATACATAATAACCTATTTTGCCCAAATCAAAGACTATTAAGAACTGGTAGTTTTTGACGAATCAGAAGTATTCAGGAACACCAATGTCACACAATTCCCAAATGAATGATTCTCATGAACTAGTTCTTTTTAATGAATCAGAAGAACACCAGACCACCAGTTTTTCCTGATTCCTAAAGGAATTATTCCAATGAACAGGCTTTTTAAAAATGAATCAGAAGAATACAGGTCAACCAATGTTCCTCAAATCAAAAATGAATGAAACTCATGAACTGGTTCTTTTAACAATTGAAAAAGACCCCAGTTTTTCCTAATCAACTGGTTCTTTTTAATGAAACGGAAGAATACATGACAACCTATTCTGCCTAAATCAATGACTATTATGAACTGGTTGTTTTTAACAAATCAGAAGTATTCATGAACACTAATGTCGCACAGTTCCCAAATGAATGATTCTCACGAACTAGTTCTTTTTAATGAATCAGAGGAACACCAGACAATTACTTTTTCCAGATTCCTGAATTATTATTCCAATGAACAGGCTCTTTTTAATGAATCAGATGAATACAGCAAAACCAATGTTGCCCAATTCAGAAAAGAATGACTCTCATGAACTGGTTCTTTCCAATGAATCAAGACACCACACAATTAGTTTTTCTGCTTCCTGAGTTCTTTTAATGAAACGGAAGAATACAGGACAAATATAAGACTATTATGAACTGGCTGTTTTGAATGAATCAGAAGTATTCAGGAAAACCAATGTCGCACAAATGAATGAAACTCATGAACTGGTTCTGTTTAACGATTAAGAATGACCCCAGTTTTTCCTGATTCCAGACTAATTTTTTTTTCCAGAAGAATACAGTACAACTAATTACGTCCAAATCCCAAATGAAACACTATTATGAACTGGTTGTTTTGAATGAATCAGAAGAATACAGGAAAACATACAATTCCCAAATGAATGACTCTCAACTAGTTCTTTTTAATGAATCAGAAAAAATACAGTGCATCCAGTATTGCCCTATTTAATGAATTTAATTAATTGGTAACTGAGAAACATAGTTCTGTGAAGTTACTGATTGTTTTTTAACAGTAAGTTACTTTTACGTTGTTATATAGTATTTTTAAAGCCAAGTATTGGATTGTATTTATGCAACCATGTGAAAAAATAAGACTGAAAAGTCATTAAAAGAACAGATTATTGCAAGATAAACTCAAGATTTGAAAATAAAACTCATTTCTTTTTTCCAAATATTTGTTTCTTACAATCTTCATCACAAGTGTCATTATTGCATTGTTAACATGTCCAAGCTCCACTAAAGAAAAACAGATTTGCACAAGACCCCTTGCCTCGAGTTTTGTTTAAAACCTGTCCATCAGTCTTCTGAAAATTTAAACCACTAAAAACAGACTAAAACTCACAGTTCAAGAAGACTTTTCCCTTTAAAAGCCTTCTGGATATATAAATTGGTTGCACTCTCAAAGCTTTTCAGAATCTGAGCAAGGTTAATGCACACATCTACAGTGGAGCATGAGGCAAAATTGATCTTTTCAGACCTTGAATACGTCTGACCTTAAAACCAAGGCATGATGCATATTCTTTATGACATCCAGACCGCTCTGAATCACATGTAGTTGTGACCATTCCCTGATTTGTGTGCAGCGACGGTGCACCTGGATCTGTGAGCGGCTGGCGCACAGCGAGCGTGTGATAAATGACTCCATGACCGTGCACATTTAACAACCTCCTGAATCAGGTAAAAATCAAAACCCCATGAGTGGAAGCAGGTTTGTAATACAGCAAGCTTCTAGAAACATCAACATGTTGAGTCTGGGTTGGAGAGCAAGGGCCTGATTACGTCTCAATTGAGCCTGTGTGAAAATTGTATCCCATTATTGCAGCTGTCAGAACACTGCACTTCTGAATTTATCATATTCTGGGTTCTGCGGAGTGTCGAAACTTGAGACGAAAACAAAATGTGGCCTTAAAAACACAGCATATCTATAGTGGTGCGGTCTGAGTGACGCAGTCCTCGCTCTATAATCAACGCCTGGAAGGAAGCAGATGACATGATTGCCTGTTGAGAAGCTGACGTTACTAATTAAAAGCGGAAAAGTGATGACTCCTCTCATCCTCGCTGAGTTATCATGCTCCATGTTGGCTTTAGCCTTGACGCAGGTCCTCGCTTCTTCCTCCTGATAACTGCCAGAAAGAGGTTTTAGGAGAAAAAAGGAAGGAAGGCCAGAGACACTATCACCTCCTAGGCTGTTGTGGTTTTAGCTCGTGATGCAATTGTGAACAAGAAAGCAACAAGGAGACTTTGGATGGAGAGGAATAATTATGAAGGATGTTTTGGTTTTGTAGTATGGTGCATCCAAAAATGTCTCATTGCATTGCAAACCTGCATGGCTTATTCTTTTTCTGTAGAACACAAATATTGAAGAATATTGTGATTCACAAAACATCTGATATTCTGTACCTGAGGCTTACTTTTTTGGGGGAAGAGGGGGGCTGGGGGGGTTGGGGTTAACTTAAAATCATGAAATACTGATATTGGATAAAGATTTTGGACAAGGCTAGTCAAAACCTTAAATATTTGCATAACATTCATAAAGATAAAAGCATCAGAATTGCATGGTTGGGGCTGATTTGTAATTACGGGTAAATGCTTATAGAGTTTTGTAAATTATCCAATATATTAGTGTTGCCATGCTACTGAATTTTGATACCAATTGGTACTGGAATTTTGAAAACATCCATTTGCTGCTAACATTTAAGTGCTGTTGAGCGCAGTCTTAAAACAGTGCTGATTTGTCATTGTGTTCACATGCTCAACAGACATGTGATTGGCCATGAAGCTCATCAGTTTACCACTATTTACCGAGTGCAGACACAGATACAGACACTGGAGCTGTTTAAAGCCGTGAAGATCAGATAGTCTTTTTATGTGCTGACATACGAACGATCCGCTGATGAATCGACTGATCTTTGTGGCTTTAAACCGCTCCAGTGTAAACTGATCAGCTTCACGAGCAATCACAGTCATTTCTGTTGATCATGTGAACATAATGGCAAATCAGCACTGTTTAAGAACGCGCTCAACATTGCTTAACATCGTATTGAAAATTTAAGTACCACCAAATGGTATCGAAATTAAGTATCGTGACTACACTACCTGACAAAAGTCTTGTCGCCTATCCAAGTTTTAGAAACAACAAATAATAACTTGACTTCTAGTTGATCATCTGGTCTCAGAAGTGGCTAATATGAAAGGCAAAGGCCTGTAGATTAAGCTTATTTTACCTAAATAAAATATGATCCTGCCGTGATTTTTAATTATTTAATTAGGACAGTAAGGGCTAACTTTAGTTTGTCACTTAACAAAAATGATGTACAGTACAGTATAGAATATAATGTCATGGTGCAGTGGAAAAAGAATGAATATCGTGTATGACTACCGTGAGCTTGGAGGACTGCATCCATACATCAGTCATCTGGAATGGAAAGAAAGCTTTCTTGTAGGACTCCCAGAGTTCATCAAGATTCTTTGGATTTATCTTCAATGCCTCTTTCATCTTACCCCAGACATGCTCAATAATGATCATGTCTGGTGACTGGGCTGGCCAATCCTGGAGCACCTTGACCTCCTTTGCTTTCAGGAAATTTGATGTGGAGGCTAAAGTATGACAAGGAGCGCTATCCTGCTGAAGAATTTGCCCTCTCTGTGGTTTGTAATGTAATGGGCAGCACAAATGCCTTGACACTGTCGGGCTGTTGATGTTGCCATCTATTCTGCAGATCTCTTGCACACCCCATACTGAATGTAAGCTCAAACAATGATTTTTCCTTCACCAAACTTGACTGATTTCTGTGAGAATCTTGGGTCCATGCTGGTTGCAATAGGTCTTCTGCAGTATTTGTGATGATTGGGATGCAGTTCAACAGATGATTGATTGGAAAAATCTACCTTCTGCCACTTTTCCAAATGATCAACTACAAGTCAAGTTATTATTTGTTGCTCTTACAACTGGGATCGACCGCAAGATTTTTGTCAGGTAGTGCATATGCTGCTGATTTTCTTTATTAAAAGATAAATTTTAGTTTTTAAAGATATCTGTAAAGCTAAAACAATGGCTAAAATTTGTACAGCAATGAAAACATTAAATAGGAATCATTTCAGGTTGGTCAAGTCTACATTTTCCTCTAGTATGTAGATTGAGTTACATTTTATGTCTGTTGTATTATCATGTTTTATATTTGTAAATATTAATTTATTTTTATTATGTAAAGCCTAACCAGGGACGAGGGCTGCAAATTAGCTTTATGATATATGCCCCATGTACATGGCATTGGTTTTCCCTATATAACAATGTGAAGTGTATTGTCCCTGTTAAATAAACAAACAAATAAAAATAAGACTATGCAAAGCATTTTGTTCTTAAGGACAACACAGGGAAGTATATTTAATTTGGTATATGGAAGTATATTTATTTATTAAGAAACCTAGCATATTTTTGAATACTCTTATTAAATCATTTTTAATCAGGTGTGTGTTATTCCCTCATTATCCCAATTACAATGAGCAGATAAATGAAACAACAAAAGACCCAGCAGATCATGAAAACAACAGTGGTGGACGATCGAAAAATTCTTTCCTTAGCGAAGAAAACACTCTTTACAACAGTTGGCCAGATCAAGAACACTCTCCAGGAGGTAAGTGTAAGCGTGTCAAAGCCAACAATCAAGAGAAGACTACACCAGAGTGTATGAACAGGGTTCACCACAAGATGTAAACCATTGCTGAGCTTCAAAAACAGGAAGGCCAGATTAGAGTTCTAAAAAGCCTTCACAGTGCTGGAACAACATCCTATGGACAGATGAGATCAAGACCAACTTGTACTAAAGTGATGGGAAGAGAAGAGTATGGAGAAGGAAAGGAACTGCTCATGATCCTAAGCAGTGAAGCATGGTGGTAGTAGTGACATGGCGTGTGCATGAATGGCTGTCGATGGAACTGGTTCTCTCAATTTATTGATGATAAGACTGCTAACAAAAGCAGCAGGACGAATATGGGACTGCATTATGCTCTGCAACACCTAGACAGACCAGGGACCTATGTGAGGATGTTGTTTGTTGACTTCAGCTCGGCGTTTAACACCATCATCCCAAAACTTCTCCTGCCCAAATTAACTCAGCTCTCTGTGCCCACCTCTGTCTGTCATTGGATCAACAGTTTCCTAACGGACAGGCAGCAGCTGGTGAAGCTGGGAAAATTCTCATCTAGCATCCGCACAATCAGCACTGGCGCCCCCCAGGGGTGTGTCCTCTCCCCACTGCTCTTCTCCCTGTACACGAATGACTGCACATCAAAAGACTCCTCTGTGAAGCTCTTGAAGTTTGCAGACGACACCACACTTATCGGCCTCATTCAGGACGGTGACGAGTCTGCCTACAGACAGGAGGTTAAGGAGTTGGCTGTCTGGTGCAGTAACAACAACCTGGAGCTCAACACGCTCAAAACAGTGGAGATGATAGTGGACTTCAGGAGAAACCCCCCTGCTCTCCCCCCACTGAGCATCATGGACAGCATTGTGGCAGCAGTGGAGTCATTCAAGTTCCTGGGCACCACCATCTCTAAGGACCTGAAGTGGGACACTCACATTGACTCCATTGTCAAAAAAGCTCAACAGAGGATGTACTTTCTTCGTCAGCTGAGGAAGTTTAACCTCCCAAAGGAGCTGCTGAAACAGTTCTACACCTCCATCATTGAATCAGTCATCTGCACATCAATAACTGTCTGGTTTAGCTCAGCTACTAAATACGACCTCCAAAGACTACGTCGAATAGTTCGGACTGCTGAGCGAATCACTGGTACAACCCTTCCTACTCCCCAAGAACTGTACTTATCCAGAGCGAGCAGAAGGGCTGCCAAAATCACTCTGGACCCCTCACACCCAGCACACTGCCTTTTTGAACTTTTACCTTCTGGTCGACGCTACAGAGCACTGCGCACCAGAACAGCCCGACACAGAAACAGTTTCTTCCCTCAGGCAATCCATCTCATGAACACTTGATGATAATAATTGCGGAACCAACATCACTACTTGCTATACACTTTTATACACATATACACTTATTTAACAACACACTTTACATGCCAATTTGCACATAACAGCTGCACATATAACGTTGTATATAGTAATAAACATGTACATACACTTGTCAATTTGTATATTTGCACTCACTACTTACTTCTATTTTTAAAAAAATATATTTATTATCTGTTTTTTGTCCTGTCTCTGTAATCCTGTTGCACTGTAGAAGCTCTGTCACGAAAACAAATTCCTCGTATGTGTGAACATACCTGGCAATAAAGCTCTTTCTGATTCTGATTCTGAATTCTGAAGTGTTTTAGGCCATATTTTCTGCTTACTGCTTCACAGTGCAGATGGACAATGACCCAAAGCATACTGCAAAAGCAACCAGAGTTTTTGAAGGGAAAGAATTAAATTCAATTCATCTTTATTTGAATAGCGCTTTTACAATATAGATTGTGTCAGAGCAGCTTCACATAAAAGATTATAGTGAATTGAAACAGTGTAGTTCAGTTCAGTTTAGATCAGTTCAGTTCAATGTGTTTTAATATTCACAGCTGAGAGTCCAAACACTGAAGAGTAATCCATCGACGCGAACTATGCAAGCCAGTGGCAACAACGGCGAAGAAAAAATCTTCACCAACGGACGAAGGTGAAGGAAAAAAAAAAAAAAACTCGGGAGAAACCTGGCTCAGTTGGGCATGACCATAGATTCTGGTCTGGTCCAGGAATTCCGGCCTGGTCCGGGAATGTGGAAACCTTGGGATCATCTCTTCACAGGTCTTGGATTGCTACAGTGGCAATGCATAATCTCTCTGGGCCTCGGGATGGGTATCCCCAGGCGGAAATAGTGAATAAAGAGAATAAAGAAGTGGAAAGAAGAGGAATGTTATGCAATGGCTAGGGCTGCTCGATTATGGGAAAAATCATAATCATGATTATTTTGGTCATAATTGTAATCATGATTATTCAAAACGATTATCAGTTGAAGTCAAAATGATTCGCCCTCCTGTGAATGTTATTTTTATATACATAAATATTTCCCAAATTATGTTTAACAGAGGAATTTTTCACAGTATTTCCTGTAATATTTTTTCTTCTAGAGAAAGGCTTATTTGTTTTATTTCGGCTAGAATAAAAGCAGTTTTCAATATTTTGAGACCTATTATAAGGTCAATATTATTAGCCTCTTTAAGCAATATATATTTTTGATTGTCTGCAGAAGAAACTACTGTTATACAATGATTTGCCTCATTACCCTTAAGCTTTTGAATGTCACTTTAAGCTGAATACTAGTATCTTGAAAAATATCTAGTAAAATATAATGTTATTTACATCATAGCAGAAATCAGTGATAAGAAATGAGTTATTAAATCTGTTATGTTTAAAAATGGCTTGAAACACCCACACACAGAAGCATGCGGTCTCGTTCGCGCTTTTAAACATGAATGATTCTAATGTTCATCAATGAATGATGCGCATTCCGTTCTGCAAACGTTACATTACAGTACATGCTTTTAGTAATGTTCACGTGGAACTGAGCTTTGCAGAGCAACAAATGTGTACAACTGGACAGGGGGCGGTATATGATGCAATAATCATTTATCTCGATTAATGCTTTTTCATAATCGTTAGAAGCCAAAATCGAAATCGGATTTTCGATTAATTGCACAGCCCTAGCAATGGCCAAGTCAATCCTCTGACCTGAATGCGATTGAGCATGCATTTCACTTGCAGAAGACAAAACTGAAGGGAAAATGCCCCAGGAACATGCAGGAGCTGAAGACAGTTGCTGTAGAGGCCTGGCAGAGCACCATCAAGAATAAAACCCAGCGTCCGGTGAGGTCTATGTGTTCCAGACTTCAGGTTGTAATTCATTGCAAAGGATTTGCAACCAAGTATTAAAAAGTGAAAGTTTGATTTATGATTATGATTCTGTCCAATAACTTTTGGTCCCTTGACAAGTGGGAGGCACATACGCAAACTGTTGTAATTCCTACAGCGTTCGCCTGATTTGGATGTAAATACCCTCAAATTAAAGCTGTTCGTTTAATTTCAAATCCATTGTGTTTGTTTATAGAGCCAAAATTGTTAGAATTGTGTCAATGTCCAAATATTTATGGACCTTATTGTATATGGCTTGATCATATCACTTTCACCACTGAGTATATAAAACACAAAGAGGGCATGTACATGATGCAATGAAGTTAGCCAATTACAGAAATAGCAGTTTACAATAATTTCTACAAGCGGTAATGGCACGAAATTGGATGTTTTTTATTCAGTGTAAAAATTATTGTTACAAATCTAGATTTTTTTTGTGAATAACAAAAAACGTACAGACTTTACACTAAGTTCAAGAACCACAGAAAAAACCTTTTGGAACAAGTTGTTCTCAGAAGACTTTACAGGCCAAACACATATAACTCATCAACTGTTTAAGAGTTTTCCCGTGGTCTGTATAATCTTTAATGAATCAGAGTGTATTTACACAAAAAGGTCAGCGATATTCCTCTAAGCACTCCACAGCTCTAGAGTGGTATCGAGAGGCTTGACATTAATCCTGAGGGTAATGTGGGCCTTCCTGTGGCTAATGAAATCTGAAGCCTGAAAATGGCCGCACCTAATGACACTCTCTGACAGTTTTTGAATTAAACAGCCATGGCTGCTGGGATCAATCTAAATAGCACACAGATGGCCAACACTATTTTTCTCTCCTTTTCTACCCCTTAAGCACTTGCATATGGGATCTCATTTACTATCTGAAAAACACTGTTTGCAAAAAAAAAAAAAAAAGCTATTCTGGAGTGTTTTTTGTCTGTTGGTTTGACCTGGGTTTTAATAATTTATTCTTAATAGATATTGACAGAGCTTCATAGATGATTGCTTATCAAAATGAATAGCGTGGTCGCCTCACAGCAAGAAGGTCGCTGGTTCGAGTACCAGCTGGACCAGGAGGATTTTCTGCGAGGAGTTTGCATGTTCTCTCCATGTCTGCATTGGGTTTCTCCTGGGTGCTCCAGTTTCCTCCACAGTCCAAAAAATGCAGTATGGGTAAATTGGATTAACTAAATTGGTCATATGGATGTATGAATATGAGAATGTGCATGGATGTTTCCCAGCACAGTGGTGGGTTGTCTCAGGAAAAGTATCTGCTGATAGAACATATGCTAAAATAATTGATTGTTCATTCTGCTGTGGTGACCACGGATAAAGCAGGTACTGTAATAATCCAAAGAAATTGAGTGAGTCTTAGAATTCACTTACTGTCTCAACTTTTTTTTAATTTCAGTGTAAGTCAAAGGGCTGCAATGTTGCTAAAATATAGTTTTGGGATTTGGACAAGGAATTTACACTTGTGCATTTTAGATTTTTAGAGGAAAAAGCGCAAAAAATCTTATATGAAACTGAATAAATAAATTTTCTTATTGGAAAAAATTTATCATTTATTTTAATGGTTTTAACCCTTAAAATTACAGTCTGTTTACATACGGATATATATTTTAGTTTTTTTAAACAATTAGGACTAATTATGACTATCCTAATTACAGCTTTATTGTCAAAAGATATATATATATATATATAATATAAAAGATATACTGTATATATATATATGTATATATACATATATATATATATATATATATATATATATATATATATATATATATATATATATATACATATATATGTATATATATATATATATATATATATATATGTATATATATATATATATATATATATGTATATATATATATATATATATATATGTATATATATATATATATATATATATATATATATATATATATATATATATATATATGTATATATATATATATATATATATATATATATATATATATATATATATATATGTATATATATATATATATATATATATATATATATGTATATATATATATATATATATGTATATATATATATATATATATATATATGTATATATATATATATATATATATGTATATATATATATATATATATATATATATATATATATATATATATATATATATGTATATATATATATATATATATATATATATATATATATATATATATATGTATATATATATGTATATATATATGTATATATATATATATATATGTATATGTATATGTATATGTATATATATATGTATATGTATATGTATATATATATGTATATATATATATATATATATATATATATATATATATATATATATATATATAGTTAAGATTAAAATTATAAGCCCCTTTAAGCAGTTTTTTTTCCAATTGTCCATAGAACAAACCATCGTTAAATTGCCTCATTACCCTAACCTGCCTTGTTAACCTAATTAACCTAGTTAAGCCTTTAAATGTCACTTTAAGCGGTATAGAAGTTATTCGAAATGAGTTATTAAAAATATTATAATTAAAAATATTATGGTTTATATAGTATAAAATTATATAATATTTTATTTGTTATTTTTGCTGCTTGTTCAAACTACTTATTTATAGTCAGCTGAATCAACACAACACTTGACATCTAAACTTCGATGTTCAATCTACTTAAATTTGTAAAAACAATTAACAAAGTAACTTAACTGATTTGTGTTGGGACAACCTGAAGGAATTGTGTGGAACCCAGCATTTTTTTACAGGGACTTTTCTGTTCCAAGAGTAACAGTTTTTTGAACTTATGTAAAACAGATTTATGAAAGCAAATGAAAGCGGGTACATGTTTGGAACAAAGTGACCTAATTATATTGGATACATACACGAAAATAATTTCCACACTTAATATTCATGCAGAACAACAAAAATGATGCATTCTATGACATTATGATCTTAACTGCCAAAACATATCTTCACAACATTTTACAAATGATTTCAGTTAAAATATTCTATTCAGCCTGTGTATACTTACTAAATCTACGAAAGAGATATTAATAACACAAAACACAAACCTTGTGTTTTTCTTGAGTAATGGTGTTGATGATTCTCAGATGCCTTTTCTCTAAAAATTAACACTCTGCTCATCTGAAAAATGAAGAAAAAACATAATGTAACACCTCTTTTATAAATAAAGCATGTAAAATGAACCTCTGTCTGAAATTATACATTCTTCAAAATGTTCAATGGAAGATTAACACTGCATAAGTAGTCCAGGATTTAAGAAAGCTATGATTTCAAATAAATACAATTTAAGTGAAATTATATGCAGCTTTATTCACCCTCTTATATGAGTATTCTTGGCTATATCAGATTGCAAATTATGTGCTCATAAATAGATTCAATTTCTCATCACAGAAGCTTCTTCACTCTCAAATAATTCAATTTACCAACTGTTAGCAAGCTGGACTGGGAGAAGTCCCTGCTTGAGATATTTCATATATTTGTGCCATCTTTAATCAACATCAGCTGGAAGTTTTTCAAGTCCATACTTGACGTCTAAAACAAATAAGACATGCTCTTGCACGACAGAAATAAAAATCAGTTTTTGGCAATTCACTGAAGGATACCTGAAGCACTGACCAAGAAGAACTCTGCTCTAATAGTTCTACTCTTGGGGAGGTTTTCCACTAGATGTTGAAAATGGCTTCAGGGATTTGCTGACTTACAGGCCCAAGAGTATCTGTGAGGTCAGCTTGTGATGTTAGGTGATGAGGTCTGACTCAGTCAGTGGTCCAATTAAGGCCAAAAGTGTTAATGAAGGCTAGCTGAATTTTTTACCAAAGCTCATTAAAAATATGCGTTTCAGACTATATTTTTGCAAAACATAAAATACTTTTCTGCAGGTGTGTTTTGTTGCACTTTTCTGATGGCAAATCCACTAGAGGGCGCTGTCTCCATTTTAGCGAATTTTGAAATGTGTTACTTAGGGTGTGTTTTGTTTCTGATACACGTTTCTTTGTACATGTTCACGAGAAGGAGGAGCTTTTCATACAGATCACCTAGCGAACCCCTAATTAACCCTTTCCTACAACCAACCAATAGTGTTTTCAAGAGTTTTCTCCTCAACTCTCCATTATATTGTGTGTGTGAAACAAGAAGAAAGCGTGGAGAGTGTTTTTCCTGATTAAGTGTCCCATACGTTTCAGGACCAATAGGACCAGATGATGTGAAGCTTGTGTTGCAAATTCTACTATGTCAGACTCCATAGACATGTCACATGTATTTATACAGTGCTTATACCAATCAGCTTTAGGGTAATAAACAGAGAAAAAACAAAACAATCAATACTTATGAGAACATTTAAATTCGACTGTGCCATTATACAGTTCAACTGTACTTGAAAAAAATTCCAAAAGAGGATTTTCACAGCAATGTCATGGAAAGGACTGTTTCACTGATCAATTCTGAATAGAAGATTTTTTTCACTATAAGGCTGCATGTCCACCGGAGTATTATTTTCTTGTCCTGAGCATTTGATTTTAGCTGCATTTTTTTACTTTTGATTTGGTGCTGAGCGGGCATTTTTACAGCTAAAAACTTTACAAATGCAGCGCACATCAGTGTCCCTTTTGAGCTAATCATCAAAATCACAGTGGAGAAGGGGCTCCGGTGGACACGCAACCTAGGGCTGCATGATATAGGAAAAATGTGATATTGCGATATTTTAATTTTCTGCAATAACTATTGCGATAAGGGATAGTTTTATAAGATAGTTTGAAGCGCTTTCTATGGAGTTAAACAGTATTCAGGTACAGAAATACAGAATAATCACAATGCGAAAAATGCTTTTCTTACTTGACTCGACTTAGTCCAAATAGCTAAAAATATTGTTTATGTTTTCAAGTTTTACCTTTCAAGTTTTACCTTAAAACAAACAAAATGATCTGTCAGTGGGGCTAGTAAAATAAATTAGTTTTTCGCATTATAATGTAGATATTTGGACTAGACACAAGACAAAAATTTGAAATAAAAATAACATTTATTTTTTGCATAAACCATATAAATTCCATAAAAGTACAGTAATTAAATATAATTCTGTAGCTCCTGGTCAACTATGATTCAGACTCAACATTGCATATCTTGCGATGTGACTATTGCAGATGCACACACTGTGATATCAAAGCTTAAACAATATATTATGCAGCCCTAGCGCAACCTAAACTTTCTTTTCTTTTCTTTTGCAATGAAAGGCACCAAAAAGCATATTTAACTGTATTTAACAGCATGTTTAAAGTCCATGAAAAATAAAATTAGTTCAGTTCAACTGTACAGCTATACAGAAGACAATAACTCATATGATCAAAAAGGGCCAATTAGGTCTGATGGGAGAGGAAAATTATTCAAGTGATCTACTGCCAATTGAAGAACAGAGATGCAACATCTCATTTCCATAATGACCAATGCATCACATGAAGCAAAGCAAATTAGGTCACAAACAAGCAGAGCCGATGTTAACTAGTTGTGGATAATCTACAAACAACTTTTTTTGGTGCATTAAAGGGACAGTTCACCCAAAAATGAAAATCCTGGGTAACACTTTATTTTGATGGTCCATTTGAGTATTAGTAGATGGTCTGCTTAATATCTGTTGATACTGCTCCTTCAACAGAAATTTAACTGACTATAAGAAACGTTGCAAGTACATGTTAACTTACATTAACCCTAACCCCAACCTAACAGTCTACTTATGATCTAATGAGAATTAGTTGGCAGGTAAATGCAATGTAACTTAAATTCAACAAATGAACCATCAATATAAATCTTGTGACCAAATCCTATCATCATTTACTCACCCTCGACTGGTTAAAGACCAGTTTTTTTATTTATTCACTACATCTTCAATAAATCCTCACAGCTGTGATGCAGTGTTAAAGGCAATGCCTTCTAAACATTTAAAGCAGCACAGCAACTTGTACAGTAAATTAATCATGCAGACTAGGGTTTACGTTAGTCAACAATTACTTGTGCTTTGATGGGAATGTCAGGCAATGTCATTTAATCAGCAAACTGATCACAAAGAAATATTATATTTAAATATCAATTGCTCTTGTAGATTGTATTGGTCATTGTGGACAAAAACTGCTTCATTTAATTTGTGCACAAAACTTTCTCTCGAATGCTAATTTGCCCTGTTAAGTAAATCTGGCCTCCAAGTGTCTCTTTAAAGCAACTGCTAAAGGACTAAACGTAAATCCTAACTTAACAATCCAAAGATGACAGTGCCAAAGAACCCAATCTTCATCAGGTGACACACATGATCGCCACAGTTGTATCTCCCAGATAGACAGCTCCACTCTTATGCTTATAAATGCCACATTTAAAAGCTGTTTTAGCCTCCCTCTAATCGCTGAGATCTGAGAAGCTTTACTTGACATATTTGGCAGCCAGGCCAAGATGATGATACGCTGTTAGTACCTCCTGTTGGCTCAGACTATTTTGGCAGCTCTTAATGTGATCATCAGTGTTGGGAATGTGCTCCCATTTTCAAGCCACTCAGCACTCACTAAATGTCCAATACTGGTTGGGGCAGAGCGTGCTATGTCAGGCTGCCTTGGTCAGATGCTTCAGGGTCAGTAGGGTTGGTGTACAGGTCCATAGTGCCTCAAGAAAACTTAAGGACACTATCACTTAGACCAGGGGTTCTCAAATGTTTCAGCCCGTGACCCCCAAAATAAAAATGCCAGTGACTCACGACCTCCACATTTCTCGGAGGTGGTTATAAACATATAAATGCTGCACACACAACAACAGGCCTAAATAAACACAAGCATATTGATATAATTTATATATAGTCATTTATTAATGTGTTTAATGTAATACTAACCTCACATAATGAGACTGGTGGGCACAATGTTTTCAGCACAAGTCTATTCTTGGTTTAATTTTAAAGACCGCCTATCAGAGATCATCCTCAATGTTCAGTTGTGGCCTGTATTTATTTTTAATGTATTTGATTGCCATAAAGGGGTCGAAAGTTTAACCTTGTGCTACAAATTCAATCTGCTGCAGCTGATGCCAGTGCTGTGTTGTTAATCTAACATAAACACACAATCCTATGAAAATAAATTAAAAGGTTGATGGCTTTTTATTTGTATGTTGTTGCATTTTAATGTAACTATTAACTACTATTTTTTATAGTCTGAAGGTTATGGATAAAATATGGCAATTCTAATAGTTTAACAACATTTATTTGACTTTTGGAAATCACCAAGCAACCCCCTATCATTGTCCCACGACTCCCACTTTAAGAACCACTGACTTAGACCAGGACAGAGTTATGTGATGATTTACTCAATACACACAGTATACCATAAGGCAGGGACACACCAAGCTGACAGTCTTGTCAGCTGTTGGGCAGCATTGGGTTGTCGGTCAGCATCTGTCAGGCTAGCTTGTTTTGTGTGTTCCACATGTTTCCTCTTGTTGGGTTAACATCAGGGGGAGTTTGCATCATCCATTGGTGAAAGAGAAAGTTCTGATTGGCTGATCTGCTATGAATTAGTAGGTAAGAACAAAATCTGAAGTTATGAGACCAAACAAATGACGACGGAACACAAAAATAAGCTGGATGCCATTTCATTGCATTTCCTAAATATTTGCAAACGATATGAATTGTATTTCTGTGGTAATGAGAAGTACTGTAAAAATGGTATGTAAATGCTGCTTTTTTATGTTTTATATGTGTGCAGCACTAGTTTCAGTTTCTCTTTTTAGAAAGACTATACTGACTACTGCCACCTGCAGATATGATAAAATACATTCTCTCATGCAGACATATTCTCATTTCAGTAGGCCGTTTTCTATTTGTTGTGTTCACATGCAGATTTTTTGGTGACAACAGTCAGTTTTTAATCGTCGCTAGTGCTTTGAGGTCGGCTTGGATTGTATAAAGCTTTAATAAAATTTGTCTTGTTTGCACTAGCATAGGCAAGTTTATTTATATAGCACATTTCATACACAGTGACAATTCTAAGTGCTTTACATAAACATACACATAACACACAAATGCTTTTGAAATCCTAATCCTTTAAAGGAATGTTAGGCTGCATTAATTAGGGCAACCGGAACCGGGAACACTTCCCAAAAGACATTATAATTTGCACTGCATCTAGGCTTATGTTAGTCTGTGTTTCATTATCGCAAGGTCTCCATAATCCTAGACCAGGCTGTATCCTGAGCTGATACTGTGGTGGTTGTGAAGAAGTGGAGAGCATGAGACAGATTCCTGAAAGACCCTAGTGACAGATGAGACTCCGCATTGATCTCGTGGGCTAGCAGGGTGTCGCTGGTGACCTACTCACACCTGCAGCTTCTTCACGATGGACATCCAGTGTTCTCCAGCCTTCCGCGCCTTGACTGCAGCTCTGCACAGGAAGTTTGACCAGAGGAGAAATGGTGCCCAACTGAGCCTGGTTTCTATTAAATTGTTTTACTTCACTTTTGTCAATTGGTGAAGCTTTGTTTCTTGCCACTTGTTTGCTTGGTTTGGGACTTGAGGAATTGCACATCGATGGATTTGCTTTTCAGTGTTTGGACTTTCAGCAGTGAAAATTAAACCACACTGAACTGAACTTCAACTCTGAAAACTGGACTGACAGTTTCAATCTACTAGAACTTCTATGTTAAGCTGCTTTGACACAATCTACATTGTAAAAGTGTTATAGAATTAAGATGAATTGAATTGAATAAAATTTTCTGTCCAGGTGCCCATACAGTAGTTATGTGACTGTCTGGGGCAGTTATAAAAAAATTGATTAATCCAGATTCAATCAAGATCATTTGCAGGATCAATGTCCACATCATTATAAGTGGACATGTTATTATCAATTGGGCCAATGTCAGAGTGTCAATTCTGCAATATGTTGATTCAGAGGAGTACAAATTATCTTTGGTCGGGCGCAATGAGGCACACAGGTTAATTATTGGATAGCATGAACACCAACTGAAAATATTTACACACATTTTATAAGAAGTATTAACATATTTAGTTGAGTCACACCCTTGCAGTTGAGTGTCCATGTGCATGTCATTAATCTGAAAGATCTTAGGCGTTCCCTTACATCATTACTAACAATTACAGAGCAAAGAGTCCAATGGGTGTGGAGATATGAATTCATAGGTTTGCTCAAAGATGCATAATCATGTTTAATATGACCATATTAAACATGGTGTCGTAAAGGAAAACAAGCTTAACACTTTCCTAATTCTCTTACAATGACTGACTCAATGTGAAGGTCAATGTGGAATAAAAATGACTCTATTTAATGTCTTTTTTACAGGTTAATGTATGGAAATGAAAAGGAACTTTTAATTTACATAATCTTCTATTAAAATGCAAAAATGTTTCCACATTGGAAATCACATTTTTCTTTTATGCACTTATAGTAAATTAACTCTCTCTTGATTATACGTAAAGAATATTAAATGCAAAGGCCTCCTATACTTTCATGTTTCAAACTATTTTTTGTGACAAAAAAAGTCAAAATGTAAGTAAAATAATGGCCCATTGTCATTTAGCATAGCATATTTATATATAATTTTGTTGAATTAAACTGTATGGACCTCAATTATTACATTTTATTTAATAAGTGCTTTAAATTGTACTATAAAATTATATAATTTAATTACTTGAATATATTATCTGTACAATGCTGACAAATGGGTAAAACCTAGTACATCAAAGTATGAGGATTTAAAATAAATAATTAGTATTTCGGGGTTGCACTGTGATCCTTAAAGAGTCTTTTAATATGTCATTAAATGATTCTTGCTTAAATATGTTATTGTATAAGTTATACTACAAACGAAAATGAATTCATTAGCAATCACTTCAATTTTACATTTTGTTTAGCACACAATGCTGATCCTTTAAATGTTTAATTTAGGGCTGGGCTGAAAAAACGGGGTCAGTATTTATTGACCAAACACCATTGTCAATAGCGATAAAAAAAAGTATGAAGTTTTGGTTTGAAGTGCTATAGTTTTCTTAAAATGTGTCTGCTAAGCGAGCGCCTGGGAATAAAAAAATTAACCAGTAAGCCTAAGGTTATGTCCGATCGAGGTGCAAAGCTTGCGAATGCAAATAGGGAGCAACACCAACATGGTGTGCAAGCAGCGCACACGTGACGCGCTCACATCTTCCAGGTGCTCCTAGTTGAAAACATCTCAACTTCCAGAATGCCACATTCACACCGCGATTCATGCAAGAAGAACTAACCAATCTGCTTCACACTTTGTGTGGAATATACACATATTAATTACCTCAGACAAAAACAGGGCACCCAACACTGCCGTGCTTTTTAATTCTCTCCATAAATAAAAGTGTATCGGAGCTGCATCAATGGATTAACTGTTTGTCATTCTCTGAGAAAATGGTTGATGGTCGCGTAGCTATGAGTGACAACAGGGTAGCGCGAGCACAAAGCGCATTGAAATTGGTAAAGGAAATCACGAGCTGTGCACTTTTCACGTTCATTTAGACACAATTTGTGAATGGACTCCGGTTGGGTTTCGCCATCGCCACTTCAGATCAGAATAACAACACATGCGAAAATGAGTGCTGTGACAAGCAGCAGAGAGAAAATTGTAAATAAAAGGATGTAAGGATGTTGCCAAAGTGTCTTTTTGGTTTCTTTTCTTGTGCATCCCAGCCACTAGCACACCATCTGAAAGATTTTTTAGCATAGGGTTAATATAGTCATTCAACTTCACAATTTCTGATGTTGCAATATGTATTTGAATAATGATTGCTGATTCCTCAGATTTGATTCTCATCATTTGCTTTGTTTACAGAGTTTGAGATTTACTGTATCAATATTATTCACACCTTACAGATGTTGATCTACCTTAAAGTTTGCCTTGATTGTTCAGCGTTTACACTTTCCCATTGCACACACTTTGAAACATTTTATTTATCGAGTTTAAGAGTATCTTTAACACTTTTGTTCATTTTATTATAAGACATAAGAGACAAGTTATTTTTGATCATTTTTTTGTTTTTGACTGTTAAAGCTATTTGCCTTAGTAATGTTGGTAAATTTAAATAAAGTGGTTAAATAAAAATCCTAATACTCCTAAATTGATTGTAAAAATATATTCAATAATTATTTATATCGAATGTTATGAAGCATTAAATTGTGATCATTTTTTAATTCATCAAAGAATCCTGAAGAGTGTATCGTGGGTTCTATAAACATTTTAAGCTGCACAAATAATCTACATAAAAAAGAAATGTTTCCTTAGCATGAAGTCAGCATATGAAAATGAAAACTGAAGATCATGTGACAGTGCAGACTGGAGCATTGACAGCTGAAAACTAGACCATAATAAAATAATAAATAAGTTAAACATATTTTTAAAAAGCCTTGTTGCAATTCTATAAATGCAAATAATAAAAAAGCTAATTTAAGCTGTAGTTCTTTCAGAAGTCTGAGGTAAAACAGCTGTGAAAAAGTACTCAAGATAGAAAAGCATAGATAAGAAAAAGTGTGTGAGCAGCTAAATTACCACGAGACAGATGAAAGACTCCTCAGTACTATTTTAAAATGCTGGTCAGCAGCCTTGAGTTGTGTGCTGACTTGTGTGAAATTGAAAAATCTGCACAAATGTGACACAAACCATTTTCCTGTCGCCCAGGTATCACTCAAAGCACAAAAAAAGTCAATATTGCATGAACTCAACCTGAACGTGAGAAAAAAAGAACAGTAAAAGTTTGGTGGAAATAGCAAACTATATAAATTCAGAAACACATCAATGGACATTAGAAGAGTTTTAACATAATCCTCTAAGATTTTGTGCTATGCGGACTTCACCGATTCCCCCACTGAAGGTCTAGTTGCTACGTAACAGAGAAGGGTCAGTGGCACTGTGAAGGGTGAATGGATTCCTCCAGAACAGTCCATTTATCAAGTGCTGCCAACATGCCAAACGCACAAAGGACAACACATCCACCGCTAGATCCTGTTCCTTTTCACCGTTTCTTTCTAACCCCCTTTATTTTAACCTCTATCTTTGTTCCTTAAATCTCCAAAAAGTTCCCAAATACGACTCAAACTACTTCCAAATTCCACACGAGATGTTTTATGTTGGCTACATGCAGAAACAGGACACCGGGGAATCGTTAATATGAAAATCATTTCGAATTTCCATGTATCATTCCCCACTTAAGTCTCCCCCAATGACCTCGCTAATAGGAACGCTGTACAATAGGAAAAAGATTTCATATCATATGTTCTCCATCGCTAAGAAAGCAGAACAAAACTGCAGCTAATGAGTCCCTGATCATGTGAAAAATGACCCCAACTTGCACCAACCCCCCCCCTTTTACAGGTGAAAACCAAAGCACGATGCACAAAAACGATTTATGATATGGATTCAGCGGCCTCTGAGCTGGTCATTAAGCAGTACGGGTCATTAGCCTTTTTTTCTGCCCGTTTCAACTGATAACAATACACAGCTGGAGTAAAAGCACCAAGAGAACTCTTGCTTTTGACTTTATGCATGACACAATATAAATTACTTTTATGACTCTGTGCGCTAAGGCAAGGCTACACCGCGAAGTGTGAATTGTTATGTTATTCTTCACAGACAGAGCAAAGAGAATTCATAACAGGGAAGGTGTCAGCGCATCAAAGGCGAATTTCACAGAGATAAGAAACAAAGAGCGGGTTCAAAACACTGCCACCCCACCATTGCTTTTATGGAGGCTTCTTATTTCCTATTCACTCAAAGCCAAAAGAAGGAATTCACCACATTTCCACACCTCAATTCTGGAACCCTCTGACAATGACTTTGAAAGCAGTGAGTGAAACAGCAATCCATCAGTAAAAGCATGGTGAATGTAGGGTACAAACGTACTTTTATGGCATATGACCCCATGACTGCACTTGATACATCCGTTTCTTTATTGACTCCTCTTCTCGCCTTTTGTTCACCTTGGCCTGATTGCATCCGAGCAAATAATGACCTCTTCATGAAAATGACTGTAATTTTCCGGCAAAAGTCCCCCGTGCTGGCAGCCTGCCGCAGTAATACACAGAGGAGAGAGCGGCAGACGTTTAACTGATGTTAATGATGAAATTAAAACTGCAGACCCCTAATGAGGCCAGAAAAAGGATCGGAAGACGTCAATGTGTTATAACACACTCGTTTTGCATAATTAGCACTTTCCTTTGTTGTTTAACAACTCCAGTGCAACAGTTGTTTTGCGCATCCCCTGACTGTAACCTCACATTTTCGGACCTGTTCCAGACTAAACATGAAGCACTTAACACCTGGAATATCAGTTATCACACATTAACGGGATGTAAGATCGGCCTGGCAGTGGAGACTGTAAACAGGAGAAACAAGAAGTGATCGCGTGGTCATTAGCGGATCATTCATGAAGATGAAGATCATTAGAGATGCCGACGGAACAGGTATTGTCTGACTTCAAAGTCCCGTCCAGGAACACCTAAAACCTGCGTGCTGCTCTCGCTCTTCCTGAAAGCAGTCTCTTATCTCCCAGATCCGCAGACTCTGATGCAAAGTCAGGCTGACACTCTACTTTCCAACTCCAAGAACTTACAACCGACATCCATTCAAAGCAAGTGGGCCGTTTCTAAACTGCGTGCGATGGTGCGAACTGATGAAAATGCAGATAAGTGGAGAAAAAGGGAAGGCGAGCTCTCGATTTGTTTTGACTACTTTTCATCTTACTGCTACAATAAATGAACTCAGGATCTGGATGAACAGCGTATCTCTTGTTTTAGATCGGCAGAGAGGGAAAAACTGCTTAAGGAAGGAAGGATTTTGGAAGGAGTGCATGTAGAAGATCAACACCATTAGAAGTCCAAAGGACCATGAGAAAAGTTGGCATGTATCTCCACTGCACACAAAAGTCCACTAAGCGCACGACTATAAAAGACCCCTGAGATGTATTCATCAGAGCCTTTGAGACACAGACAACCGGGTGACTTCAAAATCAGTGTTTGCTTTATCTGGCACCTGTGAAACTATCCCAGAGATGCACATCTCTGATTAGATGCTGGCTGTACAGTCAAAGGTGTTGTGAGTTTGTTGTCTTTTAAGGTTTCTGGAGTAAACCTATGACAAGGAGTATGTGGGCTTGAGGTTATATGAAGAACATCTCTTTGTTTAGCAAGACAGCTCATTGATTATGTACAAGATTTTTCCAGAAACGTGTCTAACTGCAGTATGAGCTGACTATAATGGAGAAATAAAATAAAGCAAATCTATTGAACTATTCAAATTATACATTCCAACTCATTGGAACGGAGTATTCATGCAAAGCTGAAAAAAAAAAAGATTGTTAAAAGATCTGTACTGAATTGACACTATATGTTTTTTATATATACACGTTATCGGCAAATATGTGAAATCCAGGATTGTAAAGAATGCCTAGGAAATGTATAGAATGCCTAAAATCGAATGTCAACGTATGAAACATTTGCTACTTTATACATTGCCTAGGCATTCTATAGAACAGTGGTCCTCAACCACTTATACCGGTCCGTGGATCAATTGGTACAGAGCCACACATTCATTCATTCATTCATTTTCTTTTCGGCTTAGTCCTTTTATTAATCTAGGGTTCAACACAGTGCAATGAACCACCAACTTATCCAGCATATGTTTTACGCAGCGGATGCCCTTTCAGCTGCAACCAATCACTGGGAAACACCTGTACACTCTCATTCACACACATATACTACGAACAATTTAGCCTACCCAATTCTCCTATACTGCATGTCTTTGGACTTGTGGGGGAAACCGAAGCACCCGGAGGAAACCTACACCAACACGGGGAGAACATGCAAACTCTACACAGAAATGCCAACTGACCCAGCTGAGGCTTGAACCAGCGACCTTTTTGCTGTGAGGCGACAGCACTACCCACTGCGCCACCATGCTGCCCCCCCAAGCCCCCCCTGTTCGGCTTTATTAATCTGGGGTCCCCAAAGCGGAATGAACCGCCAACTTATCCAGCATATTTTTTACGCAGCGGATTTCCTTCCAGCTGCAACCCATCAATGGGAAACATTAATTATTTCCATTTTATTTATTATCCGAGTCTGAAAGATCTTTTATTTTGAAAAATGATCCTATTCTCTCGCTAAGATCTCAGTCACTTGAGCGCCCAAATTTAACCCTCAAGCAGCAAAATAAGTAAGAAACAAACGTCTTTGAAAAGTTTCTTTGCTAAGGGGAAAAGGCCCAGTGAAGGACACGTGAACTGCCAAGGAATAGATCCACAACCTACTTGTCAACAAATCAGGTGTATCCACCATGTCTGTACAAGAAGACCAACAGCTAGAGATCGCAAATGATGGCGTTCTTTTAGATGGGTTGCAGCTGGAAGGGTATCCGCTGCATAAAACATATGCTGGATAAGTTGGCGGTTCATTCCGCTGTGGTGACCCCAGATTAATAAAGGGACTAAGCCAAGAAAAAAAAAATGAATGAATGAAGCGAACGTAATTATAAGAAAATTGTAATGTTTTTTGATGTTGTTTTCATGTAAACATATCATAAGAGACATCCAACAGAAAATTAGCAAAACTGTCAAAAAAGCATAATAGGGCCACTTTCAAATAAAACCTTGCTCATCAGCACTACACGACTTTGTGACCATGCAAAGTTATAATACCCAGTATTTTTGGGTTCCTTGTATTGTCTACAAAGTGAAAAGCAATGAAACTTGCTCTATTGAAGTGATAGTGACCCTAAACTGTCATCCCATGTTAGCCATGTTAGTGCTCTCTCGCTGATGGGCCGGATAACCTGGATTATGGAGACAGCTGCTGCTGAGTCACGCAACACTGGAGCCAGTGTTCACTGCAGATAATTGGCTGGTCCAGGGTAAATAATGAGCTAGAAATTAACAACTGTCTACGCAGCCACACATCTTTTGCAATAAATGTCCATGAAAGCAACTCAAAATTACAGGAAAAAGAAAAAACACAACAACAACAAACAAACAACTTGCTCATTTGCAAAACAACATACTGAAATCAAGCTGTTATCTACAACAACTGAACAAATTTCTCAACTGAACAAACTTGGGTACATAATTATGAGATGAAAGTTGAATCCACTGACCCGTGCCTATTTTTCAAAATTGCATTAATTCTTATTAATAAGCTTTACTGTTGCTGCCAAAACTACTTTTAAAAGGCATAAAATACCACATTGTTTACCAAAATGTTAGCTTTTTGATGTTGACAGGCCCGGCCGACTATTTTAAACTAGCAGATCTCTCAACAGCACTAACAAACATCCGCCTGCATTCATTCAGGTACTTCGGTATAAATGTAGATACAATTAATGGGCGGATAACAAACAGGAAGAAGATTAACCATGAATGGAGGTAAACATTTCGCATCATAAGTTGCCTTTTATAGCTCTGGCTGAAAAAACACCTGTTGATTTTTCCGTATTGATAGAAATCACTAAACAAGAGCAGGCGGCAGCTTTGTTTTCTATGACCCAGATGGAATTAAGTTGAACTGGTGGTGAGGACTGGAAGGATGGACATTCTTCACTATTAATAAAACATTAAATCAGGAAGTGTTCTGGATGATGAACAACACTGGCACGTGAAACGCCATCAGCGGTAGTTGACTGGTAGTGTGGATGCCATTCCTACACTCAAAGCGCTTCCTGTAAACATCCAAGTACTTCCTGTGAGGTCAGATATGCCAGTGGAGGGGTCTGCTGGTTTAAAATAGTCAATAAATGAGGTCAGACATACCAGATGCTGTTGTTATGAGTATGTTTAATAACAATTAATCAATGAGGGACAAATTGCATTAAAAATAGATAACACTTTAGTTTAAGCACCAATTATCACTATTAATTAGTGGGTTCTCACCTGCCTATTATTAAGATATTGGGTTTTGGGATGATAAAGCACATATTCTGCATGATCTTTTTCCATATGCCTAATCCTAGCCAATACCTGACCCCAACTGTTACCTTAATAATCATTAATAGCCAGTAAATTAGGAGTTTATCGAAGCAAAAGTCGTAGTTAATGGTTTATTAATAGCGAGGATTATACCTTAAAATAAACTGAAGCGTGTGACCAAAAAACTAAATCTTATCGCGAGATACATACAAGGTTTAAAACATCTAAAGAGGATTAAACTAATTTGGTCCAAATTTTTGGGACTTTACGTCATCCTTTATAAGTCACAAATGCTCTTATGTCCTCCTTGACAGCATTAAAACATACCACTCATACTCTAGTAAATATTTTGCTGATTTTATTATTACTGTATAGCGTCTAGTGTGTTCTCATGAAAACACCTAAATCAAGTCAGGCATGCTTGAGCAGATAGCAGCCATACATAAAACCTGGACAGTGTTCTTCAACAAATTATCTCCTATAGCTAAAATTAGGTCGCTGGAGGATAAGCACCTTCAGACTTTGCATTGGACAGTACCAGATGAGAGGATTACTTCACCAAGAGTGAAGGCTACAAGTGGACCATGCTAAAATGGAAGGCGGTAGTGTTGTTAGTTCTAAAGAGGGTGTTACAGACATGTTTGCCTGGGGCGGATGACCACAGAAAACAATGCCACATGGAGCCACGGTCTCACACTGCAGAAATGCCTTTCTTACACTGTAAAACGCAACAGTCAACTTTATCAAATGAAATGAGTGTAGTCAACTCAAAATTTACTGAAAGTTAATTCTACTTATTTGAAAAGAGTTTTAAACTCAGTGTTGAAGGTAATGAGTTAGTTAAATACCTCATTACTTCAACTTAAATGGAGTAAGTTCACAATATAGATTCATTGTTTTAACTCAAATGGTTTGCAGCAATCAGTTTCCTCAAATGGTTTAAGTTGCCTTAACTCATTGGGTTTTACAGAACTCAGTTGGTTTGAGTTCTCTTCATTTGTTGGGTTTTACTGTGCTCAAATTGCTTCGTTTACTCAAATGGATTACGTTCACAGTACTCATTAGGATTAGTTTTTGAACTTAAATGGTTTGTTGCAATTGATTTCCTCGAATGGTTTGAGTTACCTTAACTTATTGGGTTTTACAGTGTACTTAGGGGTTTTGTCTTCTAGTCCAAATATCTAAAAATTCTTAAATCAATTTTCTAGACAAGTAAAATATATTGTCTTGCTTTTAGAATTAATGTCAAAATTAAGTGAGTATTGCCTTAAAATAAGCTAAATAATCTGCCAATTGGGTAAGCTAAATATATGCATTTTCATTCATTAATTCATTCATTTTCTTTTCGGCTTAGTCCCTTTATTAATCTGGGGTCACCACAGCGGAATGAACCGCCAACTTATCTAGCATATGTTTTACACAGTGGATGCCCTTTAAGCTGCAACCCATCACTGGGAAACACAATTTAGCTTACCCAATTCACCTGTACCGCATGTCTTTGGACTTGTGGGGGAAACTGGAGCACCCGGAGGAAACCCACGCCACAGGGTGAACATGCAAACTCCGAGGCTCGAACCAGCGACTTTCTTGCTGTGAGGCGAGAGCGCTACCCACTGCGTCACCGTGCTGCCCAATATGCATTTTGCTTTAAAATAAGATTATTTTGCTTACCTTATTGGCAGATTATTTTGCTTGTTTTAAGGAAAAACTCGAAAAAGAAAATGTGATTTAAGAATTTTTAGATATTTGGACTAGAAACAAAAACTGAGAATTCTTTGATTGACAGCCTATGTGTTAAGTGAGTATGTATATGTATGTATATGTGTCTAATTCCCAAATGGGTGTCTGTGAAAATAAACTAATGCATTTTTAGTTCTTTGGAAATAAAATAATTATAAAAAAAACATCATTCAACAGTGATTATTACTGCTTGATCAAATATTTCTACAATGTTTAAAGACAGAATAGTGCATACACACTGAGCTGGAACACTAAATAATGAGAATATATTGTTCTAATGAAACCATATGGTGGGCATCTTGATAAAATGATTCTGACAACATTACAGCACATTATACGTTCATCCGTCATCAACTGCCTCAGTCTTTTGGCCTCTACTGTAGCTCTAAGTTTCTTAGAGACTGGATTATGGGAACGTTCGTCTAGGCGTTGAAAATGAAGAAGGTGGGTCATAAACAGTTTAAATTGAGCTAGATTGGCGCCAGAGTTTGTCAATACAAATAGAAATGAAAACAAATATTTCAGGAGGAAAAAAAAAATTAATTACAACAGAAAGATTTTACATCCATGCAATAAACTTTATATTGTTTTAAGGCTTTTTCAAATCCCTCACCATTCAGCAAGAGAAATGAAACCCTTCCTGTTTATTGGACGAACAGAAAATTTGCACAGTACTCAGTCTACCTCTCCTCAGATTTTCATCAGGCCTTTTGTTCTTGTGGACAATGGAAATCTATACACAGAGCAAAACAAATGACTCAGAATCAGCAAATCAAACAAAACAACAGAGCAACTGATAAGTTAGTTTTCCTCTGGCAGACACAAAATGTGCCACCCAGGGTAAAGAAGTGTACTGTGTAGGTCTGTTCAACTCATATGCAATAAAAATGAAGAGAAGAAAATCAGCTTTTCTTTTCATGTGATGTTATTTTCAGACTTAATTATAAAAAGGGTATCTGTTTGGATAATATCATCAAGATACCCTCTTCCTCTCTCTCTCTTTCTCTCTCTCAGTGGGAGGGTTATAATAAGGAGGGTGGAGGGGAAAAGCCCCTTTTCCGTGACCCTCAGAGTCAGGGATACATAAGCAACATGAGGGACTAGTGCTCCTAAATCCATCCCCTGATTCAAAGCAACTAGCTTCGCACTCATCCTCCTGGACTTCCAATTGACAAAAGGAAAACGCGCACATCGCAGCAGGAGAACTCCAACAGAAACCTGCCCTCAATCTCAGCGGCGCTGTCACACACTTGCACACAGATATACAAACACATTCACAGCCACACACACAGCCGTGCGCGCACACACACACAGACACACGCGCGCACTGAAGAGCAAACAGTCTCTCTCTCTCGCTCGCATTCGCTCACCCACTCTCCTCTCCCTCCCATCCACACACGCACACCACTACAGTATATCAGCTAGCGACTGGCAGGGAAACGGAGGGGAGAGCAGAAATGAATGTGAAGATCTTGACGCTGGTGATTGTGCTGGTGGTTTCTCTGCTGTGTTCAGCCAGTGCTGGTAAGTCGGGAGCGTGACGGCTGTTGCCTGGAGCCTCCCCATGTTTATCTTTTTTCTCTTTGCTGTTAGCCTTGGGCTTAGGAATGGGAATGGGCAGCTGTAGTTGATCAGTTACCCAGCGTGGTTAGCCTTCTGGGGCTAGGGAGAGGAGGGAAACGGCACCTGGCTGCGCGCTGTACTGCACTGCAGAGGTTTGGCTTGTTATTGTGCCCGTTTAATGAAGTTAATTGTGCCATCGGTGGATTACCTGCCGACTTCTGCATGACATATGTAGGAAAAATCACGCAGATAAGGAGGATGGTGCTGAGGATTCTTCCTGGTGTAATGTAACGGTTGGCTTTCTAGGATTATGTACTCCTGGATGCCGTAAATGTAAGGTGTATGCCTATATAGTGTTGCGATGCATGTGGTGAGGTGTTAAAAACAGCAGATGGTTGTATAATTTGGGTTTCACAAGGAAGATGCTGATCTCAATGGTTACGGTAGATGTTTGAAGGTGGATATGATCCATTTCTTTTGGGCTGTGCCACATCATGGATGGATCCTCAGTCTGCTAGGCTGAAGATGCACAGATCAGAGTTCTTGCGCTTCACCTCCATACCATTTATCTGATATTGTGCTGTTATGTAATTCAAGCTTAAACACCATGTTATTTTGAATATACCTCTGCTTTTAAATCAAAGATGTCACACAAGTGTTAAAGCTGTGAGCTGGAGTCAGGTGACCGGTGGCCACCCTGCAGATGTGATGCAGGTAACAGGCTCGTGTTAAAAAACAAATCTGACCCTTGTGTAAACGCTTGCATCTCTCCAAAGTCTGACTGCTGGGAAGCATGTGTGTTTGAGAATGTGTGCATGTTGAAGGGTGCTGGCTAATCGGCGAATCAAACGGCCCCTTACGCCCTACGTTTCCACTCACGTTTGTTACAGAGACGCAGCTATTTTGGTCTAAATGGGAAGCAATTACCTTGCATTACAGTCAGTGTCATTTTTCACTCTCTCTGCATGTGAAGCCTGATCCTGATCCTGGAAAGGCTACTAACGTCTGATCCGGGTCAGACTGCTCGCTTGCCGTTATTAGTAGTATTATCTCCATCATGAGGGAGCCACAGGGAGCCGGAGCTGCGCGCTGTCACGGGAAGGTGTTGGAAGCAACTCTGTGTGTAGGCAACGGGTGTGAATCCTTTTATCTTCCGACAAATGCTTTTCCACTACACTGGGAGTTTGCTGGGAATTGCCTACCATCTCAATCGTACAATGGGAGTCATTTGCGAGCTGCTTTCGAGAAGGTAGAAAGAGGGTGGGGACATAGTGGAGAAGTCATGGTGCAACAGGCGATAGCAGCATTGAGTGTCACCCAGCAGAACGGCTGCGGCCCTGCTAATCTCATCCGCGCATACCTCAATCTGCTCGTCTTGTAATGGGCTTCCCTTCAAGAATGGGCGAATCTTGAGCGCATTGAGTCGTTCATAATTCATCCTGAAAGCAATCTGTCTTCCACTCTCAAGTCTGGTATGTAAACACTTCATATTGTGGAAACACTCTGGGTTGTCAGTCCGAGTGCGGTATCAACGCCTCATCTTTCAAAGTCACGGAAGCGCAGGAGTCCTTTCAGAAATACAGTCTTGAAAGCAAACAAAAAGTCTTGAGATGGTGTAATTTTAGCTGCCAGGTTCATCCTCTTCATCTGTGGAGATCAAATCTTGCCACTATCAGTTTAAAATCAGCCCTTTTTTTTTAATCACGCAAGCTGTCAGCAATGCTATAACTCGATATTAAACGCTGAAGTCTTGCACGGGCATGTTGCTCGCCATGCGTCCTGGGTCAGCGTGAGACCCCTGCTAAACAAATACAGGGCTCATTAGGAAATCTTCAGCCATACAATGTTTCTTTTTAAAAGGAACGGGGGGATATTTTGTGAAATAACACCAGTGGCCCTGCGCTAACAGCATGCAGGAAGCATTAAATCATAATTCCATGAGTTGCCCTAATGTGAAGAAGGTGTTTGCGGTTACACACTTGATTATAGAGGCCATGGCGAGAACACAAACAGGCAAACTTTTCCAGATGTCCAGTGATAACATGATGATAATGTCCGAACAGCATGAAGGAGATGAGCGCTACAGAAAGGTCATTACAGGATTATGGAGAATCATTCATCGGTGCTGAGGCATGATGGATTTTTGGCCGAGTTCCTCTCTTTCACAAGCTCTCTCTCACACACACACATACGTGCACAAGCTCACACACATACTGTACAGAGGGTCAGTGACTCAGATCTATTTTATGAGTAACCTGGATATCCTCTATGCTCTCACTGTAAGAACTGCACAGTGTGTGTGTGCAGAGAATTGAGAGAAAGTAGCAGAGAGAAAAGTTCAATGTGCTGTAACATGAAAATATGGACATTTACCGACTCATATGTCATTCCAAACTCACATGACTTCATGTTTCTGACTATATTTGGAAAATTACATAGAATATTCACACTTCTTTCACCTATGCAGTCAGTGACAGGCAAAAACTCCTACAGTATATATTTAGTCATTTGTAAGTGATAGAGTTTATGAAAAATGGCTTAATATTTTGTATCAAAATACTTTAGCGTGTTGGATTTTTGTATTTTTAAAATACTTTCTAAGAAATCTACATGTTGACATCATAAAAATGCGGCCCCTGATTGTTGCTTTCTCAGTTATTTGTCTATAGGCTTGAGATGAGAACAGAAAATTGATGAAGAAGGTGGTCAATGCTTGGAGTATGGATGTGCAATGTGTATGTGCAACACGCATAAAAAAAGACAAATGGCATGGGTATATTTGGGAGCAAGTCAACAATCATTGAAAATAGTATACTGCACAATGTTAAGAGCAGTAATATTTAATGGTAGTATAGTGTACAATTCGGCATCAGCATCTTCGCTTAAGAAATCAGATGGAATAAAATATCAGTCCAAAAACAGGAATATGGAGCCTACAGCACATAATCATTCTCAGTCTCAGTGCTGCAGACGCAAATGCAGAGGAAGTTACACCTGTGTACTAGTGTTCACTAAGGGGTAAAGTGAGACTCTTGCAGTTAAAGAACTCAAAAAATCTTGGAGAATGAGTAAACTGCACAAATAATAGTAGTTTTGGATGAATTGCTGATGCCAAAAAAATAAGACAAACAACATTAAAATAAGTCCTACATTGGCGATTCCTACAATACTTTATTGGTTTCACATGCCAGTTGTTGATCAGCAGGTTGTGCAAGAGTACAATTGCAAAAAAAAAAAACAAAAAAAAAAACATGATTTATAGAATGACTAAAGCTGAAGATTTTAGTAGTTTTCAGAAACCATGTTTATACATTAAGTATTGAAGATTTCAATTGCAAAAAACGAAATTTATTGAACAAAACAAAAAAACAAAAACCTTTTCATATATAACCCTTTTAAAATATAAGATTGTTAAGGAATGGTGTAAATTTTACTGGCCACGCAATGGATGGAAACACAATAAAGAGATATAGTACTATGTTCCTACTCACTGTCTGCATGTCTTCAAGACAGGACTTTCTGTATAAAATTTGTACAAAATGTATATTAAAATGAAAGAAACAAATGATGAATAAATATCTATCAAAAGGATGAATACCTCCTCATGTACAGGAGTAGAGGTGAATAAGTTGGCAGAGAAGCTGACTTACACCTGCTCAGAGAAACACTGTTGTTATCAATCATTGTATACTTCACTGGGTCAGTTTGGGATTGATCTAATATGCCTGTTGATGGAAGGTTTGAAACTTCATGCCCACGAAAAAGTATTTTGTAGTATTTTCAAAATACAAAAATACTGTATTTTATTTTGATAGTTGTTGTGGCTGCTGTATTTTGTAGTTTACTTTATTACATGTAAAACTGAGGTATTTGGTATTTTATTTTAAAATACATTTCAATGTATTTTGCCCGTCATGATTATATGCTGCAATTCAAGTGTTCAGAAGCCTTAAAGTAGCTTATAATTAAAATATAATAAGTATACATATACAAAAAAAGTTGAAGGTGAATTTTATTACAATAAATATTCTTTTCTTTTATCTTCAGAAGGTTTTTTTTTTATGAAAGCCCCATAATAACAAAAGAAGTTTGAATTTAAAAGCTAATTTTGAACCATTATGTAGTTCAAACAGTTAACAATTTCAATTTCACGGGTTCAAATCCCAGGAAATACCTGAACTAATGAAATGAATACCATGAATGTAATGCATGTCATGCTGTGTTTACATGAAAATGCATACATTTCATAAAAGAATCAAGTTTGGAATGGTCATCTATTCCCTGGACAGTTACTACTTTTTATTAATGTAGTTTCTGTTAACTTGTTGCAGCCTTTTATAAATACAGCAGAAATATATCTGCTCGGAGCTGTGGAAGTGGTTATTTTTTCCAGTTATAAGCCTTGGCAGAGCAGAACCAATAAAAACGGTGCCCTTTATAAAACAGAGTACATTTTCTGAGCTCTATAATAACTCATGTGGTAAAGACACGGGATAACCTTTGAGCAAAGCTCCACAGTGGCAAAAAGGTGAATGTCTTGACATGTATGATCGCTATAAGGCCAACATAATGCAATTCAGAGCACTGAATAAATCAGATCACCTCCACCATCAGACTTAAACAGATGCAGAGGAGAAATCCTGAAGGATGCTGATGGAGGAGAAAGAAAAGAAAAAAGCAATCCCGCAGCCTTCTGATGTGGCGAGGAACACAGCCGCTAAAATATTAAAAGGTCTTTAAAACTTCACAGCTGGTGGTCTTCCCGAATTTGCAGGTGGACAAATGTGGGGAATATAAAGGGCCCGGTGCCAAACTTACTTCAAGTGGATGCTTGCTCACTGCTCGCTCTCAGAACCACACTTTCTGCATCTGGAGAAGCTATATTACATGCCTTCTGTACCCAAAAGCAAGCTGACAAACCATTAGCTAGGCCCCTTCCACTAAACACCAGAAAAAAAAAATCCCCTCAACACCCCCAAAATCTCCCTTTCTTTCCCCCAAACTTTTTAATTAAAGCCAGATACCCTGAACGCCTCGCTGCGTCCACAGGGGCCTGATATTAACCTGATTTACGGCTCCCTTTTCAAATATTAAACATTAGGTTTATTGTGGTTGCTGATCAGATACGATCGGAGTGGACATTTTTATGAACAGCCAGGCAAAATGCTGTATAAATATTTCGAGTTGGGGAATAAATGTGCTTTAATTATTTTCATGCTCAATTTGAAGAGCAAAGGAATGAAAAACACAACTGCAGCACACAGGCCTGGTTTTGTTCGCTGAAAAATAGCAGTCTGTTGTTTGTACTTCTATCGTGAGCTTTCCCAGATTATTTCAGAAGTATCTCACATCAAACCATTAGTCTGATTTAAGGCTTCTGCTGTGGGTACTTCGTTACATCTGTTCAGAAACACAGAACCAGGGTTTTGATTGCTCTGAGCGGTATGGATGTGAGAAACCGACTGGATTGTTTATGAGAAGTGTTTGAGAGTTTTTGGAACACTTTACTGATGCCCCCACTGGGACTACCCATAATTCCAAGCCTCAAGGTACAGGATATGCGTGTTATGCCTTCAGTTTTATGGCTCTAGTTCGTATGCTACCAATACAAATCCCAAATCTCCATGGGCTCTCTGATCT
This sequence comes from Danio aesculapii, assembly GCF_903798145.1. Taxonomy (NCBI): domain Eukaryota; kingdom Metazoa; phylum Chordata; class Actinopteri; order Cypriniformes; family Danionidae; genus Danio; species Danio aesculapii. Next base: position 35,858,435 of record NC_079448.1, read on the forward strand.
TTCTAATAGAGGACAATGCACATTAAATGAAGTACCTCTGGTCATGAGTCATGAGTGTAATACGTCTTTATAGTGAATAATAGTTTATAACAAATTACAAATACTCAAACTACTGTAATTGAGTAGTTTCTCTCAGGAATAGTAATTTCTAATTGCAGCAAACTGTTTGAAAGCATTAAAAGTGTCCAATAGATGTCCAGTAAATCTTTAAACGCATTGACCCAGAGACTGTTTAGATGCATGTCACTGATGAGATGTTTACTGTATCATGACCAAAATGGCCTTAAACACCCAGCAGGCACAAGACGTCAACATGACATTAGATTGACGTTGTACCTCAACGTCATGGGGACGTGCACTACATTTTTAAGTAATGGTACTTTTACTTAAGCATGAATTTTCAGTACTCTTTCAACTCCTGGTTGTTAGACATTGATAAAAGTGAATTAAGCCTAAATAGTAGCAGTCTATACATACATCAGTCTATACATCAGTCTTTGATATATTTTAATAAGCACAGGCCAGATTAGGTATGGCTCTTCATTTTTACATGAATTTAATTGCTGAATGATGCTGATGGAGGATTATTTCACAGATGTAGATACTTCACAAAAGTAAAAAAAAGGAATAGTTTTATTTTTATGTACATAGAATCTTTTGTTAACTGAATACAGACACCAAAATAGTGCATCTTGTCTGACCATATTTATATTGCTTATGAAGCTAAAAGGAGTTCTGATAAATAAATTGAATGTTTGAATGTCATCCAATTTTTGGTAAAGACTGCATCACTGATAAGCTGATTAATTTTTTTTTTATTTAAAAAGTCCAGAAGGAGCAATTCAGAACAGAAATATATTATGTGTCAAGCAAATCTTATCACGTCTATCATTTCTTGCCTTTCAAAACAAAACAAATGAGGTATATGCATGATAACTGATATCCCGTCTTATATCCCACTAGAAACACACTAAAGAAAAACATTGTGCTGAAAGAAAAAGTCTTGTTTGTTAAAGTAGCATGCAGAAATTGGAACCACATTCTGTAAATACATACACAATTCAGACAGGGAGTTTACTCAAACATTGTGAAGCTTTATATTTAATCTTATATGGGGTAAACACTGTGGCTAATATACCAACATACTGTATATAAACACCAAAGGTAAATGAACTGTTAGTAATTAGAATCTCGCCTGTAACATGACCCACAAAGTTGCTGTGAGAACCAGGGCAAACTGTCTAAAACAAAAATCAGTCCACCACATGACACAAACAGCCATTCGCATCAGAGCTGTTAATCATGCATCATCAGTCAGTTCTCGTCCACATGACACATATGTGCCTTTTCATGACTGATTGTTTGGTGTGATCTCAGCTGGAAATATCCCAGCATGCACTGGTTGACACTCCTTTCAGTAGCTCGGCACTGGGCCCGAAGCAGGAGAACTGAATCCACACATTAAAGACAGTATGCATGCGGGCTCACAGCTGACAGCACAATAGAAAGGGGTGGATGTGGTTCATTACCGATTAGAAGAGCCTTGAAAAAGGACTGTCGCTAAAGAGCACTTTTCTTGATGATTACTAACATGCTGAGTTTGAGCCCATCACTGCTGACGAGGATATTCGGGTCTCGATCGGCCTCTGAAGTAAATCCGCTTTGAGGCGGCGTACTGTTTTGCCCTGGAAGCCAATTCAGAAGAAATCACACTTAAGATGCTTTGCATGATCGGCTCTCTTGATTTTCTTGTACTTAAAGATCCAACCTGCGGTAACCTCTACCCAGCGATTCACCCCTGCCAGTCTGAAGTGCTGGTGCGAGAGCAAGTCTTAATCAGCCTTCTTTTTTTTTTGTCTTTTCTCTTTCTCTCAACACATCATTAGCAGTCAAGGCAGCAGCCGTAGCGCTTTGAACCTGCAGCTCTCTGATCATTCGGAACCGGGCCATTTTTAACCACATTATTATAGCTTAGCCCTAATTTGGGTCATGTGTAGTTTGCTTGCAAGGCTGCACACCATCTGAGGGTGTCAGAAACGTTCAGAGAGCAGATCGGTAACATAATGCTACAGCCACTTTTATCAGAGCGCAGCTATTATTTTCAGTAACCCAGCTCAAAGTGGAGGTGTGGGAAAGTCTGTGAACTTTCATTTCTCTGCGGAGTCGCCGAAAACAATGCACGCCTTCATTTCCTCCTGCAAGCCGCGTGCCATCACAGCAGCACAATGCTGAATATCAAACAGCCCCCGTTGTGAGGAAATACAACATCTGACCTCATGGACAGGGAAAGGGTTAAGCAATCTTACTGCCCACCTCAGCCTAATAATGGAGCTCTGCTGAAATTTGTAAACCGGGAAACCTGATCCATTCCAGCTGACAATGTCATTCTCTTGCTCCTCAGTGAGTGCCTTTCACAGCGGCTGCCATGGAAACGTGGTTTGAGAGCATGTTAGAGATTGGTACCAGTTTATGCCAAGGCCCTGCGCTACTGGTAGGCATGCGATAAGCAGCAGCCTTCAAAAGGCCAGGCTGCTGATTGTACTGGCTTCTTTAACTTCATTTCCATATCAGAAGTGGTATATTCAGAGACATAATAGCACACTGTTAGGAAATTTTGCGTAACAGGGTCTCATTTATGAGCTTGGCAAATGATTCATACTGGGCTTTCATGCTAATTAATGTGTCTTATTCTAGGCATAATGCTTATGATCAAGTGTGACTGGCTAAAGGATAGTCTTAGGGGGCATCAAATTGGCATGTCTGCGTGTGCGGCGTAGAAAAAAAGCAGCTAAGTATGGAGCTTTCTCTTGCTTATTTCATTGAATGAACGTCCTCTGAGACACTGGGGATCACGCCTCTGACGTCACACACCGTCAGCTATGGTTACACCCCCGTGGGACTGCACGCCTCTTCTTGCACATATGCAAGGCAAAACAAAGCACAAAACAGTCACGCACATGCACATTCATTCACAAAATGATTTTGGGAATTATTTGGCCTTAATGGAAATCACTTACAGCACAATTGTCATACCTTTCTGTGTGCAATATCATACATAGATAAAAAGGATTTATTTGCAACCAAGCATCAATGAGTGTGTTTGGATGTGCATCTAAATGCTCATAGCTATCAGAAATCAGCTCATTATAGATAATGGCTCTGTTTTTTTCCCCCTTCTCGTTAAGGCTGATATGTAAATCCTGCATTGCATTGGATTACAGATGTGCATGCACTGAACAAAAAGCTAAATGGATGTAAAAAACAAAAAAAATATCTGTCTAATCTCATTGGGTTTTTGTTTTTACTCATTTAGTCAATTTTATCATATAAACAACATCTTAAATATGATTTATACTGTTGTGTTGTGCGTAAGTCTCGCATCTCCATATTTCGAAGTTTTTAAATCATTTCATAAATCATGCTAGTGGTCATTCTTAATGTAAATATATTGGTTTTACAAATATTTAACCAATGAAAAGTATTTTAAAAACATGTTTAAACATTGTGCTTTCACTGAATCCTTAAACTATCAGTAAAACCTCATAACTCTACCTGGTTTTCTTTACTCAAGCACCGTCTACATGAACCGATTTGAGTGATGTAAACAATAAAAATGGTCGTATTTCCTCTTTTACATTTTTAATTTCCATAGCTACCGAGAATCCTAAAAGAGCAACATATTGTTGAATAACATTATGACAGCTGTTTTAACATTGCGATATGATTGAATTGCCTCGTTACAGTTATTCAAATTGTTTGACAACAAGGAAATGTTCATAAGTCAATGTCATCATCACATTGAAATGGTCTATACAGTATGCGGTTTTAAGAATCTAATGCATGGGAAAAAAGTTTCTTAATCTAGCATTTCCTTTGGCCACAACAGCCTTAAACATCATTTGCATTGCACATAGGAAAAACTGAGAACCAGCACTACTATAATTATCCTTATAACCTGTACACGAATGAAAATGCAGCATCCTTACTAATCAATATGGTTAACTCTGGCACTTTATTCTGAAATTAGCTGGTCAAAGTCCACTTAATCTGAGCTTGCTTTTTGTGAAATGGTAACAATATGATAATAATATAAGTGTCTGATCACATTTAAGCCACACTAACAATTTGACAACAAAGTGTCAATATCTGGCATCGATAATATACACATCTCAGTCCTTACAAATCCTTTATATTGTACATATTTTGCATGCATGTAATCCAGAACCAGATCATTTAGGTAAATAAATCAGAGTTTACGAATGACTCGTTGTTTATAAAAGCAAAACTGATAACCCATGTCTCAGGACAATTCTTCTTCTTCCACTTTTTTTAATTACAGTTGGCAACACAACATGGCGTCTCTCTGCCATCTGAACACTGTAACAGGTAAAAACAGTCTTCGAAGCTATATCATGCATATTAATGAAGTCTTTCTCATGAACTATTGCTGAAAACTCAAAGACATCAGGTTGAACTGGCCGGTAAAGACATCTAGTCTACATGCTGGAATTTCCACAAGGATCTCATGGCCTTGACATAGCTTAAAAATTTCTTTATTAAACCAGAAGAACGAATTTGTTCGAAATAACCCAAAAACAACCAACAGTCACTTTTTGTGAAATATATGTCTTAATAGTGTTTTTAGCAACGTGGGACATATATATGACTGGCAACATCTCAAAAAATGTGTTTTGGTGCTTCGTGAGCAATTCAGCATAAGATCCACGTAAGCACACTCAATGTCATCTCAAGGCCAGTTAACCTTCTACATTTGAATTACTCTATAAACACTAACCTCTTCAGACATGCGCAAATTATAACACTAGACCCACAAAACCACATTAACTATTGTAAAACCAAAAGATAAGGAAAAACACAAACCACCATAACACTTCGTGTCACCTTTGACTTACGATGTGGCTGTTACCGGTATTCATTATGCATGCTTGCGGAGACGCCCTTACATGAGCTGTTATGACTGCAGTGTCAAGCTGTGGGGAGAGCGAGAGGCTCGATGTACAACAAACATCATACCCATCGCTGCATTCATTCCTCTGCACTAAATAGGCTGGGTTCATCAAGCAGACTATTTTGTAAACAATGACAAATAAATCAATACTCATGTATAATATTGCATAAACAAACTAGCCAAGCAAGACGTTTTTGCTTCGCATAGATGAAGCAATTATATTCCGCATTGATTGGTCGTTGCGTTCGCTTGATTTAAGACGGGTGGTGGTGGAGGTGCTAGAAGGGTAAGTGTATAAGCAGAGATAATGCATGTAGTACAACCAGCCATAAATAAGGGTTGCCCTCTCCTCACCTGGTTCTGCTTTGCGTGTAAGTAGATCTAATCTCTCACTTCCTGGAGTAGTGAGTAAAAGATTAGATCCATCTGGTGCCCCGAGCTTAAAGGTCTTCAGACTAGCCTAAACTTTATATCTATTGGAAGTCGTCGTTCTTTATTTTCTGTGCTGTGTGTTTGTACTGGGAGTGTATTGTAAATTTAGGCCGGTCAGAGACATTTGGTAAACCATTCATCAGATTGTGTTCGGCCCTTTATAAACGTCGCCTACCCTGGGCCTCTCTCGCTGTCAGGAAAGTGCCGGGTGATGGATAACTCTCTCGGCTAAGAGGCAGCCCTGGGATTTACAGGGACACAATATCAGACACAAGGTGTCCAGCAGAGGAGAGGCACGCCGAGGCAGTCATGTTAAAAAGTCAACATAATGGATAGCACCTATGGACTGTGGTACTAGAGGATGAGATGGCAAAGATGCTGCAATTTATCATTAGCCTGGAGGAAAGCTGACCAATTTGGGCACTTCCTGTCACTGTGGGAACAAGCTATTGTGATTTCAGCATATTGGAGTTGCCAATTTTTTTTTATATTTGTTTAAACAACTTCAGAAATCGTGTTTAAAAAATTTGGTGAAAGCAGTGCACTGAGGAGTGCAACTTTTATTCATTTTGATATGAGATTCAATTATGATTGCTACAGACTTAATACTGTCACTGTGCAGTTCCTTGCACACTACTGTTATGACCAGATCCAAATCTATGGATTTTCCGCCAAAATAAACTTGCTCTAGGCCTAATGATGATGATACAAGGGGCAACTTTGGAAAATGATGCCATCAATGGGCATCCAGGTGTGATACAGGGCAATTAATTAGGGCAATGGTTACAGATACAATATTGTTGCCCATTCCTAACTGGTATGTAGCCAAGCACTGCTCTGAAACATTGCTCAAAATAATTGCCCCTTGTATCATCACCATAACTCTTTGCAAAAGCAGGCTAAATAGCATGCATGCTTTAGAAAATTCATTTGCAGTTGATATTTGATAGTTGATAGTATTTGTCAGGTTTAGGGCAAGGCTTGCTGTAGGTGTTACATCAATTTCAAAAGGGAACGAGTGCCACACAGGGAACGAGTGCTCAGACATTCCATTTTCAATCTGCCATTATACGAACAGCTTCCACAAATATATCTGTCATAAAAAAAAAAGTGTTATTTTAGCAACACTTGCTGGACATTAGCAATTTGCTATAATTTTTCAGATTATTTTTTGCCTTACATCCAATTAACTTGGGTTGGAAATAGGGATGCAATGCTAATAGATTTTGGTTTAATGATTATAGTCTAAGGAATAATCATAATCAATTCTAAATACTACTAGTTTAGAAAAATCACATGAAAACTCCTTACATTTTAAAGTGCCTATTTATTTATTGCTGCTCAGTAATCAATTAATACAGCACAAAAAAATAAAAACAAACAATAGTCCATTTCTCTTTGGACTTAAAAATAAGTGAAAAAAGTTTTTGCCATTTAAATATAAGTAATGATTTTACTCTGAAAATAAATGACAGAACAATGAATAAACGAACAAACAAATAAATAGATAAATAAGTCAATGAAAATAGTATTTGTCTAATGTAACTCTAAGCGACATATTACCCAAGTATTTCCCTTTTGAAGAAAACAAATGTAGTCAAAGTCTGCTGAACCTCTGTCTGAAAGACACTTTGATCAACTATATTACACAATGGTTTGGTATTTTCCTTTTGTATTTTTTTCTCTTTGGAGTAGAAATGTGTATATTCCATACAAAGTATGAACCTGACCGGTCAGTTCTTGTCACATGACTGCGGTGCACTCGCAGCATTCGTTCAATTAGGTGCACCTGGAAAGCGTGAATGCGTCGCTGCCAAAATTCGCACACATGCCTCCATTAGAAATAACAAACTTGCACACGCAAAAGACTGGATATGTGAATAGCCCTTCGTTATTAGCGTCAGCCATAGTTAAAATCAGCCTTTTATCCAGTTTGCTTGCGTATTGTGTACAAGCTCGAAACTTTAAACTAGCGCACAGTTGGCATAACTTTATTTGCAGCAGCTTTGTTCCGGACAGGACAAATTAAAGCGTGGTTAATAGTGAAATCGGTTAATCCCCAGTTGGAAATCTCTGAGTCACCCGTATAACTTAATAAGTATTAAAATTTATTTATTTTTATTAATATATCTCACTGTTTTCATCAATTTAATGGAACTGAGTAGGATCTAAAACATTAAAACACTAACTTTTACTGCATGGATTAAAACAGTGAGGTACAAGCTTTTAAAAAGAGAAAGAATACAGGTTCAGAGCAACATGATAGTGAGTAAATTGACTGAATTCACTATTTTGGGTGAACTTTCCTTTTAAAGGTTTGAGGTCTTCTAATAAGAAGATATATCGTGAGAAGCATCTATTGCTATCTCTTCCTGACTTGCCTGTCATTAGCTGGTAAACCTGGAAGACATTATGCTGGTGAGGAGGAGGCCCACTATCAGCGGCATCAGATCTAATGCAATAAGGGTACTCGAGTGTTTTCATCCCCGAGTGGGTCTGATAAACAAGCAGCAAGTTTAAGGAAGATCCCATCAGCATATGCCATCTATTATAGTATATCCACAATTATTGCTCCTGTCACTTTGCATTCGCCACAAAGCGTGGAAAGATACAGCCTGCAGAGAAACACAGATTGAGAAAAAAACCAAGTCAAGTCGAAAAACAGACAATGAAGTGATTTTGAGTGCTTAAAATAGAACTTCCTCTTCATCAGTCCCAACGCATGTGTTGAGTTAATTCATAAACGCCGTTCTTGTCACTAGCAGAGATTATTTTTAGCATTGTTCTTCCTGCTTGTGCCCTGGGATGACAATTTTCAGAGAGATTTGCTCCTCTTAAAACTAAGCGGCCAGCAAATGTTGCCTGTCAGATGGTGATGGCAGGAAACATCTAAATTGTGTCATTATGGAGAGCTTTATGACAGACGCAGATAGAAGAGCTGCGGCGATGTGCTGCGTTCAGCTCAGCCAGGTGTAATTACAGCCTCTTCTGCCTGCCTGGACGAAAAACATTGTGTTTTTGCCCCCTCAGAGACATTTCAAGACTATTCCTCATGGCGTCGTGAAAAATATGTTAGTACTGAAAAAGCCTTACTCACAGCTGAGTGTTTTAAAGAAACATTTTGGTAGGGAACATTTTTAAAACCCTTCAGATTAGAAAAAAATGACTTGAATGCAGACAGAATGTGTAAACTCGCTTCATTCAATACTGGAGAAATAACAGGAGGATAATGCTGGGATTAGCAGGTCTGTAGGAAAGATGGGTTTAGCGTGGTTTCCTTCTTTCATGAGATGTTGAAATATGCAATGTAGTCTTTCTGCGGGGCAAATGAATTAGTCCACTGTTCGCAGAATTAGTCTGCGGTGAACGTGTAATGTGTCAGCTAAAGGCGATTAGTTTGAAAAATGTAATTTGACTTGTCAGGAATTTAAAAATATAGTTGGAGGATATTTAACTCATAAGCAGACTTACAGGCAACGTGTTTAGCCTCACGTCGTCCAGTCACCACCTATACTGACCCTTATTTCAAGTCTACACGATAAGCAACTCATTTTGTTTGGCATAATTTTCTAAAAAGCAGACCAAAATATTTGATGAGAAAAAAAAAGTTTTACATTTTAGTTAGAGCATATCTTGACCGCTTTTAGTTAGTATTATATGGTGTCCAAGCCAAATTCACTCCATTGGCCCTTACCCGTTATGGCCTCCCAATCATCTTTCCACCAAATTGGCTGCATCACAGTCTCTCCACTCCACCAATGGTGTGTGGTGAGTGCACTGGTGCTGTTGTCCTGTGGCGTCTGCACGTGGCGTCCTGTGGCGTCTCCAAGTGGATTCTGCACACTGGTGGTGGTGTGGAGAGGCCCCACTCATGATTGAAGCGCTTTGGGTGTATGGCCATTTGGGTTAGGCAATGTCGACCAATTTAGCATCATACGATAACTAACGTGAAACGTAGTAACTGACGATGGCATAGTCGTCGTTGGCGGTAGTGAATTATTTATTTATGAATAATTAATTATTGCATAGTCAATTTATTATTTGTAGCCTACCATTTCAACTACCTGAAACCCATGGTCTTTGTTTTACCCATAACCAAATCATAAATAAATTAAGTTTGACAAATTACCACCTATCAATCACTTTTTCTGCAGGACTCTGACATGAATAGGCAGAGTGATCCGTGTCGTTATAATGGCATCGACAAACTTGGTTGGTAAAAAGGTGCACAACGGACAGGATCCAGCCAATGGTATTTGAGGTTTTCGCTAAAATTACTAAGTACAAGCGTGAAAGCGAAAGATTGAAGCAGTGTACTGACGCTGTGACACATTACCTGATAGATTCAAAAGACCAAAGAGTCATTAGATAGAGACAAGATTAAATAAATTTTTTTTTTTTGTCTATCGTCTATGATGCTGGACGATGGCATCGTCTAACGACCCTACCCTAATGGCCATATGCGATAAATGCGCTATATAAATGCACATTACATTACAATTAGCATTTTCCTACTGGAAAATTTTAGTAGGTGTGTTTGATCATTTCCAGCTTGTCATTAGCTGGTCCAAGCAGGTTTATAGCTAGTCTAAGCTTTCAAAAACCAACTTGTTTATTTAAGATAATCTTCCGGCTTGTCAAAGTGTATAAATCTACTTGGACAAGCTAATAACAAACCAGCTCCATAGTTTAAACATAAATGTGTCAACATCAAGGTATATGCAGGAATCCTAAAGGTAATTTCAATACCTTTTTAAGACTTTGTAAACAGCTTCTCAGAATATTTTAAGACCTCATTGCCACTTCAAGTTGAAATCAGTATCAAACCTTTAACTTAATAAACAGTTGTTAATAAACCATTGTAGTTAAATAAATCAATAGAGCACAACCATGCAACAGAACTCAGATAAGCTCTGAAGAAACAAAGATGACGTGGTTGTTTTCAGCGACAGGTTTCAGCCACTGTTTAAACTCGTCTTTCTTCAACCAGGAGTACACAAACGTACATTTCCCAATTTGCCGTCTGTTTCGCTCTATGGTTTCACTACATGTGGAGAGCGTCACATCACCTTCCTGCGTTTGTTGCAAATTATGTGACATCAGGAGCCTGGCCGGACGCAACCCGGCCTGAACCAATCGCATGGATCGAGAACGCCGTTGTTAATATTAGGAGGAAAATAAATATATTTTTGCTTTTTTGGATTCAAACACTTTGGACAATTCTTGAACAAAATTTAAGACCTCGTAAAAACATAATTAAGACTTTTTAAAACCTTTAATAGCTTAATTTTCTCATAATATTACTTTTAAGACCTTTAAGACACCCTGAACATCTACATCGCAAAATAAAGAAAAAAAACTGCACTTATTTGTCCAAATCAGAATTATAAAAGGTCTAAAATGCAGCACTGATTTTTTTTGTTTAATTCACAGCAACTGCTTATGTTTTGATATCTTCCAAAAAAGCTGCTCCCTGTAGTCTTCTCAATATTGGTTGTCTGTCACTCCCCAGGGAGATGTTTGGAATGTCTTGACCCAATGAGAATAATCTCATTCAAGTTCTTGCTGGGAAAAGGTTAATGGGATTCTCTGTTTACTCTGTAGGATAGGCATTTGTTGAGCTCTCACTGAAAGATTTCTTTTTAAAGACATTTCTGGCTGCGTTCTTTTGCATGCAGTGGAATTTAAGACAAACATAGACAAATAGGTTAAGGGAGAAAGATGTATGCAAAAAAAGCAGGGGGTTTGAAGAATAGGATGAATTATCTTCAGCAGAAAGAGTATGGTATGTGTTTAATATGGATTGAAGAGCAGTGGCCTGAAACGGGAAACATAACTGATGATTGACCAAGCACGTTTTCCTATTCATTCCCTTCAACGTACAAAAAACAAGTCTCATTGATTCCAGCTTCTGTCATTGGGAATAGTGGGAACTTTCAGTGGAAAGACATACAATCCCTACGATGCACTCGAACAAAACGCCCTTAGAAAGCCAATTCAGAACTTGAATGGGAGATCAGTGACACCAGATAGCACTGCACAGATCAAGGTCTCCCCAAAAACCTCCCAGAATGTTTGCTCTCTCCAGAGGACTTGTTTGATTTTTCTAAAGAGGTGAGAGGTTAGAGACGCGCTGATGTGGATCAAGCTGTGGATATGAGACAGGCTTAAAGGATCTACACACGCTTATTGAGAGATGACTGGAAACATCTGAGAACTCTCACAAGTGAGCAGTGTAGTGCACACAGACACACAAACAAGTGTCCAGGACAAGAGTCTAGACAACTCGTGATGAGAGATGTTTGATAACATGAACGTAAACAGCATCTGTGATGAGAGACTTTTTAAATTAAGTTTCTTAATAGTGAATTGTGTTATTAAAATTCAATACTTTTTAAGACTCTTTCCATACATTTAAGACCTTTTAACTAGGGAAGCACTGATGCCATTGTTTTGGAACCGATCCGATACCAAAATTCGGAGTATCGACCGATACAGATCTGATCCCGATACTGTGCCTTTTTTTAAAGCCTAATACAGTTTCTATAGTTCTGTAGATTAACTCAAATAAGATATCTTCTTTAGTAAAAATACCAGACCCATAGGCCTACTGTATATGACAGAGGACACAATCTAACTAAAAACATGATGCTTGCTGTAAACTAGGCTACATTATTTGAGCATCCTTAATGACATTGACCTGTTGTGGTCCAGCTCATTTTTCCTTTTTAACATTAAGATTTTTCTTTTAAATCTGTAATAGGCTACCATTATTGACCCTAATCGTTGGTAAAATAACCAGCCTTTTAGCAAAGCCTGATATTTTTTTACTTAATAAACACTCCCCTTTTTGTTAATGACAATCGATATTGCGCCTATCAGTCTACTCCAGTTTTACAGAGTGGGCACTGCGTCTGCACAGCTGCTGCAGCGTGAATGAAGCGCTTGATGCATCACTAAGACACTAAGTGCGCAGCCCTTCGGTATCTGCGGACACTTTCGAAACTCAGCAGCACAAAGGGAGGAAATCAGTTTGTTGAGGATCTGTCCAATGTATTATTGAGCCTTTTCTAATTTAAAATTTCAAGAAGGCCTACTTTGTGTGTGAAGAGCAGGTAATAACCCTTTACTCCAGTGTTGCAAATGAGCGAATGCGATCTAACAGACACAGCGCAACATGATTTCAGAACAGCAATGAACTCCATGTTGCAGGTCAAAATGAACCCATTTAATGCAAAACTAAATGCTTTTCTCCATTGATTATTTACAGTATATTAACAGGAACAAATAGTATTGGGGTAAGCTTTGTGTTGTCATTCATGCGACATGCAGTTTGAGTTGTAAATGAATGGAGAATGATTGACAGGCGCAGCGGCAGGAAGTGCTGAACTGAATATGAATTTAACCACTTAAAAAAAAAAAAATAAATGCAGTATCGAATAGATATCCGATTGAAGTATCGAGATTGGTGCATCTCTACTTATAACCACTTTTCAACCGGAAACACTGGCGAGATTTTAACTTACAGTATATTTACTAAATATTAATATGAGAAATGAATCCAAAACTAAAACATTATTCATATACTGAATAAAAAACTATTAAATCTAGCTAAATCAGCAGGTTGGCACCTTTAGAACTGCAGAAACAATGGTGTTGCCTTGCAGTAAACAAAGCAGCATGATGTCAAATCTAGTAGGATTTCATTGACTACACAAAGTACACAGCATCCTGATAATCGCTGATTTCATTCAGGCAAACTTTAGCATACAACCAAGAAATAGTTAATATACAGTAGGACTTGTTAATTGGGAATTGATTGTTGTTGTTTGTTATTGCTGGGTTCGCATGTGAATGTCAGGTTGACCGGCCACTGCACTGGTAAACATCAGAGAGTAGAAGAAATGTCTGTCCAAGAGGGCCATTAGAAAGGACATTGTTTTGAAAAAGAAGCTTAATGATTTACATATATTTCATTTAAAATCTAATCTGTAAGATCTGTAAAATATGAGAGACATTTTGAAGGATGATTCTGCTGAAGAACTATAGGCAGAGCATTATCAAAAACATTGCTATCATTTTTTGACATTGTGACAAGCCCAAAATAGCAACACTGGCTCAGCCAATGGGATCACTTTGGGGCGGGGATAACTCATTGTAAAACCAATGGAGAAATTAACTCTGGAAAGTTATCTTGCAACAATTTTTTTTTTTGTCGGGTTATATTCACATACCGTTTTTCTTGTCACAGGTCCAATGGCCTCCACCGAGCATAGCAAAGAGATCGAGGAGGTGGGCAGCATGAGGACTCCTTTGCGGCAGAATCCCGCTCGAGCCGGCCGGAGCCAAAGACCCTCTGGCTGGAGGAGGAGACGCCCTCGACCCCGCCTCTCCCATAAGGGGCCCATGCCATTCTAGAGCAAGGTCAGTTTGACATTCCAGCACAATAGCCTGAAAGCAACAATAAGAGGCAAACAAAATATGAGTGACTAAACTGAGGGAGGAGAAAGAAAAATCTCATTTCCAACTATAAATGAAGCCATTCTGAATGGCCTTGAGGGAAGAGGCACCTGTCTCAATTTTTTAGAGTGCATAGTGAGGAAGGCTGGAGAATAACATGAGAAAAGGGAGACTGTGATTGACAGAAACTTGCTCGCTCATTCACTTGGTCTATGAATTATAGATTACTGCTGGCACAGGAAAACTGCATGTCTTTATGAGATTACCGGACTTTAGACTGCTAGCGTCTGTGGTCCCAATCTTCTCCAGCAGATCTATAAAACCCACACAGAGTGGAATATAATACATTGCAAATGTTACATTATATGTGAGTCAACATGTTTCCGTTATCCTTATAATGCCAATTAACTTTCCAATCCAATGATAACACTCGAGCATATCGTCTGAAGCGCTTCAGTTTGTTTTTCACACAAAAAGCATATTTAGCTTATCGTCTACACAAACGACTCCTCAGGCAAAACTATCTTTACGTCTAATAAAGTGTTTTCTCTTCCTACAAACACTCTCTATGAAATTTCCAGACCAAAGCCTATATTTTAACAGGGCCTCTATTAAGGAAACTTTCAAGTTACAACATCAATAAATAAAAGAGAAACATATCTGACAGATCTTATCAGCACGTTTATGCTTTATTACTTACAGTCTTCATACTAAATTGCTGACCCACAGTATTTCCAGAAAATAAGTGGTTTATATGAAAAAAAGAAAACAAAAATTCAGCGGACAGCAGAGAAAACTCATTCACAGCTTTCTCACACATGGTCCCACACAAAAGGATGACTCGACAGGGTACAATGTCCCCACAGGAGCCCACAACACTAGCCTGCCATAAATAACCCTCATATAAGCCCAGATTCTATGGAGAAGAACAAGTCAGCTCTTTATGGCATAGTTAATCGTTTTTTTAAAAGCTGAGAGACAAAAACAATAAAAAAAGTGAGAAATCCCCAATATGCGGCACGGTGGCTCAATGGTTAGCACTGTCGCCTCACAGCAAGAAGGTCTCTGGTTAGAGTCTCAGCTTGGCCACTTGGCATTTCTGTGTGGAGTTTGCATGTTCTCCCTGTGTTCATGTAGGTTTCCCCTAGAGCCCAAACACATGTGCTATAGGTTCAGTTTGGTACGCTTTTAAAGGTACCTCCACTGTGAAAAGGTACCTAAATGCGAACCGTACCTATTTTTAAATACACAGCCGAGACATTACATTGTAATACTATATACATATAATAACGAGCCATGGTCGACCCAAGCTTAAACAAACCTTGTCATCATCTTGATGAACAGCCACAAAACCAAGAGGAACAAAATCTGCCGTGTCCTGTTTTTGTTTTATGAGGCCGTCTAAAAGTGCAAGCGGTTTCACTTTCTCCAGAGAGCTCACGATCGCTCGCCGAACATAAAAGACATGCACTATATAGGTCAACTGAATAAACTCTGAGCGTGTATGGGTGTTTCCCAGCACTGGGTTGTGGCTGGAAGGGTATCCCCTGTGTAAAACATATGCCGGAATAGTTGGCAGTTCATTCCACCGTGGCTACCCCTGACGTTAAGGGACTAAGCTGAAGGAAAATTAATGAATATTCCCTATATTTCTCCAGCAAACTCTTTTTTTTCCCCAAATATTAGTAAACAATTCCTATTCTTTTGTTTCATCAAACCAAGGTCAACGCTCATCTTAATGTCTATAGATGTGGACACAAAGACCAAGGCCTATGCATGTCCTCCCATCCCGCCCAATAAAATGCACAGATTCATTGAGTGAATTGGGCAGTCAAGGCTTGTTTTGATCCCCAGTATACTGACAGCACAATAAGGAGAGCTGCAGGAAGCTGTGTAGCTCCATTAAATGGAACGGCTCAGTGCCTCACAATGTGGAGTCCACAAACAGCACTTCAACCCTAAACAAGACGAAGATTTCTCTTTCACTCGGCTCCTTCTTCAGCTCCCTTCATGCCGTACTAGGGTTCAGAGTTCACGTCTTTTAGCACATTCACCAACATTCCTTTGGGCCTATTCTGCTGAACCAGTCCATTTGAGGCGACTAATGTGCCAATCAATCCGGCAGTACCAGACCCCAAAACTCTTCTCCTAATCCACTCACGGTTCATTATTTTCCACAATGTGATACATTTACATTTATATTCATTTCCCTGACAGACATTTTATCACTAAAGAGAACATGTTGCGATAATTACTGTATGACACGGTACAGTAAATCAGACCATGGCCCAGAAGGGACTCCCACTAAAGTGTTTGACCTGCATCTGGCTTGTGTACAACATCTCACATTTTGTGCAGTGTGAGAAATGTAGCCTCACACTTCATCATCTATGGCTAAAAACGGGGCACAGACTGACTGGGGCAATTAGCTCTCCTCAAGGGCTGATAACAGACAGAAAACCACTGAACAAGGCCACAGTGGAGGCACTTGAAAGGCTTTTTCTCTTTTTTTCATGGATGCCTGCGGATGAGAAAGATGTTCAAAGCTTGACTGCATGCATAACAGCATACAAGAACAAAAAAGAAATCATTGCTCGAGTAGAACTGCTAGAACGTGGGTTGAGAAATTAAAATTGTTTTCTAGGAAACATTTGAGAAACAAATAAAAAGATCTTGACTTTAAACACTGGGGAAACACTTATTTAACGCTTATGCTTCACACTACAAGATCCTAAACCTTGGGTTAACATCCTTTGTTTTACATTTGCAGTCGTTGTCATTAATCGGATGAACGCAATGCAGCACTAGCGTTGCAAATCTTCTTATAAGTGTTTAGTTTTCCATCAGCGTTTGAATATTTTCACCTCAAACTCTGAAACAACGCATAGTGTTTCTGTGAATGTCTAATGCATGTGAATATGAGATGAATCAATTAATATGATTAGCTGTTGCTTGATAATCATCCACATCAGGGCTATTCAATTAGTTTGTCATGGGGGCCAGTTCATGAAAATCATGCCAAATGAGGGGCCGGAGAGATTTGCAATATGTGATGACACAACAGCAATATAAGAGCCCATATGCTGTATTTTTGCTCCTTAAGACACCCACGTTGGCTTTTTCTACACTAAAACGTTAATATGTCGTATTTTGAAACTACATAACATCAGTGCATTGTGTTTTACAAACATTTAAATGTTGTATTTCGAAGCACAACAAAATCAGTGTTGCTCAAGTAGGCTTCTTCTACAGGGTGGGCCATTTATATGGATACACCTTAATAAACTTAGTGGGAATTTCACAAGAAAAACAATCGTGTGCTTGGATTTAAACATAACTTTATTCTTTCATGAGTTATTTACAAGCCCCCTCACATATACTAATGTGCCACAAGCAGGACGTTAATATCACCAACCATTCCCATTTTATTAAGGTGGTGTATCCATATAAATGGCCCACCCTGTACATTCAGACACATTCATATGTTATGTTTTAAACTGCGTAACAATTAGCGATGAAACGATTATAGATTTTGGTTGTACGATTATAATCTGAAGAATAATCATGGTTTCACGGTTATCATGATTATTTTGCATTTATTCAATTCAAAACACTAATAGTTTAGAAAATCACAAGAAAACTGCTTATTTTTTAAAGTCTTGTTTATTGCTGCTCAGTAAATAAATAAAGCACAACATATTAATAAAAACCAAACAATAGTCCATTTCTCTCTTAGGACTTAAAAATAAATGAAAAAGTTTTTGATTTAAACATGAGTGACAAATTTACAATAAAAATAAATAACAGAACAATGAATAAACAAATTCAAAAAAGAATAAATAAAAAATCGTATTTGTCTAATGTAAATTTAAGCTATATATTAGCTAAGAATTTAAATAAACTTGTTATTATCTGCGTTCATACCTACATAATCATTTTAATAATTTGTAATAATTCGTCTACCATATTGTTTGTTTACATTGTACTGAAAGCCACACACAACTCTCATCACTACAGCGGGAGATCATTTCTACTGTGCGAGTCGGTCTGCTTGCGAGCCACGCGCGCACCGCTCCCTCCATCGGAAATAATGAACTTGCTTGTGGAAAAGACGCAATATGTGAACAGCCTGGTGTTACCTAATCTAATGTGCATGCGTATTAGTCTCGGTATAAGCTCGGACCATTAAACTAGCACACAGTTGGCATAACTTTGTTTAGTTGCAGCAGTTTTGTTCTGCGCATCAGAAACACGGCATTGTTTCTTTATGATTAATTAACCGTAATGAATTAAAGCGCGGTTAATAGTGAAATCGGCTAATCATTGAATCACTATAAACGATATCAGTGCATTGCACAAAAGGCCTTTTCTACAAACATATCCAAATGTTTTCGGCTGCCCGCATCACTCGCTTAATGTCAGGTGACTCACTCTCTGCACAGCCTTCAACTACAGCTCGTGCTGTATTGAACAGACGCACGTCACTTCATAACTATAGCGGCCTATTGTGACGTCTTGGTCACACTATTTGGAGGGCCGAAACAAATTCCCTCAGTGTTGGGTTCGCCAATTGAATAGTCCTGATCTAGATAAAGCCTTTTAACACATCATTTTGCACTGCAGAAATGTGGTAAAAACTAGAGATTACTTCACTTTTAAACTAGTCTTTTATCTAGGGTTACCAGCAGCAAATGGGTGATATGGTTATAACCAGTGTAAGGGTAATGCATTACAAGTAGTGCGAGCTATGTAATATAATGGTCCCTCATTATTCGCGGCAGTGACGTTCTAAAAATAACCCGCAATAGGTGAAATCCACAAAGTGGACTCAGCTTTATATTTTTAACTATCAAAGATGTTTTAAGGCTGTAAAACCCCTCACTGCACTCTTTATACAATTTTATCAGACAGGTATTAACATTTTCACACTTTTCTTTCTTGTTTAAACACTCTCAAAGTTCAAACCTTCGTAGAGAAATAAGTCCAGTATTATAGAATAAAACCAAAGATCAAAACCATTCGACCTTCATTTATTTATTCCGTAATGACGCCCTACCGCCATGTAACTTCTACTTTTATTTAGGATGTCCAGAAGTCCAACTTGTTGTACGATGGTTAGCATCTTCCTCTGCCTTTGAGGGTGCAGAACGTTTGGTCGATGTTATGGGGTTTATTTGGAAACATACAGTACAGCACTTCAGAGTCACACTGCTAGTGATCGAAGATTTATGTAAATTTGGCAAGCTGAACGCATTCTGTACAGTACAAGAGACACGGCACGGAAGAGACTGAATGACAATGGTCTACAGCCAGTCAGGACACAGAACACATTGCGCTAAGCAGGACACAATAATTCAGTAGAAAAAAAAGGCATGTCAAATTGAAAAAATACACGAAACTGTGAGGCCGCGAAAAATGAACTGCGTTATAGCGAGGAACTACTGTAATATTCCTTTTCTAAGTAACATGTAAAGTAACGAATTACTTTTAAAAAAATAAGTAATAATATTTGAGTAAATTTTTTGAAAATGTAATGCGAGTTACTTATTAATTTAATTAGCTTTTAAAAAATAAATTGCTGAATTAAAATTAAAGTAGTCACAATGAATCAAACAGTCAACGAGAGAATGTGTTCATTATTTTGAACGCATTAAGGAAATGGGGATGGTCTCAATGGACAGTGATTTTACTTAAGACAAATAGTAAAAAGTAGCAAACACATTGCTTTAAACTTTCAATAATCTGCATATATGCCATGTAGAGCTCTGGGGTCACGAAGTTCTCAGATATTATCCTAAAATAGAATTTTTTGATGTTTTTAAAGGTACCAGTAAAGGTGTAGGTTGTACAGGGTTATACAAGTCAAATTTAAGACTTTTTAAGACCCCTTTAAGACCATTATGAATGAAATTTTCAAGTTATACAGGGCTAAACACTAATGATTATTTCTAATGGCCCGGTTGGCCCAATGGAATTTTGCGTGCCACAAAAAATAAATAAAAATGTAATTATTTCCTAGCAATATAATTCAATGTGTCAAAACAAGAAAACTAGCTGTATACACTTTTATCAACATAATATTTATTTTTATTAATACAAATGCCAAGTTTAACATTGTTAAAAGCATATTTATTGTGGAGACAGTTACATAAATAAAAATATATATTTGTTGGCTTTTGGTCCAAATTGATTGAGTATAACTTCTATTTAACCTAATGCGTTACTGTTATAAAACATTAAGTTTCATATCTATTTATAAATTTTATGTCTACTTCCACTTATTTCTGTCAATAGTTTTTATATGAATGGAAGATAATGTTATGGGAAATATTACTCTGTTATTATCATGAGGAATTGTGAAAATGTTTTTAGTTTTCTTTCCTTGATTTTATTAAGATGGATTGTTGGTGATTGGATGGATGTCGACCCGATTGGGTAGCGTTACATGGACAGAAGAAAATTAAAACCTGTTTAAAATGATTTAGGACCTACAAAACAGTGAAAACATTTTAAGACTTTAAGACCCTGTGGACAGCCTGTTATACAGTGTGTTATTAAGCACAAAACTCCTCTATTAAAAAAAAGAAAGAAAAAAAAAACAAGTTCTGAAGGAGATCAAGCCTCCGCCAGGTATTAAAAAGTATTACAAAGTAACTCAAAAGCAATGTATTGCATTACTTACTATACAAAGTAATGCAAATAGTTACTTATTTTGGGGAGTAACTCAATATTGTAATGCATTACTTTCAAAAGTAACTTTCCCCAACACTGGTGATAACCCAGGGTAGAGCTTGATATTGTACAACAAAACGGCTTGTTGAAGAAAACAAGAGAAAAATACAAATTCAAAGTAATGATCAATCATTACAAAATTTAACATGTAAAAATGTAAGCTAATAAATTCAGACAGATATTTCCCTGTTAAATTGTACAGTTGATTTAAAGCTGTAAAGTTTAAATGGTTAGTACATTTCTTTTACAATCACGTTAACACGCTGATTATGCCTTGTGTCTATTAAACCTATTGAAGTGAGTATTTTAGCACTTTCATTATTGCCTGTCATTAATGCCTCATTGTAACCCAGATGCATGTGTGTGTGTTGTTGTTTTTTTAAAGAAACGGGTAGACATTAATTATTTAAAGTGCTGTTAATTGAGATGCACTGCCTGTGCGTTATTCCAACTGGTCTAACTCTACAAAACACAAGACTTTATCATAGTAAGATAAGCGGGAGTAAGCAAAAAAGGAGGTTAAAAGCTCAGCTGATGATTATGAAAACTGAAGGTTGTGTTAATGGAACACAAGCAACACAAGAATGAACAACCAGTTACAAGATCCAGATGCCACAACATATAAGAGGAACAGCACATGTTGAGAAAGCTCCTCTTCAAAGGTTTTCTAGCACAAAGGCACTGCACTGCAGAGAGCAAGAAATTGGAAATCTGCCTCATTCAGTACCGATGGGAACAAAAAGCAACTGCCTGACGCAAAGTTCCTCTTTTAAAGTGCCCGTAGCTCGCTGTTGTTGTTTTCTGACAATCAACATGATGTCATAGGGCACAAACAAACAAACGTACGATGAATCACAAACAAAACAAGGTTCAGATAAGAATCTGTGGTGCTGCACTGTGCGTGACTCAAACACAGAACTATGCAGGTGTCACACAGCCAGTAAAAAGATGGTTCTTATCACTCAATGGCCACTGTTGTACTGGAAGAAAAAAAGCTCTAGAGCTACTATCTGAAATCAATGTGAAGTCATGATGGCTCAAAAACTGTAAATGATGACCTCATTGATTTACATAGGTTTCTTGCTCAAAGTTAAGTGTGGGAACCAAACAGTTTCGGTTCACGTTGCCTTACATTTTATGAAAATAAAGTAAACTATAACGTCAAAATATATTTTTGTATCTTAGAAGAATAAAGTTTTAAATGACATGGGGGTGGTGCATTTGATGACAATTTGGATGGGGTGATCTACCCTAGTCCACACCTCCATAATTCTAGTTTAGAAAATCGAAACAAACAAATATATAGAATAGGCCTGCATGATATTGGAAAAATCTGACATTGCGATATTTTGTTTTGCTGCGATATACATTGTGATATGAATATAATTTCACCAGATGATTTGAATAGTTCTAATTGGAAAGATTTCAATTAGATCGACCGGGGTGATCAAGCCTTTTTCTATGCAGTGCATCTGCATAAAATATAATAAATTAAAAGCATGTGCTGTATAAAAACTACAGAGCAAAAATAAAAGTTAAATAGGTCTCTATGGCTCTCTGGGGAGTCTAACAGTATTAAAATATAGAAATTGAACAATCAAACTTAAAAATAACATCATTGTTTAAATAATTTTAACAATATTTAATGATATCTCTATTTTTAATCTTTAATAAATAATCTAATCCTGCGATGTGACTACTGCAGATACACACATTGCGATATGGATGCTCAAACGATATATTGTTCAACGCTAATATAGAATATATTTTGTTGATCATAAAATAAAATCAATACCAATAAATAATAGTTAACTAAAGATTTGATTTTTTATTTTTATAAACTATTTGATTCATATATATTCTTGAATGAACAGTATATAAACAATTGATATTTATTTGCATGCTCCGTTATTAGCATTTCTAGTTAGATAAAGGCTGAATTATACTTCTATGTTGAGTGATCGCCATAAGCCACGGAGCATGCCTTCATGCCCTGCTATTGTGGTTGTGTTGCTCTGAAAATAACAATTTCGAAAAGCTAACTGGCAGTGGGGTTTCTGTGTTTCTAGCTTACTGTAGAACTTACTGTAAAAGCAGCTCAAACTCACACTCATTCAAGGTAGATAGAGATGCAAGGTTTTTTCTTTTTAAAAGATGTCTAATAGACGTCTAAACATAGTCGTCTTGGTTAAACAAGGCTAAATATGGGCTGTCAGTCAAAATATAATAGACATCTGAAGCGGGGTCGCATATCGGATGCGCCGCAACATGGCGCGCACATGATGAAAGTATCGCACACATTTGCATGGTATTTAAAATAAAACTATTCAGATGACGCTCTGTGGCGCAGCAGAAATATGGATAGTATCCTGAGCCGTAGCTGGGCACCATGGACAGCCGCCAACTTGTGGCGCTGGTGTGGGTACCCTGATACAAATCTATGTTTAGAATTCTAAAATGCATGGCACTGCGAGGCGCATCCGGTGTGCAACCCTCTTAAGAATGGGCCAAAACTAGACCATCAAATACAAAAATTAATGACTACACACATAAAGTCTGTCTTATGTGTCTATTTAAAGACTAGTCTAGTTTTGGGCTATTCTTAGATGTATATTAGATTTTCACTGACAGCCCAAATTTAGCCTTGTTTTAGCCAAGCTGTCTACATTTAGATGTCTATTAGACGTCTATTAAACACAAAATTGTTTGCTGGGATGCTTGTCTTTTTCGGTGATACAAAAATAGTGTTTTCCCATCTAATACAGTGAAAGCCAGTGGAGGTCATTGTTATTTTGCTATTGAATGTGTAATGAATGCTCTATACTAGATACTGAAAGAACTGGTTTTAGCATACTAACTAACCTTTCGCATACTTAAAACTTTAAATGACTTGTGTAACTGTTCTTTTGTTAGCTGTGCAGCTCAGCACCCACTACCTGTGCCAATTAGTCAAAGTAGAGAAAACATTGATGGTTTCCTGCATTGCACCTTATTCATGTCTCTTTTCTTTTGTCCGCAGGCACAGCTTAGAGTGCCCTCCCCCTTGGTTCTGATTTCTATGCTCTTCCTTTGCCTTGGGGGGCCTTGCAACAAGGGGCCTTTGCTAGCCCAGCCTGAAGAGTGATGTCCATAGCACCTGCTGGTTCTTCAAGCAACTCTTCTTCTGTCCACAAAAAACCAGGACAAGCCACTCACCCTCAGCTCTACGAAGATTTGTGGGCCGGGAACGGGGGTGGGGGGTATTGAGCCCGAGCTATCAGATTCTGTCTCTCTCTGTCTGTCTCTCTCCTCCTGTGGTTTTCCTCATTTGCTTTCTAGAGCCCTTTCATGGCCACACTTTGCATGATGTGTGAGCAGTGGGGAGCCTGGTCCAAACAGTTATAGTCCGAAAGCGTCAGTTTCTTGTCCGAGATGTGCTAGTCCCATTCTCTCCAGCGTGAAGGTGACCACAGCGCTTTGTCCCATTGCTACGTGTTGGCAACTCTTGGCTTATAAATAGTGTTTATGAGGGAAATAAAGAACACGGCTAAATGTTTGAGCCCAATATGGCCCGGTCAGCAACGTACATTGTTTTTTTTCCAATTTCATCATCTGCCTACAACAAAGATGGTCCATTAGCATAATAATAGTATCAGTGAGTTGATTTAAATGACAAATTATTTCACATAATGACCTAAAAAGCAGAAAATAAGTTTAAAAGAGATAAGAACGCGAATCTCCAGAATGTGCATGTAAATGTAATCAACGTTATCTGGTCAGTTATAATTGCCGATTATATAATTGACTCTGAAAATGTCAAATAACTATAATTCATTGGCACATCTGTGTTAAACAGCTGGATTATATCTCTTCGTGCTGTCCAATGGCCATTACACATCATCCCACCAATGAGCCTAAGAGTTGTCAGGCACCCGAAGCTTAAGGGTAAAGCCACAGTGTCT
This sequence comes from Danio aesculapii, assembly GCF_903798145.1. Lineage (NCBI taxonomy): Eukaryota > Metazoa > Chordata > Actinopteri > Cypriniformes > Danionidae > Danio > Danio aesculapii. The sequence goes on from NC_079448.1 coordinate 35,882,969, forward strand.
CATTATCGAAATCACACTCCACTTCCATGAGCGTGAGATCATCGGTCCTGAGCCCTTTTCTCCTCCCCCATGACACACACGCTGCTTTACGGCAGAGATACATGACTGTTAACTGGCCAGGGTGATCTGCTTCACACGGCGGACCATCTCTCCTTTTAATGAAGTGCCAAATAGCAAATCTACTCCACAGTGCTGCCAGGAGAAGAAAAGTAAACATGTTACCTCTTATCTCGGGGGAAGCATAACATCTAACTACATGTATGCATTTTGCCATATGTTTGAACATCCGATGTAAAGGCAATGGTAGCATGGTTTGAAGACATTAGACCAAAAAGAAATTTCCTTACAGATCTGACGATTTAGTCCCCTAGACTGACAGAACTCGATGCCTTTATTTGACATCATACTGGAAATGATTTCTTGTTTGGTTCTCATTCTCTTGTTGTTATTTTGTGTTCAATTTCAGTTCATTTCTCAGGGTGCTGTGACAGAAGCCTGTATGGTTTATATTACACGCATTTATTTAAATAAAAAAACACACATTATTTGTATCCACACCATTTAGCTTCATGCTTATGTATCCGTCACTTTAGCTATGTTTTTACAAGCCATTTTTGTTCTCTCCCCATTGGGAGCAGTTGCCTTTTGAGTTTGAGCCTCTTTAGCACAGGTGGCTGCGATGGTTATTAAAGCCCAGTACTAATTGATTTTCCAACTGAAATCTCTAATAGAGCTCACAAAATTGGCACAGAAAGACCATGGTATTCAACTCATTTATGAGGTAACAATCGATAAATATGAGCAACTCTTGGCTTGGCATCGTCAATGCTTTCAGTAAAATACAAATTTTGAGAGGAGGCTTTTATGAGACTGTTAGCTAGACTTTTTAATTAGACATTAATGCAAATCAGCATTTGAGTCACTCCCCCCATTTCTCTGTGGATTTGAAAAAAAAAAACAGAGTCGCCGCTAATATACCACAAACATGGCCTTGCGGCAAAAATCAGCTCTTCATAAGAGAGTGCCTAAAAACCACAGTGGTAAAACACCCAGCCAAGCTCACCGCGATTAAAAATGGATCAAATCTTTGGGCACCGTGAATACTAATAATTCCAGTCACGCCATGATTATTTTATACCCTCTCAGACAGAGATGTGGGTTTCATTAACGCTTTCTCAGAACGATAGTGCTCCCGAGAGCTCTGCTTCATGGATCAGTAGGTCAGAACGCAGAGAAGTTGCCGTCTGAAGAGTCTGTTAGAGGTGCAGAGTAACGCCTGTTGTTCATGAATGTATCTTCACCATCCTCAACACAGGGCAACGTCGAGCAGTGTTTCAGTTCAGTTCAAGCCTTGAATCTTGAAACAAAAACTAGCCCGTCACTGCTACATACGACAACCGACCCCGATCCCCCTTCCAGCCGATGGTGATCGTTATCCGTTTCATCAAACATCCAAAGACAAATAATATAACAAAATCCAAAGCTTGTTACAGCAGAGACCCCTATCAATCACTTGGCTTTCCTCCAACAGCTCTCTGTACGGACATGCAAGGCTGCACTTTTGCAATTCCATTATGCTGCTGGAAAAATAAATCCTGAAAACAAGTCTTTTGGCATGTAATGGTTTTCCAGTGTCTTGTGACAATTAAATTGACTGATTCTTGTCTAGCTGGTTGTCCAAAGCTTACTTTTTTGATAGAGTGTGGAAAGCTGTATTTTATTTTTTCTGTGTGTATGGTCGTATAAAAGTGTACAAAAAGTAGTCTGCCGCACAATATGTCTGTCGTGGACACAAAAGAGCTTTCTCGCTTTCATTTGCCAGTCCGCCGTCCCCATTAAGATCGTCCAGACTCAAAACAGCAATGGCAAACACATACGTTAAACTTACAGAGCACAAATCTTTTTATATGAATGAACTCACTCGCTCATTCCTACTCTATCATGTGTTTCTGCCCAATTTGTCCTATGCACTTGTACGCACGTTCCACTTAATTGTTCAGAGGGTATTTTTATGTTTGAGCACAGACCTTTGCGTGGGGGAAATGGATCCAGAATGTGTTTGTATGTTGAAAACAGAGCTGTGGAAAGTGAAACTAGGTCTGAAGCGAGTCCCCTTTGGGTCTTAATCATTTAAAGAGGAACAAATACAAAACATAAGATTGTGATTGATTCATCGCATTGTTTTTATGGAGACATTCATTACAGAAAGAGAGACCCGTTTGGCTGCTTGTTTTCGATTAGCCTGTCACGGTGCATGTAAAATGTGGGGACCAGATCGAGTAGCTGAAATTCAATCCCAACACTCTCCCAAACGTTCACCAAATGTTTGGGACGCTAAGAATGATCTGATTCATCTGTTGCTTCGGAAAAAAAAAAAAAAACACCTCACACCCATAAAGAGCTCTAACCTCCATCCATAAACACGGCCTGTTTGTTCAGCACACCCATCCATTTTCAATCTCGAAATCGGTAGTCAGGCCTGGCATTTCAACAGTATTAGTGGGCCACGTGAAAAGCAAGGTATTATTATTCCTCCTCTTTATTCCTGTTGGAGGTGTGTGCTCATCAAACTCACCTGGCCAAATGTACAGTCCCTGTCTCTGTTTTGATGTTGACCTGGGCAAAAACAAATGAAATAAATAAATGAATTAAACAAGTGTATCAGAAATGGTTGAAATACTGTGTACATATTTGAACTTTTGGTTTCTAATTTATAAAAGATAAGCTTTAGCTCTTGGAGTACTTATTTTATTTGATTTTCCTTTCATGCGTAGCTTTGTGTTTTTATTTTCTATTTCTGTAAAGTGTGTAAATATATCTTTATGATTATAAGTAATATTAAAAAATCTTATTTTAAGAAACAAGTGTGAGTTTGTCCTTTTTATGAATAATGCAGAATGTTACAGAGTAATTCAATTTTAGATCTTTCATGATCATTTTCATCATTTAAAGTGAATTAAGTCCACTAGTCTGTGATATTTACACATGATAACCTGAAATATGCTGTTATCTTCTACTAACAGTTGAGTTACCACACATCACTTAAAAAAAAACTTGATTGGATAGACTTTCTCCTAAAGTATTGTTTTCAATGCTTTCAATGTTTTCCAAAATAAACCTATTCTATTGCAGGGGTTACCAAACTTTTCAGTCCGCGACCCCCAAAACAACAATGCCAGTGACTCGTGAAGCCCAATATCCTCTGAGGTGGTTATAAATACATAAACATTGCATGCAACATCGCACAAACAACAATAGGGCTAAGTCAATTCTTCAATTAATTTTGGAGAATGTCACTCTAAGACAGGGGTCACCAACCTTTTTGAAACTAAGAGCTACTTCTCGGGTACCGATTAATGTGAAGAGCTACCAGTTTGATAAACACTTCTTCAATAACAAATTTTCTCAATTTACTTTTAGTTGTAAGTTATTATTAAAAATTAATGATATTCATTGATGTGAAGACACGGATCATGTTAATGATTTCTCACAATAGTTCTCAACAATGATTTAACAAGGTAGGAAACAGATAAATATCAATATGCAACACTTCATTTGTCTGAAATTGTTTTTAAAGTATATATATATATATATATATATATATATATATATATATATATATATATATATATATATATATATATATATACACACATACATACATACATACATACATACATACATACATACATATATACATATACATATATAACTATATATATATATAACATATATAACTTAAATGTAATTTTTAATTTTACACCAATGCAAGCGTGATTTAAAAAGAATAACTACAAAAAATATTAGATGCAGCTTACTGGTATGTGGTGCTATGGTGAGCTATTTTTAGAACAGGTCTGCGGGCAACTCACGTGATCCTCGCGGGCTACCTGGTGCCCGCAGGCACCATGATGGTGACCCCTGCTCTAAGACCTTCCTCCATATTCAGTCATGGCCTTTATTTTTAATGTATGTGAGTGTAAGAAAGTTTAACCTGCTGCCATAAAATCAGTCTCCTGCATCTGACTTCTGATAACGTAAATCAACCCTGGGGTCCCAATCCAAAAACAAAAAAACAAAAAAAAAGAAGGCTGGTGGCTTTTTATTTGCATGTTGTTCTTTTTTTTAAATGTAACTATTAATTTTATATATTCTATAGGTTATGGATAAAATATGGCAATGCTAATGGTTTAATGAAATGAATTTGATTTTTGGAAATCATCAAGCGACTCCCCCTGACCCTCCAGGGTGTCCTGACCCCACTTTGGTAACCACTATTCCATTGGATAGCTCATCCTAAAATTAAAATTAAAGAAAATTCAAATCTACAGAAGGGCTGCACGATGTTGAAAAAGTCTGACATTGCGATATTTAGTTTTTCAGTGATATATATTGTGTTGTGAATACAATTTCACCAGATGGCTTGAATAGCTCTATTTTGAAAGAAATCAATAATTAGGATTGATTGGGGTGATTTTCTAAGAGTGTGAATCATGTATAAAATATAGTAAACAAATTGTAAGCGAAAAATAATTACAACAGAGCAACAAAAAATAAACAGTGCTTAATAGTTTTCCGGAGAGTCAAACTATATTCAGGTATAGAAATTGAATAATGAAATGTAAAATAACACTGTACAGACTTCATTGCACTAATTCAGTAAAATAATTCCTCAATAAAGTTACAAATGTACTTTTTTTGTGACTGAATGCTTTAAACTCTCTTGAAATGCCTTTAAAACACATGAGTTGAATGATAAACGTTCACTCTGTTATGGTTGTACTTTGCTGTGACTCAACAAAATGTATTCTTCACTGTTGTGCTGATCAACTACAATCCCAACTCAACATTGCATATCCTGCGATGTGACTATTGCAGACACACACATTGTGATATTCATGCTGAAACTTTATATTCTGCAGCCCTTATCTACAGTACACCTGTAAAATCATGTGTGTAACTCTATGGGACACAAAAGAACTTTAGGGGTGGTGAAATGGCATTGTCTTCTGGGCTCCAATGAATTTCATGGTAAACGAGCGTTCTTTAGTAAAGAGGAAAAAAACTTAATCACACATTTTTTTTATACATTTTATGTCAATTTTTTGTTGCTAATGTACGAAGTATTAAAGCATTAGAATGCAGACATAAAATACTGATTTAGATGATTTTAAAACTTTATACTTAGCACTATGTCCTTTAAAACACTAAGTTTTACCCATCGGGCAGCAAGATTTTACCTCAAATTTAATACAGTGTTGTATTATCGGTATTCTTCTATGTACTTCAGTAAGTAGCAGTCACTCCATTTTTACATGAATACATAGATTACCCTAAAAGACTTCAGAACATTAATGATCTGTTTTAACCATTTATTTCCTATTTTCCTACTTTATTGAGTGAAGACACCAAAGCAGAGGTGGGCAGAAACTAATTACATTTACTTCATTACTTTTACTTGAGTAAAATTGTTGGGCAGCGTGTACTTTTTGAGTACATTTCAGATTCATTTGGAGTAAATTTTTTGAGAAAAATAATTTCTCTTCGCTACATTTGGCGGCGTTATTGTCTTCCGTTACTGTCAAATGATAATAAATATGATTTATATGACTCGTTTGTCAACATCACGAGGTGCTGCGGTGGAAAGGTTGTGATGTGAGAGGTTGCTATAGAGATGCGTCTCCCGCTTTCGGTTAGAGTGCATGCCTGTGCTGAATGACATGTGGGGAAGACATGCAAGTTTATCGGATCAAAAAACCTTGCCAAGGTTCAGTCTGTTTTCACTCCAAGCAGTTTCATAATGTGATTTACATTTACATTAAACGGACATCGCAGCATATGCATGAATTACCTCCAACCTAAAAAAAAAGGTTGGGCGGTATCCAAATTTTGATACTGTCAAACCTATTTTACCTCAGTATCCGGTATTACCATGCATAATAAAAAAATTATGATGCAAGGCTCATACAGTGTCACCAAACTGTTGGCTTGTGCCTAAACCATTCAGAAACTGAATACAGTGTATGCAACCTTAAGTTCACGATCACCTGTTTGTCTTGTTCGTATTAGAGATCTGCGCGGGACACTCTCTCTCATTCTCTCACACGCACGCACGCACACACACTTTTAGATCCCGCGGTATACCATATTACCGGCCAAGCCTAATGTAGTGTCATGTACAGTAAGTGTCAAAGTTATACCAATTTGAACCTTATTAATGGCAACTATGGGATATGGGAAAGTCTTACTTGTTTTTAGTTTTTTTCATTTTTTAAAAACCATTTTAAGGGCTAAATTATTAGCCCCTTTAAGCTATATATTTTTTCAATTGTCAACAATTGTTATACAATAACTTGCCAAATTACCCTAACCTGCCTAGTTAAGCCTTTAAATGTCACTTTAAGCTGTATAGAAGTGTCTTGAAAAATATCTAGTCAAATATTATTTACTGTCATCATGGCAAAGCTAAAATAAATCAGTTATTAGAAATAAGTTTTTAAAACTGTTGTTTATAGATGTGTTGAACAAATCTGCTCTCCTTTGGGGAAAAAATAAACGGGGGCTAATAATTCAGGGGGTTTAATAATTCTGACTTCAACTGCATATGTATCAAGATACTAGTATTTAGCTTAAAGTGACATTTAAAGGCTTGACTAGGTTAATTAGGTTAAAAAATATTAAAGGAAATACAATGAAAAAATCCTTGCTTTGTTAATCATTTGAGAAATGTTTGAAATAGAAAAATAATTAACAGGAGGTAGTGACTATTTACACAAGTAATGTTTTCATCAGATAGTTATTTACTCTTCCTTTTAAGATTGTTTCTTTTACTTGGGTAAAAATTTCCTAAAGTACTTGTACTTTTACTTGAGTATAGACTTTGGATACTCTACCCACCTCTGCACCAAAGTGAGAAATCTCATCTTTGACAGATATATTTTTTTTAAATCATACAATAAAAATCCTCAACAGCTAGGGATGCAATAATTCTCTGTAAAAAAAACGTATCGTCCCATTGTTCTCCCACGGTTCGGTGCGCCCTGTGATCCGCGGTTCAGAATATGCATTATAAATATTTATTTGTTAATAAAACAACTGCAACAACTGCCTTTGTATGCTTCCGATTACCTTTCCCATCCATTGCATGTGTGAAGACCTGTCCAATCACCTCTTAGTATGTAATTCTGTTGTTGACATCACGTTTCCTCACGTATCGGTGTGTGCGTGTGGAGTTTCTGTGTTTCAGCATTGCAAATGAAGAAGATAAAACGCAAATGCGCAGCTAAGGCCAAATCACAGTGCATTGCCATCAGTGTTTCAACAGACTCTCAAGATAAATTCAGACAGACACAAAAACAGAACGAATGTCGTTTTTGTTGTTGTTGAACAGATAGCCTAGATCAGTGGTTACTAAAAGGTGGATCGAGGTCCGTGTCCAGACCCAGAAGCGTTCCATACGCTATTCCGCTATTCACTCTGTTTACCCGCTGTCTGCTAAGAACAGTTTTCTTCTCGACTGACTGTTGCCGCTGAATTAAGTAAGAAGAGCCGAACGCTCTCTCTTTGCTTAAGTTTCATTCACTATGATGGTATGTAAACGGAGCTCTCTGGAATCATAATAAAATCATATAGAAATCATAAATAAGAATGTGTTTCCTTGGTAATGCAAGCATAATGTAAACAGAAGTGATCAATACTTTAAAAGTGCTCAATTATTAAGATGTATTGACTTAATTATTATCTGCATAACTGGTTGAGACTGTTGAGTTCAGATGTAAAACAGAAAAAGGGGAAATTTAAGCTTTTACTCTTTATTTTCTTAAGCAATTTATTTGAGCATACAATTTTTAAAATGCCCTACTTTTATTTAATTAATGCGAGAACATGCAAATCTACAGTCATATTGTATGTGTAAAGCTGTTGCACTGTCAGTTGTTTGTTACCTAATAAATGTGTACATTGTTCTTTGAATTGTTCCACAGACATTTTTTCTAAGCATAGCACTAACCGTACCGTACCAAAACTGTGACCCTAAAACCATGATACATACCGAACTGTGAGTAGATTGAACCGTTGCACCCCTACAATTTCCAGCAACTTAACGTTTTGACTGAAAGCTGAAACTAAAGGACAAAAAAAGAAAGAAATCTATATTTAAAGCAAAAAAAAAAAAAGCTCTATATGTTCAGTCTGCAGCCCCTCATTGCCTCTGTCCACTGGGAGCAGCTCTGGGAAGTGTCTGCTTTGCATGGCGAGCTGACGTGGCCTGACAGGCAGTAGGGAACCTCGCAAGGTGATCGCACCCCGATCCACAGAGGTTATGTCATCAAACCTGGGTCAGCTGTATAATTGGGCTGGGGTCAGTGAGGCGATATGGAGCGTGACAATGAAGCTCTAGAGTTACAGTGCAGATCTGGCTGCTTCGATGACTGCAGGAGGCACTTATGTACCCCCAGACTGCTCAGGGATCAGTGAGGTGTCTGTTCACTCTCACTGCAATAAAACATGTCAGAGATTCCTATTAAAGTTAACTTATAGACTGAGCTGACAACCTTGGACCTATGAAGTCTGTTAGAGGCTTATTAGTAGGGCTGCATGATACTGGATAAAACGGACACTTTGATATTCACTTTTCCAACAAGATACTGTATGTTATATGAAGAAATTAAAATCAGAGCAATACTGTTTTTAAGGTGTTCACTGTTGTGTTTATAATTTACCAGAACTAATCATCAAATGTGACCAAGAATAAGTTTTACAAGTTCAAAACATTTTTACTGATTTAACCGTCTTTTCTTTATGAAGTTGGACACGCGTGTGCTGTGTGTGTATATGTCTGCTGTGTGTGCGTGAACTTTGTAATGACATTGTGTGTGATTTATCGAAAGGCTTGAATTAACTCCACAACAAATACATCTAATAATTATTGATAAAGTTCTCACTGTAGTATTTCTCACAAACGTTAAGAGATCTGCTTCCTTCATGTCTGTCACTGTGCTGATTATCTGATGCAGCCGAGGCGGAGATTGAGGCACACTCTGACAGGCATGTGGGAACGGTGGGCGGAGAAAACTAGCATTAAAGGCACAGGCAACAAAAACAGCTACATAGAGTTCAGAGCTGAAAAATCCCAATGTCCAGAAAAATATAATAAATAATCTGATGGGTGTTTTGAGCTGAAACTTGACAGACACATTCTGGAGACACAAAAAACTTATCTTAAATCTTGAAAAATGGGTAAAATAGGTGCCCTTTAATTTCTTTGTTTTCAAATGTTAAAATATTAAGCTTTTATTTTGATCAAAAAGAAACATGTACACTGCACAATTGAAAATATAAATATATACAGTATATATATATATATACACACAGTATATATATATATATATATATATATATATATATATATATATATATATATATATATATATATATATATATATATATATATATATATATATACACACACACACACACACACACACACACACACACACACACACACATCTGAGGGCAAAATTATTAGCCCTACTGTTGTATATTTATTCTTTATCAAATATTTCTCAAGTGCTATTTAAGAGCAAAGATAGTCTCACAGTATTATTGTTTCATGAAATAAGTCTTATTTTTGTTTTATTTTGCCTGGAATAAAAGCAGTTTTAAAAAATTTTCAACCATTTAAGGCCCTCTTAAGCATTTTTTGGTCATTGTAATATAATAACTTGCCTAATTAACCTAGTTAAGTCTTTAAATGTCACTTTAAGCTGTATAGAAGTGTCTTGAAAAATATCTAGTAAAATATTATTTACTGTCATCATGGCAAAGATAAAATAAATCAGTTATTAGAAATGAGTTATTAAAACTATTATGTTTAGAAATGTGTTGAAAAAAAATCATCTTCCTGTTAAACACAACTTTAAGGAAAAATATAAAAAACCATTAGCTAGTAATAATAATAATAATAATAATAACAACAATTAAATAAATATAACAGACATATTATTATAGATTAGGGCTGCACAATATATATATCGATTCAGCATGGATATCGCAATATGTGAATCCATAATAGTCACATCGCATAAATATGCAATGTTGAGCTGACTTTGCAGTGTAATTTTTACATTTATATATACAAAACCATGATGCATGAAATGTTAATTTCACTTTTATCTTTGCTTTGTTGCATGTATCTATCCTTGAAGTTTGTTTAATACATTTATGTATGATTCACTTCCCTACAGAATCATTCTAATCAATCAAACTTGAACACTTTAGGGAACAATTCTCATAATTAACTAGTTACTTATTAGCACGCATGTTATTGAAATGCTTTTTAGTATTACTGTATAAAGCATATATTCTGTATAATCTAATTCTACATTCCCAAACCTACCCAATACCTAAACAATGTTAATAACTATTAATGAGGAGCAAATTAGGAGTTGATTGAAGCAAAAGTCTAAATGGTTTGCTAAGAGCAAGAATCAAACCTTAAAATAAAGTGACCTAATATTCAAAGTATTGCTTATACAATAAAGTATATCGCAGAAAAACAAAACATCGCATTGTTAGCATTTTCCAATATCGTGCAGCCCTATAATAGATTTTATCTTGCAGCCTACTTGTTGCCTATCACAGTATGAAATGACTGATCACGGCTGAGGTAATGCACAAATAAAAACTACAACTTTCACTTGGAGCCAAGGCACAGCAGTAACATCTGTAGCAGAGCTGGCAACAAGCCTCTTCTGCCACACCATAAAAGCTTTATTAGTACCATCAACTTGTCTGAAAATCCCACCAGCGGTAATATCGCTGTGTCTTTTCTGCTTTCCAAGCCAGTCGCTTCCAATTAATCAGCTTCACTGATACATACTGGATCTGACAGCACGTTGTCAAATCACTGCCTTTCCAAATGTCAAAACTGCAGAAAGAACAACATCACGGGCAATTAAGCGCATTACAGCCTCCGAGAGCTGCCACTTGGACTCCAGCGTGGGGTCTGCGGCGGCACTGAAGTGGAAGGAAAACACAAGGGACCGCAAACAGAGCCTGGAGCCAGGTAAGAAGCAAGAACAACACAAGCCTAATGCACCTCAGCTGTGTTAACAGTGGCCGTCCTGTGGAGGGATGGATCATTGACGTGGACAAAAACAACAAAAGCGCCACAAATGCCAGGGGTTGCGGGTAAGGGGGTTTTTGGTGAGTCGCCAGGGAATTGTGAAGGAGCGTCTGTGTCATTCGGAGGCTTGACTTTTGGTTACCACTCTAATCAGGGAGCTGAATTCTTGTGATTTGCTCAAAGAGCCTCTTGGGAAGGAGCGACTCTGATGAAGCAGAAGAGGAGAAGGTGAGAAGAGGGCTGAAAACACATCCTGGACTCATTAAACTCACCACTGAGCCAAACACCTTAGTCCAGGATTAAACGCACAGAGAGTGCTTTCAGATTTACCTCATAGTTGTGTGGATGTACAGAGCAAAACACACTAAAGGACATATTTATAGAATCTAAACTAGGAATGCTCAAAATAATCGATTAACTGTTAACTGAAAAGGTGCGTTTTTAACCGATTAATGGTATTGGTAAAACAATTAAGAAAATATAGTTTTATTTATTTTTAAAGTTTGGCTGTATAAAGGGCTGATCACAGTTAACACGCTTTTTGCATTGAAAGTGACATCTTTTGAATAGTTTACTAATGGCCGCTAGTGTTTTGCATGCTGCTTATGTGCCCTGCGCACCTCACGTTTTTGCCGTTGCACATAAATAAAAAAAAGATTTTTCCAGTACCGTGCAGCCCTAGTCTAAATATTTACAGAATAGATAATTTATTAGTGGATTAATAATATGCTGACACCGCCAAAGAATTCAGTTTTTCAACTAACTATCAGATCATTCTTCTTTGGATCTCCAGTTTCAAAGCTGTGGTACACAGGGAGCTTTGAGATTGTTTTGAGAGTGGGGAAAAACATTGGAAGCTCTACCTCAGTCTTTATGATTGCATTTCAGGCAGTAAACAAGACTTGCCCCACGGGGATCCTGTGACATTGTAAAATGGAGCAAGGGCTACTGCTGGGCAGTCCCTTTAGAAACACTGTTTCTTAAAACTTTTATTGAACTATTTGCAGTTCCCTAAGCCTGAACTTAAATTCATTATGGCAACATTTTAAACATCAGCATCTGTTCGAATCCTCTTCAAAATGTTAACCAGCCTCCAATGTGATTTTACACCCAGGCGTAAGTCTCACGAGAACCCATAGGAAACAGATTAAGAGGGAGTCACCCCAGAGAGAAGGTTATCAGAGCTGTGCACCAGAGAGATCGTCAGATAACTAACAATAAAACATCCTGATCCAGGAAAAGCCATTGATGAACTCCATTGAGGGGCACAGTGTTGTGGCTCCCCTGAAAAGTGTGAAGACGCTCTTTTTAGCTTATCAAAGAACAAGTGCACAATTATTATCTGCTAAAGAAAAGTGACTATCTGCAGGGGAACGGCACATCTTGAAGGGAAAATCAGGCATGCAGGAGGGCTGTGGTTTGCGTATGGAGTGCAAACATGCAGACGTTAACGGCACAGCCACTGCTTGACAGACAGACAAGCAGCACGAGTCACTACCCTCAAGGTATTCACCTAATCTTTCAAGAGGGAAATTAATCTTCCTTCTGCTCACACAGAAGAATAAAGGCCGTTTTGTTTGAACCTAGCCAAGTTCACCATAATCAGAAGTGCAGCTTAGCTGAAGTTTGCAAGATTGAGTTGTAGGAACTTGACCAGTGCAGTGAACTCTCTGCTTACTTTTTTTTAAAATAGAGATTACATATGGTCCAAACCAAAAGATGTGACTGACTGAGAAATTTCATAATAAATAAAGAAAAACAAACAAGGTGGTTGGTTTCTATTGGTATGGAAATCATCATATATGGTAGCCACAGAATAATAACAGAAAAATATATAGTATCTATTTTTCTGTTATTATTCTGTGTAAAATATAAAAATATTGACGCATGTAACTTCGGTTAGTTCACTCACAGTTCAAAATGAATACACAATTACACCACTTTACTCTAACAGTAAATATAGTGCATTCGTAAAAAAGTGTTCATAGCGCTTCACTTTTTCCACATTTTTTTGTTACAGCCTTTTTCCAAAATGGATTAAATTCATTCATTTCCTCAACATTCTACACACAATACCCCATAATGACAATGTGAAAAAAGATTTTTTGAAATTGTTACAAATTTATTAAAATAAAAAACCTGAAAAAAATCACATGCACATAAGTATTGACAGCCTTTGCCGTGAAGCCCTAAATTGAGCTCAGGTAAATTCTGTTTCCACTGATCATTCTTGAGATGTTTCAGCAGCTTCATTGGAGTTAACCTGTAGTAAATTCAGTTGATTGAACATGATTTGAAAAGGCATACACCTGTCTGTATAAGGTCCCAGGGTTGACAGTGGATGTCAAAGCACAAACCAAGCATGAAGACAAAGGAATTGTCTGTAGACCTCCGAGACAAGATTGTCTCAAAGAACAAGGCTGAGGAAGGTTAAAAAAAAAAATTCTGCTGCTCTGAAAGTTCCAATGAGCACAGTAACCTCCATCAACCGTGAGTGTAAGATGTTTGGAACCACCAGCACTCTTCTTAGAGCTGGCCGACTAAGCTGAGTGATCGGGAGAGAAGGGCCTTAGTCAGGGGGGTGATCAATAACCCGATGGTCACTCTATTCGAGCTCCAGTGTTCTTCTGGAGAGAGGAGAACCTTGCAGGAGGAAAAGCATCTGTGCAGCAATCCATCAATCAGGCTTGTATGGTAGAGTGGTCAGACGGAAGCCACTCCCCGCCTGGAATTTACCAAAAGGCATCTGAAGGACTCTCAGACCATAAGAAACAAAATTCTCTGGTCTGATGAGACTAAAATTGAACTCTTTGGAGTGAATGCCAGGCGTTACGTTTAGAGAAAGCCAGGCACTGCTCATCACCCGCCTAATACCATCCCTACAGTGAAGCATGGTGGTAGCAGCATCATGCTGTGGGGATGTTTTTTAGCAGCAGGAACTGGAAGAATAGTCAGGATAGAGGGAAAGATCAATGCAGGAAATAAATAAATTTGACCTATTTTGGAATAATGCTGTAACATAAATGTGGAAAAAGTAAAGGGCTTTGAATAGTTTCCAGATGCACAGTTTATTCCCATTATCTACACTGAAACAAATTATTCAAAGATGATTCCTTGGATTTACTCAATTTTTTTTTACATTAAGTGGTTGTAAACAATTTATTTGGGCTGAATTTAAACAAACAAATTAAAGTTGAACATTGTTAAATTTAATTTGTTTAAATTCAACACAAATAAATTGTTTGCAACAGTTTTGCATGCAACACTTTTTTCAGTGTAGAGAGTTGTTTAATTTTAGAAACAATATATTGCTTATTTACTATGGCACTGACTACATTTTAACATTATTTAAAATTGTAGCAGGTGGTGGACACCTCAGAATCAGACAGTCCGATATATCTGTTGTATTATACACATAGATGTCTAAAAGGCATAACACACAATTTGATAGTGATGAGGTTTGACTCTACTGTATTGTCAGTTTAGTTTTAGTGGTATGTTCCACAACATTTGAACTCTACCGGAAGCTTTTTGAGCTTGCTGAATCGGTGTCCATTAATCATATCTCTGTATTTTTACGAGGAATGACGGTATACGATATATATCCGGTACTTTCCCATAAATGGTTACTTAAGACTCAAAGCCTTTATTAAAACTTTAATAAACAGTTTTTGAGAAAAATATAATTCAAACACAGGGGTTTCCCTCTCTGTTATTATCATCATTTTAATTATCATTCTTATATTGTTATTTGTTGAAAGAGTAGCTAACAGTAAGATATTTAAATAGAACAAGAAATGTTTGGTAGACAAATGGATGTTTTTGTTGTTGTACTTATTTTTAAGTTTTAATAATCATTTAAACCCCCGACCATTTGTACACTAGGCACACACACAAATCAAATCACATCCTCCAGTTAAGGGGCTAAACTAAATAAATCTATTATACAGAATAAATAAACACAATGATTAGAATATAATCGAAATTGGTCAACGCAAATAGCCTTGTGGTTAGTGCGTCGACACATAACACCGAAGTGCTCGCGGCGACCCGAGTTCGATTCCCGGCTTGAGGTCCTTTGCTGATTCTTCCCCTCTCTCTGCTCCCCACACTTTCCTGTTTCTAATCTCCACTGTCCTATCAATAAAGGTGAAAACCCCTAAAAATAGTTATAAAAAAAAGAATATAATCAGAATTTAAGTCAATATGCAATAACAGACCAGAACGCAGAGCTAAATGTGTTACAATGTAAATGTAAAGAAGAGATCGTTGTGTAAGAAATACTGAACTTATAATCAGTGAATATGAGGTGGTTTCACTTTCAAAATGCGGTATAAATTTGTCCCATTTTGGAGTTTTTTAATTCTTTTGAACACATTCAGGTGCTGCTTGTCAAATTGACAATGCTTCTATGTTCATTCTTGTCTGTCAATTGCAGAAGAAATGATCGATAAAAGGTTTCTGATAAACCACTGTGACAGCTGCTGGCGCTGTGTCACGCGCGTACATGCAAGGGGGAGTTCGATTTGGCCATGGAGTAAGATTTAGATACAAGACTGGCACTGCATGTTCCTCCATGTTCCGTGTAGTGAATTTTTTTTTAACAAATCTTTTGTATGACTCATTTGTGCAAGTGGAGCTCTGTTCTACCTCAGGGTGGTCTGTTTCGTGCAGAATGCGCACATGTGGCCTCAAACCATATCAATATCATTTTTATTTATTTTATTTTTTCATATTTATTTTGTGTTGTCACTTGTCACTTTATGTACACTGGAAGCTTCTGTAGCCAAAACAAATTCCTTGTGTGTGTGTGAAGCACACTTGGCAATAAAATTGATTCTGAATATACGAAAGATATTGGATAATCCTGCATCGCGTTGGGAAATCATATCGATATATCCCCAGATTTCAATAAACCACCCAGCCGTTAGATTTGACTGACTGTCTGTTCAGTTTAGCGAAGGAGTCAAGCATGGAAATAAAAGTCAAAGTGATGAAGATATGCAAATAAAACAGAAAGCTGTTATATTACATCTACTGTAAGTATTTCAATGGACAATATTATCATTGTTTTCACAATATCATATCATGCTCAACAGATATGAGTGTTGTTGGCTACAATGGCAAGTGCTTTAAGTTTTTCACTTATGGCTTACAAAGATAAGTGGACACAGGAGCACTAGGATGCTGTAACTTTTAGAGGATCTGTCCATGACCATGCATATCTGTTCAGCACATTAATACAATGAACATTTTTTTACATTTACACAGTACTTTTGACAACACTTCTCTAACTGATGTAGAACATGGGAAAAAACTAAAAGTCAACCCAACAAAATATCTGGCTA
The DNA here is from genome assembly GCF_903798145.1 of Danio aesculapii. Lineage (NCBI taxonomy): Eukaryota > Metazoa > Chordata > Actinopteri > Cypriniformes > Danionidae > Danio > Danio aesculapii. The sequence goes on from NC_079448.1 coordinate 35,899,442, forward strand.
TTGGCTGGGTGTTTCTAGGCGTTTTCAGCACAGACAGTCACAGAGCCATTGCAGAGAGACTTGCATCAAAATAAACCATGTTTATTTATTTAGTGCACATTTTATAGGTAAATAATTCATTCACGTAAGTCAATTCACAGAAAAAAACGTCTTCAATCAAAGACTGACCACTTGCTTCCACAATTGGAGTGCCAATTAGTCTCTGTTGATGTCAATTTGACAGCTTCAGTCAGAATATTCTTTACCATGACCCTTTTACCGTTAGTTTGCTACAAGGAAATATTGCACAAAAAAGCCTTGCCCCCTACTCAATATTGTTTCAATCAAGTACATCAACATACTGAAATAAATGTCTAAGCAACTTCCAGTTCACAGTGACTTTAAATGCTGTCCAAACACAGCTAGTCACAAGACAAAGTGGAAAGCAGAAATAGTAGTATACCTGGGCCTTTAGTAGTACTTATAGTACTAGTAGAATAATAGTACTTTCTGTAGTACAATGACTGTACTTTTTATATTGTTTATGACAATGAAACATAAAAATGAATTTCTCATCATGAAATAATGCTGGTTGTGGAAATCAGTCAGAAAGTACTACAGTAGGGCTGCACAATATATCGATTGAGTATCAACATCGCAATGTGTGTGTCCTCAATAGTCACATTGCAAGATATGCACTGTTGAGTTGGGATAATAGATGACCAGGAACCACAGTTCAAAACATATGAGATTTGTGGAGAATTTAAGCATAATAGAGTTAAAGTTAATCACGCGCATGTGTTTTTAAGGCTTGTGACTATGTAAGCATTAAGAGAGTTCAAAGCGTTTTAATAGAGCATAAATAAGTTTAATAAAGATTCATTTTATTGAACCATTTATATGATGAAGACTGCATCATTAATTAACATTTGATTCTTCAATTCCTGTAACCGAATACTATTAGACTCTCTGCAGAAAACCGTAAATCACTGTTTATTTCACTTTAATATATGCTCCATTGTGTTTATTTATGAATGTAGTTTGTTTATTATATGCTTAATCTAAAGTTTAAAAAAAGTTATTAAAGTCATCTGGTAAAATGATATCGCAATATATTTTATACTGTATATATCGTAAAGAAAAAAAAATATCGCAATGTCAAATTTTTCCAATATTATGTAGCCCTATCCTACAGTATGTCAAACATAAAGAATGACAGAAGCATCAGGGAGTGCAAGTTCAAGGAATGCAGAACTATCTTTGCTCTAGAATATTGCATACGCCATCCTTGAGACATTACAACAAACTGAGCTCAATGGGAAACAGACCTGTGTTTGGAGGAGAGGCACATTAAATGACATTGCTATATCATCCTTTACCTCTCAAAGCTGGAGGAGGTTCTGATGTAATGGCTGGAAAATCTTGGCTGGGGATGCTTCATTCATGCGATAAGGCTCACAATGGCTGCCTTTGTGAACACTACACAGCTTATAAACGCATTAGTATACAGAGATAAAGATGTCATGGAGCACAAGGGGTGGTTTTTGGGAGGGGGCCAGACTGCTATAATTTGCCAACTCGGATTTGATGAACCCCATTAAACTATAATAGCTGATTTTGTAAATCGCTGCCAACGCGCCTCTCTTTAACAAGCTTCTGAGGATGTTTGCCTGTATCCATCCTATTAACCGCCCCACTCTTCCTGATGTCTTAATGCAGGTCAGCTCCTCTGGGTTTTAGAGAGAGAGATATGGATAGAAAAAAAGAGAGAGAGAGCTTTCTGTTCTCTTTTTTCTTATCTTTTAGCACAGCCTCTCGCAGACACTGATGCTCAACAACCAGCCAGGCTTTCTTGGCACAATCTGTACCATGTAGAGAAACAGCCCCACCACAGACTGAATCTCAGCACATCTGGAGCAAACCTGTTGTTTCGGTGATCACAGGAACCCGTTTCGTGCCAGAACAGCACAAGGAAGTCAAGATGTGCGATGACGCTGACACATATGCAAATACACATGCACTGTCCTTCCCGCAACTTTCCCATCGGAATAAATCTGCATTTCATCACGGCTGTAAATCTATTAAATATTCAGCCTATATATTAAAAATGCAGCTGAGCTTAGACAGGATATGTAAAACTTCACCTCCGCATTGAATCAAAACATGCGCCTTATCGGCTAATTATTTTTCACAGGATTGTTTATTAAACATGAACCCAAAGACCTTCCTTTCTGCTCTCTTTTGGAGTGCACAGTGATGAGTCTGTTCGAGACAGCCTGTAAACAGAGACAGAGGAAGTATAAAGAAGAGACTGGGAAAGTGGTGCTGAGGACCTCCACCACTCATCCTGGTGTGGAGAGCCTGTGGTGAGGATTACAGCATGCAATTCATAGTTTATGGTCACATAACTACCAGAAGTCTGGAGGGCAAAACATCCATAGAACTGCGGTTACACCTGTCCAGTTCTTATATGTGGATCAAGATCACCAATTAACTAATTCAAAAAAATGTAAAAATGTGAATAATGTGGGCATGGATCTACATTTGATGAAAACATTGGCTGTAAATATTAGAGAAATTAAAAAATAAAAATGTGTCTCTCACTTCAAAATGCACATTCTGTGTGATCGGCCCCTTAAGCTTGTTTGACCGCGGTGTGCTTCGTTACATTGTTTAAATTCTATGAAATGTACTGTTAAAAAAGAAAGGCATCTTATAACTTTTTGATGCATATTTTCTCATTCATTTAAAAAATATTGTGATATATCGTGGATGATTTTCTTGTGACATATCGAAGTAACGGTGACATCGTGATTATCAATATCAGGGACAAAATATCGTGATAATGTATCGTGAGTTAACCCACCCCTAGTTCATACCAATACACAAAGATAAAGACTGAAATCATAGTTGCCATTCACATCCTTTCATTCACTTGCTTTTCAACTTCCCATAAGCCACCTTTATACATTACATTTACTGCTTGTTTTAGTATTATTGTCTGCATTAGTTATTAGTAGTACATGCCTTGTGTCAAAACTGAAGTCAAAATATACTGGATGCAATATATGTAAAATCTCCTGCCCTTTCCATGTAAAAAATGATGAGGCAAAAAACAAATAAAAAACACAAAATTACACTCTCAAAGTTGGTCCCACTTGTGTTCTTTTATTCTCTGCTATAAAACCAGCATTGCAAAAATTATTTTCTTATGAGAGATTTTGTCTTTGTCTAAATCAAGAAGCATTTTCTAAACAAGTACAGTAAAAAATTTATTGCTTTCAGAAAAAATATGTCCAAATGAACTGTTTTTCCTTAAACCCAGCAAACTATTGTTGTATTGGGGGAAAAAAACTTTTTTTTCTAAAGACAAAATTGAATGAAAAACATATTTACTTGTATACTTTATATGTTAACTAGAAAAGACAAAATCACTACGTTATTTTTTTTTCTTTTGCAGTGAGGGTGTGGTGTCATTATTATGTGTTTGCAGGTGGGTCTGGTGGGCAAAATCTTATCCCATACCTAGTGAATGTTCAGCTTCAATTTTCTACAGAGTGTAAAGACTCATGGAGATGAGTCATCCATCTTTTTTTGCAGTCACACAAACCTGGTAAGAAAAGAATAGTTTGATTGATGGTCATATAAGGGTCTGGCATGACGTAAAAACTATGAATAGACACCAACACAACAAGACCATAAAACTAGATGGATTCATCCATTCATGAAACAAGAAAAAATACAAAAACAAGGACTGTATGCTGTGAAATAGTATTACTATTTATAATATTTACGATGTTGTTTTTCCATTTCAATCTATATTAAACTGCCATTTATTCCTTCGATTCAAAGCTTAATTTCTAGCAGCCATTACCCCAATCATCAAAGGCACATGATCCTTCACAACTCATTCAAATATAGGGATTTGTACCAAAATGATGAAATTAAAAATATTATTAATGTTGAAAAGTGTTGTGCATTTTAATTTTACTGATAACTATACACTTAATATAACCATGATTATTGTGCAGGATAATTTGTTTGAAATATTTTGAAACATTATTAATGTTGTTTCTACCACTTTTAAATGATAGTGTGCCATAGATCCTTACCAAATAGTTCTGTTTTTCCACTATTAAAGCTACTTTCAAGACATTAAAAGTGGATAAAAGTGTTGGCTAAGCTAGAAGTAAACAACAAAAAAGTTAGCTCTCTATAAACCGTTTAATGTTATGTTTGTGTTTTAATCTCAGCCAGGATTCACAAAAAGTAAGTGGATCTTCAAACCATTCCCACATGTTTCAATGTGTTGCAATGATTACTTATTTTGTTATGATAATAAACAGCAGGCATCTGATCCAGAATAGGCAGCCGAGATTATAAGAGCATGATTAGCCATGATTACCACTGTGGTTATTGCCTTGATGACTACTTCAGCTTGGCAAAGTGATGCACTGACCTGCAGCTCCCCTGACTACTGACCGAGGCGGAGACCCAGACGGTCAAGACATCCTCGACAAACAAACAAGTCAATCGCAAGTAGCCAGACAACATCTGCTGCAAAACAATTTGCAGCTTTGCCTGGCTGGACATTTCAACCTTAAAATGTTCTCTATTTGACACAGTCCATTTCTTCTAGTCAACACCACAAACCGCGGGCTGCATGAGCTCAAGAGCGATAAAATCGATTCTAAACGTGTAAAAGTGAACAACAATCTGCTAAACAAACACTGAATGACTACGACACATTGTACATAACTCCGGAAGAGTGACGACACAAACAGTGACAATCATATATCAAATCTCTTAAGAAAAACCTTATTTAGTACGGCTGCATATTTTGCAGTTATCGCTCATCAAATGCTATAAATAAGTTACGACGTAACAAACTTACCGACATTTTCTTCCAGTAGTGCAACATCTGAGTAGTTTTTCCCAGCAGCAATCTATTTTTCCAAACGATCTCGTTATCAAACCGCCGTCGAAATTAACCGTCACATCAACGACGTTACACTTCAGACAGGAAATGCGATTCCTTCTTTCTAATGAATCAGTTTGTTCTTCCTTCTCATGTGAAATTATGAAGCTTGGGAAGGTTTGATTCATTCTAGTGAATCGGTTCAAACCCAAAATGAAATTTACGAGGTCCGTTGATGGTAAAGATTCATTCAAATGATTCTCTTCATACTAGTTTGTTCTAAGTCTGTGGTTCATATGTAGCATTGGACATTAGTGAATCAGTCGGGTGAGATGATTCACTTGAATGAGATTGTCAAAAAAAAAATTTCATTTATTTATTTTTAGCTTAACTATAGAACAAGTAGATAAAGTATACAAGCACAGAACAGTAGATAAAGTATACAACCTTCAAGATAAACATTACATTTTTCTGCAATACTTAATAAGCTACAGGTGATTTCGTTTATGAAAGAAACGCTTTCAACACCACTGAGAAAATTTTAAAGATGCGAAGTGAATGGTTTCATTTTTATGTACATGTAATGTTGTTATTAAAATGTTAAAAATGTTTTTTTTTATTTATTTTTTTGTTCCCTGGGTTTTGCAAATGTATTTTCATTAAATTTACAGTAGTGACTGTACGTTTACCAGTCCCCATTTTGTTTGTAACTTTTCTATGGAAGACAAATAATGCTAAATGACTTTATAAGGAAAAAAAGCAAGTTGAATGGCACTAACTGAAAAAAATACAGGGCTTGGGTTCTGAAATTTAACATAACTCTTTATTTACTCTGAGAATAATTTACAAAACAATTTCACACATAGTCATGCTTAAAAATTGAATATGTTATATTCACCTTCCAGAATTCACTTCCAAATTATTATCAAAATATGATGTTTAATATGGTATACACTAGTACTACCTGACAAAAGTTGTCGCCTATCCAAGTTTTAAGAACAACAAATAATAACTTTACTTCTAGTTGATCATTTGGTATCAGAAGTGGCTAATATGAAAGACAAAGGCCTCTAGATCACGCTTATTTTACCAAAATAAAATATGATAATGCCTTGATTTTTAATGACTTAATTAGGACAGTAAAGTCTGACTTTGCTTAGACAAAAGTCTTGTCACTTAACAGAAATAATGTCCAGTATAGAATATAAAGTCATGGTGCAGTTGAAAAAGAACAAATATTGTGTATGACTTCAATGAGCTTGGAGGACTGCATCCATACATCTCTGCAATGACTCAAATAACTTATTAATAAAGTCATCTGGAATGACAAAAGAAAGTGTTCTTGCAGGACTCCCAGAGTTCATCAAGATTCTTTGGATTCATCTTCAATGCCTCCTCCATCTTGCCCCAGACATGCTCAATAATGTTCATTACTGGTGACCGGGCTGGCCAATCCTGTAGGACTTTGACCTTCTTTGCTTTCAGGAACTTTAATGTGGAGGCTGAAGTATGAGAAGAAATGCTATCCTGCTGAAGAATTTGCCCTCTCCTGTGGTTTGTAAAGTAATGGGCAGCACAAATGTCTTGATACCTCAGGCTGTTGATGTTGCCATCCACTCTGCAGATCTCTCGCACGCCCCCATACTGGCAGTTCAACCTTCTGCCACTTTCCAAATGATCAACTAGAAGTCAAGATATTATTTGTTGCTCTTACAACTGGGATTGACGACAAGACTTTTGCCAGGTAGTGTATATTATTATTATTATTATCATTATTATTATATTTTCAAACCAGTAGCGTTTGATTAATTATGATTAGCGTGTAGCTTGCCAAGCTACAGATTCAATACATCATCAAAAACATTGGCATTGAGAGCTGTGATTTCGACATTTGCTAATGCTCTCTTCCCAACAGGCCCCAATAGTTCTCACAAAAGAAACCTCTGCTCATACAAAAGCACCGTCAGACTGACTCTGCATTTCTCACATTTATGTTACTCTGTGCACTCTATAAAGAGTCCCAGTCCCTAGCGGACATCAGATGTAGCACCCTTGCATGTTCTTCCGATATATACCCTAGGAGAAAGTGAGTGATGTTTATGTTGTTGCCATGACAAGAGATGTCCTTTAGAGAGAGACTGAGGAGGTGTTTAATGATCTTCGCCACCCTCAGGTTTAGACAACCATTATAGCATCAGTCTCGAACATACACAAGCGCTTCCCTCTTCTCTGCAGGGTAACCGATGATCGTTGGCTCGGGACCAAAAGGGATTTTTTTTAGGCTACAATACCACCCAGAAGCCTAATACCATCTTGATGATTACTGCTGGAGCTGTAGACAAAAAGATGATGTTCACATGCGTATGAAATGACTACACATCAGACCGGTTGCATTATTTAGGTTACCTTTCTTTATTTGCCATCCCTTGAGAGACACGCATCCTTAAACTTGGATATCAGATTCATGAGAAAACCAAACACAGCATGCAAAGAAAACAAGAGCTCCTGAGAGACATCCATATGCGTAAACAAATTACACTCATCCTATGTGGAAATGAAACAATGAGCTGCTATTGCTTGGAATTCAACTTGGATCATCACGCCCATCAATCATGGCTTTTTCCCATTGACTTACTCATTTCCATTCTCATACTGCACTACTCAAGTGCATTTAGCAAGGTTAATGTCTTTGGCTTACAGTACAACATATGGGAAGTGTTTGTGCATGGCTATTAACATTGTTTATGTCACAATTCCACGTGCAAGTAATTCCCACAAAGCATGCTGTGAATCGACTCCGTCGCTTTAACAATGGCGAAATAATATCTATTTTCAAACGCTCACATGCAAACAATTAAACGCACTCAAAAAGCGCATATTAACATGAAACCGAAGGCCTTGGCGAGATGCACCTACGCTATATGCCGCTTCATACAGCGCATTTAGCTTGTGCTCCAGCAGCTCCGCACCACATTTGTCTTCATCTGAGGCAGCTGCTGAGCGGTGTCTGGCAGACAGCTCCCATTCGTTCGGTTTGATGATTAAATAGATTTTGATTTGGCATGCTGCTGTGTAAACTTCCTGTGTGGCTAACCCTCAGGTCTGGCTTCGCCTCTGGGCCCCCCAGGAGAGCCGATCGCCATTGCAGTTACCAATGACCAGAGTTCCAAAATGCCTGTTTAGCCTCCTCTTGTTGTGCGTTCCTCCAGGTCTCTGTTTTTCACACCAGCCCAGATTCCAGAGACTGAATATTAAACAGCAACGACTGCAGGAATGGCTCCCAAATGGGCAGCAGATGTTGTTCGAAGGCAAGGTGAGATTGTTTTGTCTTCAAGTGGAGTTTGGATATTGCCGGTTGACAGCCCTTCACAGCGAGTTACCGCTAAAGATCAGTGACCACAGTTTTCACCAAAACATAACTGTTACAGATGACTTTGACCCCATCAAACTCTGCTATCGAATATTTACATGCCATATGGTTGTTGTGTAAACCTCTGAGGTTGAGGGTAAGTTTCTTTTCATCTGTTGGTAATCACTATAAGCTCCATATGCTGTTAGGAACATTATCCTGCAGATTTGCTCTGATAATAAGGGATATAGTGCCTGCCTTAATCTCTTTAGTACACAAGATGTTTCTTATGTCAGATAACATTATCTACTGAAAGAGTAGAGGGATGCCAACTTATGCCAGCTTCAGCTGCCAAACGCAGAGTCTAGTCTAGTATAACCTACAACTGCCTCCTGGTTACCTGCTGGACCTGTCAGCTCTGAGAGGAAGCAGAGCGGTATATGGAGCAAGATGAATGAGTAACTAGTGGAAAATCATTTCAGAGTCTGTTTAAGATCCAGCAGCAGTCATTGCTTCAGGCTAATGCTGTATCAAACTCGGCGAGACGAAAGAAAGGAAATGGCTTCGAAGGCTGAAGTAAGAAGCATGCAAACCCATTTTAGGGATTTATGCATTCAATTCTGCTCTTCAATTCCTAAAAATTTGAATAAATGCACAAGCAGATGCTACAAGAATCTGTTCGTTCCTAGATACTGTTCCAGAGAATGGAAATGTTTGTATATGCATGCATTTGTACTTATCATAGGACATGGGCTGGCCTAAAAATGCACATTTTAGGGTTAAAATCTATTGTGTGAAATCAAAATGAACCATTTTAAATTTGTTATACTTTAGGTCAACAATTAATTTGTGCAAGTTAAAATTTTGGTAATCTTCAAACAAAGTCTGACCATTTGCTTCCAGGTTTGGAGTGGCGAATCTTCTGTTGATGTCAGTTTGACGGCTTCATTCTTAATCACACCTCTCTTTCCCTTAATTTGCTATGAGTGAATGATCTGCAAAAAGAAAGCCCTGCCCCCTACTTAATATTCTGTTTTACTTAAAAGTGTATCAACATACTGAAACAAGTCTCAGCAAATTCCGGTTCATGCAGACTTTAAGGGAAGGTTTACATATAATAGAACATTTTCATTCATTGGTGTGGATGCCAAGTTATTAATTATGGTGTGAATTGGTATTTTTAGTTATTGTTTAGATCTCCGGGGCCACTGACAGCATATTGCATATTGTGGGAGGTAATGCGTTATAAGTAACGTACATTACGTAATAATATTACTTTTCCAAAGTAATGAGTAAAGTAACGCATTACTTAAGTAATATTATTTGAGTTTTTAAAAAATGTAACATGAGTTACTTTTTACCTTGTTTAATTGGCTTTTACAAAATATATTGCGGAATAAAAATGACCTTGGGTTGTGTAAATACACCCAATGAGAGTGCGTGCTGTAAGAGAACAGGCCGACGGCTTACGCTCATCATCTGGTCTCTTTTTTTCACAGCAGATAAGTCTGTGTACTGTTCTAGTAACTGAATGACTCAGTTACTCAGTTCACGTTCTCCAGGTAAAACAGTTAATTCGACTAAACTAAAAATGGTTATTGCTTTTATTGTTGAGATGCAGCCGCTGTCTAATGTTACTGTAGAAGCGACTATGTTTTGTAATAAAGTAAGATTTTTTTCTCTTTTGGGAAACGATTTACACATTTGTTAAGGCCACATGAAGAAATGTATTCAATGTATAAAGCTCAAAAACTTTAGAGATGTTTTTTTATCGTCTTATTATTCATTTTGTTATTAAACATTTTATATATATATATATATATATATATATATATATATATATATATATATATATATATATATATATATTAATATAAATTATTTCATATTAGTACATTTAGACTTTATTGCAGTCTTTATCTCAATGGACAGTGAATTTACTTAACTAATACCACAAAACAAAAGTAGCAGACATTACTTGACATGCTGTCATTAATCTGTATATACAGCATGTATAGCTCTGGCCTCAGAAAGTTCTCAAAATATAATTTGATCCTAGGAAGGAAATGAAGGAAAATGAAGGTATGGGTTATATAGGTGGCTGCTAAATGCAGAGCTTCTCTATAAAAAAGGTTAAAAAAAACACCTGCAAGTTCTGAAAGACATCAAACCTCAGCCAGGTAAGGCAGTGTAAGGCAAAAAGTAGCTCAAAAGTAATATAACACGTTACTTTCCATAAAAAGTAACTAAGTAACGCAATTAGTTACTTTTTTGGAAAAGAAACTCAATATTGCAATGCCCTACTTTCAAAAGTAACTTTCCCCAGCACTGAACTACCTCACAGAAATCAAATGTAAACCAAAATACAAGCAAAAGATGTTGTAGTACTGTTGGTATGTAGGCAGCTCTAAGATCCCAGAGAGGGTGAAAGAGTGACGCCTTCTTTCTTCGGCTGGTAACATCTTGTCGATTCCCTGCAGCTGAGAGCAGCCTCTATAATTTATTATTTGTTCAGTTCTTATTATGGAAATACTTTCACGATTGACTCTAACTTTTGTATGTTTTCACAGTCTATATTTTCCTTCTTTACTCTCTCCCCCTCCCTCCCTTTGTTTATTTGCTGTAATAACATGCTTGGTGTCGTTTCCAAACTCGGCACATGTGAAACTTAAAAAAAAAAAAGTTCTTTTTCAAAGCGACTGTTTATTTGTTCAGTCATCCAGGTTGGGATAAAATGACCGAGAGTGTCATTCAAGAGGCGATGGCTGAATTAAATCATATGTATTGCTCTCTAGCGAATGTTACCTCAAATTCCTAATCCAATTTTTCATGACTGAAACAGCATGTTCTGTTTGGCTCAAATATCATAAGGTAGTGACTGCTTTATGCAAGGTTGATTGGCCATTCTTCAATGAAACAGCTTTCTCAGCAAATCACATTTGAGTCTTGCTAATCTCACAAAAATGTTGTCCAAATCAAAGTTTATTTTCCCCCTTTTAAAAAAATATAATTATAAAAATATTACAATAACTGAATTGTACTAAATTAAATGACATACTAACAAACATTTAAAATTGTGTTTTTATATTTAAAATTTGATTAAATTACATGGATCAAAGAGATGTCATCTGCATCAAATCAATCTACAAAATTAATCTTAAATGCAAAAAAAAAAACCTTTTTAAATAAAAGTATCTACTTTAATCTTTTAAATAGCACTTGTGAAGTAAAATGTGAAAATATGGGTAAAATAACGTTCCATCATAACGAAGTGTGATGAATATCTATTTAAGCAAAAAGAAAACACATTTATTTCTTTATTTGTCTTGTACTAATTAAACTATATAAAAGAAAAAGCGATCACACTAAATTATTCAATTTAAAATGCTAAACATTGTGTTCACCAATAGATAAAACCTAGTAGTTTGACTTTAATTTTTAAAAAATTTAATTAGTATTTTGTAGACTTTTGTAATAGCACATAACGTTTTAGAGGGTGTTTTCTTTTTGTTATAGGTTTCGGAAGTGGGTGTGGCAAAATGACTCGACAGCGCCACCTATGCACTTTTGACGGAGTGGCCCCAGAGCTATGTTTCACGCACATGTACGAAAATAGGAACACACATTAAACATGCCAATACCTACAAAAAAGTCTCTTAGTGTGAACTCTGAAACCCAACAATACGTTACGTTTCAGACAGTAACTTCCTTTTCACTTTTAAAAAAAGTGCAGTTTTTGTCATTTCCAGGTGTTTTATTTTAACTAACACCTCCTAGGGATTTTATCAGATCAATACCAAAATTGGGTATTGTCATCTAAAGGCCTTAGCGATGTTAAATTGCGAAGATCTAGAGTTTTTGTTGAAGGGTGTGTCCGTGGTGGCCTCACAAACTTTGATGTTTCTCCGCAAAACAGGAAGTTCTTATAATATAACTCAGGCATGCATTGTCTGATCTGCCTCAAAATTCACTTGTTTGATAAGAATCCTGACCTGAACACGTTTACATGCAAATATCCAGTTACCGTTATAGCGCCACCTGCTGGCAACAGGAAATGACATGTTTTACACTGTAACAAACTCCTCCTACTATTTTTATCAGATCGAATCTATGCTCTGTTAATCTAAAGGCTGGTTTATACGTCTGCGTCACGTGATCGGCTTGACCCACAACACCTTAAGTGTAGTCCTGTACTTATACTTCTGCGTGCTGTTATCATCTTAAATTATTATTATCCACTGTTCTCAGTCATCCTAAGGCCATTGGGCGACGGTGAGCCCGAGCGCAAGGTCCCTTACATTGCTGCTTGCAGCTTTAATTTTCATTACAATTTTTTTTCAATGCTTGAAATCCCTTTTAGCTTTTGATCCATATTAAACATATTCTCATGGTAGTATGTGAAAAATCGATAGATGCTCATATCAGACCGGGACATTTGTGATTTGCCTTCCTATTCTCAAATTAAACCTTTCTGTCGACATAGGTTTATCTTTTGGGTAGTAAAACCACTGTCCAATCAGAGTCAGGAGTGTAAATTTTCATAATCATTAATATTAGTGAAGATTAAGCTGGTTTTTAATCTTTGTTATTCATTGACATCCCTCCTTCGATCTCTGCATCCATTTTCACTTCTCATCAAGGGCATTGGGATTAAAAGGCCAGGGATGTCACTGACCGCTGACCCAAACCTCAGCTTTGATGACTGACCCCTAATGCCAAATTGTCAAGGTCCGAAAGCTAAAAGGAACTCTAACCTTTGACCTCTCAATGTCACTGCTGGCCTACAAGGGGTTAATAGCTCCTCAAACCTCCCATAAGGGTCCACTGGGAGGGAAAAAAGGTCCCATACCAATACATCATGTCCAACCCTGCCATCATCAGCAAAATCATTCACTTAAAGGGACAGTTCACCCAGTGATTCAAATTCTGGCATCACTCAACCTCCATTTTTACAAACCGGTTTGAGTTTCTTTTATCTTTCGGACAAAGGAATAGATTATGGCTGCGGTTGAAACTGCATACTTAATGACTACGTTTATATGGGCATCAGTAATCGAATGATTTGCCTTAATCGGAATAAGACAATAATATGATTAAGGTGTTTACATGAGTTGCTTTTTAAATGTTCCTTTTATGATCCCGTTCTACATGTTATAACACATGGTTCGATTAACGTCATTGCGTCACCGAGCAATCCACCTTTCCTCCGGAGTTTCATGTAATTTTGGGTGTTTCATTACTTATTTTTCAGCTTTATCTGCAATCCGGCAGTTTCACTTTCATTCAGGAACACTTTATTTATGCCCCTGCGTGACAAACTGAGGTATTGGATGCACGTAGAAAGTAAGGACTGCTGGAAGAAAGTTGTTTTAATGGAATTTGATACCGTATGCCCAATGGAAAGAAAAAAAAAACCTCCACATATGTGTGTCTGTGATCCTTCACTGACTCTGTTGGTGCAGCTTCATAATGTTGGGTCAAACAAAAACAATAATGCGACTAAAATCGGCATACTCAAATGTCTTAATTTGATTTCTGTTTAGTTCGATTATGACCCTAATCAGATTAAATTAAGCAAAAATTACTGTTTACATGGTAGACTCTTAATCAGAGTATTGTCTTAACTGTATTAAATCGGATTATTGGTGTAAACATACTCATTGAGTAGGTACTCATTTTCAAAGAGTACTTAATTAGGACTAAAAGAGTAGTTACTCAACAGCCAAATCTCGTTAAGTATGAATGCGTTTGTACGTACGTCATCCGCCATGTTTACATTATCATGCGACCGACGTTACAAGCGCAACCACTTCAAAGAAATGGCAGGTTATTTAATCTTAATTTAAATTTATATTTTAAAAAGTTAACATGAATTTATTATCTTGTACTCTAACCTGCTTAAATCTAGTTTGTTTTGCTGTCTTGTTTGTTTATTCAAATATATTTAATCTCGTCACTGTGCATTTTTGCCATATTACAATACAAGAAACTCTGTTGTTTTAGTTAACCGTGAAAAATACAACCATGTTTTCCTGAGCCTGTTTAAAATTATGAGTTCTGCATAATAATAATAATTAGAATTAAAATCAATCCCATAATAACAAAAGTAACAGGGACAGACTTTTGTGACTGTTTGAAGTAACAAGCACTAACACCCCATAGCATCAGTAATGTGAGATAGATAGACAGACAGGCAGACAGACAGACAGACAGACAGACAGACAGGCAGGCAGGCAGACAGGCAGGCAGGCAGACAGACAGACAGACAGATTGAATAACAGACAGGCAGGCAGACAGGCAGGCAGAGAGGCAGGCAGACAGACAGACAGACAGACAGACAGACAGACAGACAGACAGACAGACAGACAGACAGACAGACAGACAGACAGACAGACAGACAGACAGACAGACAGACAGACAGACAGACAGACAGATAGATAGATAGATAGATAGATAGATAGATAGATAGATAGATAGATAGATAGATAGATAGATAGATAGATAGATAGATAGATAGATAGATAGATAGACCCTTATAGTGGGGAAGTATACAGTTTCGAACGCACAGAAGAAGAAACCAGTAACAATTGACTTTGGTTTTATTTACTAGTATGGATGTCAAAAGCTACTGATTTCCAACATTCTTATAAATATCCTATTTTATGTTCAACAGGAAACAGAAACGTCTAAAAGGTTTGGAAATTAAATAAATGATGACTAAATGTTCTCTTTTTTGTGAGCAGCCATTTCTGCTTTAATCTGCTCTTGTTTTTCAAACTGGGAAAATTGGTTATGAAACTGTATGTGACGCACAAGCCATTCCTACAAAATGGACATAATGTAGTGCAAATTGATTTTAAAAATATTAAGAAACATTTTAATTTGAGGTACATCAGTATGCGGTAAACAAATTAGCGAGTAATAAGAACACAATATTCATCACATTAGTGACAGAAACCAGCTGGAAAGAAAGAGATGCAAAACAGAGAGGAAGACAAAGAGCATTGGATAAAAAAATGCCCTGCCAAATTTCCCAACATGACCTTCTGATCCCGTCCTGGTCATGCCAGATCCTCACCGCCTCTCTTCCATTGTCAAACCTCAGGAAAGGCCAGAAGCAAACCAAAATCCCCACAGACCAGGTCCAATACTTCATCAGGAGCACCCAGAAGGCTGAGTGTGTTTAAAGAGGGGGAGGTTTGGGGAGATCTGGTGCCCTTGGGCAACAAGAATGACTAAGTACCTCAGCCGCAAAAATAAGGGCCCCAAAGACAGAACGACTTCCTCTCCTGCTGCCTGTGTTTCATATCCACAGAATTGAAGGCGTCAGGTTGCCTGCAGAGGTGGGTTCAGTTCTTACGGATGGGCTTCAGTTCAGCAGGAATTCACGGGTCCTGGATAATCTTATCTAATCCATTATTAGCTGCATTTTTCATCTTAAATGCACAGATAACATGCCTCTGATAGGGTTAATAGCGTAGGGCGCTTACAAGTGAGGGTCAGAATGAAGATTGAAAGGCTTGCTGGGTAAAATTCCAAAGCACTTGAAGACTTCAAAGGTGGTGAAACGATACAGCGCTTGGGTGACAGGAGGACGACTGCGCTCTCTTTCAAGCAGAAAAGACTCCCGTAAAAGTGAAACGTACTGGATTTTGAGTTCAGAAAGATCAGGGAAAATAGATGGATTGATTTTAAAGGTAAATGTTTATTTAAATGATGCAAGTTGCTGCAGCAGAGGAAAGTATGTTCAGTTACAAATCAGCTGAAGATGATAGGCACCACAAGCAAATAAATGTTCAACAAGCCAAAGAAAATGGAAAGTGGAGTACTGCAGTTACTTTGGAATTATTATTATTATAACAGTCAACATGTATGTCAGTGTCCAATCAATAGAAGTTTTTGCATTGTCAAGCTACACTCTTCTCTTGTCAATTTATGCAAAAAAATGCTGTAAATGAAAATTTTCATTTGGAATAAACATTCACATGGAATAAATCATCTGTAGTTTATGTTTCATAAAAAAAAAAAAAAAAAATCTAATTACTGGTTAAAACTAAAGATGCACTGATACCATTTTTTAAAAACTGATCCATTCTCGATACCAAATTGGGTATTGACCGATCCGATCCCGATACTGTGCCATTTTTTAATTTATTTTTTATTTTACATAATATAGTTTCTATAGTTCTGGTGATAAATTCAAATGATACATCTTCTTTAGTAAAAATAACAGACCTGTAGGCCTACTTTACATGACAGACATGATGGTAGGCTATTATAAGGCATCTGATTTTTCCTCTGTACTGATGTACTTTCATTTTCTCCATCTAACTCACAGTGAGATTTGGCAAGGGAGTGTTTAATAAGTAAAATTGGCTTTAGAGCGTTCAGTCTGCATTAAACCTGCAGAAAAATGTAGGCTTTGCTAAAAGGCCATATCACAGATCACAACAGATCATATCAATGTCATAATGAATGCTGTAAACTAGGCTACATAATTTAAGCATTTATTACGACATTGATATGATCTGTTGTGATCTGTGATTTGGCTTTTTAGCAAAGCCTGATATTTTTTCTGCAGGTTTGACGCAGACTAAACTATCTGAGGCCAGATTTACTTATTAAACCCTCCCTCGCCAAATCTCACCGTGAGTTAGTTGGAGAAAATGAAAGTACATCAGCACAGACGAAAAATCAGATGCCTTTTAATAGTCTACCTTCATGGCTTTTGTTGGCTTATAAAATACACAGAATATAGCACAGGTGCAAGATCGGATTGGATTGGTACTAGCTGGTTGATACCCAATCCAGCAAAAATATGCAGTCTCGAACCAATATCCAATCCAAGTATCGGATCGGTGCATCCCTAGTAAAAAACAATTGAAATCAAATGTTTAATGTACTTGCTGACACTGTGGGAAAGGTGAAAATTAAGTTTATAAATAAAATAATAAGTTTATAAATAAAAGGTGTAAATAATTTAGCAAATGGAAAAGTGATATTGTCTTTGAGGTTGGTAAGATTTTTTTCATATTTCTGAAATATGCCTGTTATGCTCACCTAGGCCATATTTATTTGATCAAAACTACAGTAAAACAGTAATATTGTGGATTATCGCTAAATGCTCTTCTATATTAGGATATTTTATAATTAATTTATTCCTGTGGTGGAATATTCAGAATAATTACTGCAGTCTTTAGTGACATGCAATCTTTCATAAATCATAATATACTTATTTGCTGCTCAATATTATTTCCTATTATAAATGTTAAACAGATGATCTGCTCATTTTCTTCTAGAAACCATGATTTAAGTGTGAAAACACCTTTTTCAGGAATGTTTAATGAATATATTATGTGAAACAGGCATGCTTTTTAGCATTATAAATGTCTTAATTTCTTATCAATTAAATGCTTCCTTGCTGAATAAAAGTATTGCTTTTAAACAGTAGTGTATCTATATATAAAGGAATGTGCATCAATGAAACTCCCAGTCTCATGTGCTGAAAATCCCCCCATCACTCTCAGCACACACTCCCACTGCTGGACAGATCCCGGGGTTTCTTCAAGACCCAGGTTACCTGCCACTGACCCGTTATCAATGAGCTTGCACAAACTCCCTGAACTTCAGCTGTCAGTGAAGGTTTACATCTGCTCAGAAGGTTAAGTGTGTCTGACAGCTGTTTTCTTTACCTGCCTGATTTGTGAGACTGGCTGTTAAAAGTTGAACTGCATGCGGTTTTAGTGTTTTTATGTGTTTGCTTCAGTCCAGAGGAGAGCATCACCTGTTCTTGCATCTTACAGGCAGCTCAGTCTCTCCTCCTCTTCTTCAACCAAACCCCTGCAGCAACAACAGGAGAAAAAAAAAATCACTCTGCTTTTATATGACCCAAAGCTCTGCATGAAGAATTGAGTAGTTTATGCTCTGGTAGAAGCAATGCTAAAGCTAAATATAATCGGCACTTGTGAAGAGTTGTGTGCAACTATTACAATGCCATCTAACTGAAATAGATAGCAAGACAGATATAGTCAAAGGATAAACTTGACATGCTCGCATGATGAGTTTTTAAGGTTTCTAATTTTATTTTTGAATAATATTATTAAATTAGTTATAATAATAAATAATTTTCAGGTTTTAAGGTTCATTCAACTGGACTCCCTTAAACCAATCTCTTTCTCTTCTAAGAGTCTACTCTGCTCTCATTTGTCAGATGGTCCAGTCACAGTTTTTGTTATTGTTGTGCTATATTTGCCTCAAGCAGGTGAGTGGGCTGGACAAACCACCTGTAGAAAACACACTCTTTTATCTCTCTGACACTTTAACCGACACTTGTACTAGTTTTGCACATTTGTACCAGATGCGTTCTTATGCTGTGTTCACACCAGATGCGGATTAAGCGTCAATCGCAAGTTAAGTCAATGCAAACATGCAAATAGACATCCTGCGGCATGTTTCGTGTGAATGAGGCAGCACGAATTATGCGATTTACGAGAATGAAGCGGTGTGAGTTGAACGTTTTGCTCGAATTGCTCGAGTTGGAAAAACTGAACTTCAGCAGGCATTCACGCCACATCAACCAATCAGGTGCTTTCTATAAGGGCGTGATTAAGACGTAGCACCTGTTGTTTGTGTCCCGAGGGAAATATCCTCTTGTCGACACCAGACAACAGTTCATCAAACTGGGCTTGGCTCAGTCGGAGGCTCCACTGATAGCCTCCATCATTTAGGTAGAATTTCTGGAGGAGTTGATGAACTCACAGAGCTGGGTGCACCTCTAAAGGCATCTAGTGGACTCAGACCAGCGTCAAATGAATCTACGCTGTTTATCAGCCTTCCTAAAGCACATAAACACAGCCATTCTCTCAATAAAATCCATTTAGTAAGCCATTTAGCAATGAAGCTAAAATCAGAAGCCCTCCCCATGACTCGAATCCAAGTCTATTGTGAAGTGAATTTGACGTGTGAATGAAGCGAGTAAACTCAAAATGTTCCCGTGTGTATTTACACGTGAATACTGTGATTTATTTGCACGTTACACTTCTGGTGTGAAAACTGCGTTACAATCACTCCATATAAAAACAAACATTGTGCATCTATGAAGTGTGCTTCACACAGGTGAGTGGGTTTGACAAACCACCTGTAGAAACACTCTTCTCTCTATAAAAAATCTCCCCCTTACTCTAGCACTGAATTCTCTGAGCACTAACAGTTCCTTTGTATAATTAGCACTTCGTGTGTATTGCCTCTACTTAGTTGATTCGCTGAATGCCTCCTCAATTGTAAGTCACTTTGGACAAAAGTGTCTTGCTAAATGACTAAATGTATATTTGATATAATAGTGCATATTGTGCTTTACATTATTGTTTTTCATTACAGATTTAACATAGAAAGAAAGTTGGGGTACGATAGTGAGGTTATTATATCTTACAATTGTTTTCAAACGATACTGTTTAAACTGGTAATGGAAATAAACGCACGTCTGAATCCCAGTTTGCTACTCTCATCTCAACTACTATCAAATGTGCATTCCTAAGAGAAATAAATGTGTCATGTTTCAATACAACATGTGCAGCACTATAAAAATCAGGTGTTGGTGTCACCATCTGTAGAACTTTGTGCCATCGATGCCGCTGCTCACAGATGTTATTCTGAAGCCCTGAATCATAATAAGGGCACTTTAAGCAATGCCACGATGAACTGAAGCTGGCACAGATGCTGGGATGAATGGTGCAAAGCCTGTAACATTTTAAACTGATAATGATGCTGAATGTGGCATCAGAGAAACTCATCGACAACCGGCATCTGGCAAAAACTGCACTTGGGATTTTTCTCAAGCCAAACGCTGATGAAGATGGCAGCACGGTGTCATTAGGGGTTTGTAGAGCAGACAGGCCTCCAAAATCTGCACGAATGTACAAGCCAAGCTCTCATCTCTTATTCATCAAGGATGAGAAAGTGGCAGTGACCTGAAACCTGGCATACTGAGAAAAATGACTATATACCATATCCAGGGCTAGAATGAACGTAGGTGTGAAATTAGCTGGCTGAACTATTGACAAAAACCAGCTCTCTCTGACCATTGTAATAAGCTATTGTTTGTAAGTTGGTCGTTTCCTGAACCTCCAGGGGCAGGAACCTCTATTTTAGCACTATTTGGCAGGAATCTCTATATTAAGGGTCTTTCAAGAGATTTATGTTATGTGGTGGATGCGTCATGCCATATCCACCAGGGGAGACGGGGAGTATTCCCAATCCGGTGATGCTGTGACAAAGACAAGCGCTTAGGGAAGCAGGAAGTGACTTCATGTTTTCTGGGACTGTAAAAGGGATGCGCTTCCTATGACCTATCTTGGCCTCGGGAATGAGGGCACTATTCTTAGGGATGTCTTCATCGTGTATGGTGTCTTGCAGTGCAATGATGTAATTGAACACACATATCCGAATATTTACTGTTTTCATGGTTATTCTTAAAGCATAATAATATATCTGCATATTAAATAAAGTATATAAATATAACAATTTATCCTCCTCCTATATATTTATAAAGTACTTTCTATTTTTTAAGACTCTTTTTTTTTGGTCTTTTTATAAATAAATCTTAAATTATTTATGATACTGCATGTAAAAATGTAAAATTGAAAAAATATGAATAATAATAGTAGTAATAATAATAATAATATTTCACAACGATACTATTTTTAATCTATTTATAATCTAATGAAGGCAGTCTTGTGAGACTTCTTAAAAAACATTTAAATGTTAGTGCATCTTATTTACACTAACTGGCCATTTTATTAGGTACAGCTATCCAACTGCTCATTAAAGCAAATTTCTAATGAGCAAATCACATGGCAGCAACTCAATGCATTTAGGCATGCAGACATGATCAAGACGATCTGCTGCAGTTTAAACCAAGCATTAAAATGGGGGAAAAAAGGTGATTTAAGTGACTTTGAACTTGGCATGGTTGTTGGTGGCAGACAGGATGGTCTGAGTATTTCAGAAACTGCTGACCTACTGGGATTTTCAAGCACATCCATCTCAAGGGTTTACAGAGAATTGTCCAAAAAAGAGAAAATATCCAGTGAGCGGCAGTTCTGTGGGCACAAATGCCTTGTTGATGCCAGAGGTCAGAGGAGATGGGCCAAACTGGTTCCAGCTATTAAAAAGGCAACAGTAACTCAAATAATTCATTATTTAATTCACTCATTACAACCGAGGTATGCAGAAGAGCATCTCTGAACGCAGAACACAGCCGACCTTGAGGCAGATGGGTTATAGCAGCAGAAGACCCCACTGGATGCCACTCCTGTCGGCAAGAACAGGAAACTGAGGCTACAATTCGCACAGGGTCACCAAAATTGGACAATAGAAGTTTGGAAAAACGTTGCCTGGTCTGATGAGTCTCGATTTCTGCTGCGAAATTCGGATGGGAGGATCAGATTTTGGCATCAACAACATGAAAGCATGGATCTTTCCAGACCATGTCCATCCCTTTATGACCACAGTGTACCCATCTTCTGATGGCTACTTCCAGCAGGATAACGCACCATGTCATGTCGTGAATCATCTCAGACTGATTTCTTGAACATGACAATGAGTTCACTGTACTTAAATGGCCTCCACAGTCACCAGATCTCAATCCAACAAAGCATGTGGTGGAATGGGAGATTTGCATCATGGATGTGCAGCCGACAAATTTGCAGCAACTGGGTGATGATGCTATCATGTCAATATGGACCAAAATCTCTGAGGAATATTTTCAGTACCTTGTTGAATCTATGCCACAAACGATTAAGGCAGTTCTAGTAAGGTGTACCTAATAAAGTGGCCAGTGAGTGTTTGTATGAGCAATATTATTACTTGGGTTTTTCTTGACAAGTGGCACCAATGACCCCAAAGTCATCTTAATGTATGTATTATTAATTTTAATAACTTTAATAATAATAATTATTATTATTGTATATTTTTAACTTATTATGAAGCATGCTGGGACATGTTTTTTAATATTCTTTATCATATTGTTTTTGTGTGATTTGTCTGTATGATGTGTCATGATGCTACTGCCCTAATTTAATTGTCCCCTTGTGGGATTAATAAAGTTGCTAAACTTGAAACTCGTCTTGCATTACCTGTATGCAGCAATCTCTATGTCTAGATTCATCTTCTGATTCAGCAGGTCTTCATAGTCCTCACTTTGATCCTTTATCTGGAACTGAAGATCAGCCTCCTCCTCGTCGAGCTGAGAAATGTAATTCTGGACAGAAACAACACAGATGTGAGATCTTCAGGAGCAGTAGAACATGATCAGTGAGAGTCTGTACCTCCAGCTCTTCAATCTCCTCCAGGTATTTGGCTTTCCTGGCTTCCATTTCAGCCTCCAACTCATCTCCATGTTTCTCCAGCTCTGCCAACTCTTTCTCCAGCTCTGCTATCTGCAAAGGATTGGACACATCCGACTCAAAATGCATTCGTAAAAGGGACATATTATGCAATAAAGGATATTTAATAAGTCTCAGAGAGTGATTGTGATTTCAGCACAAATAATTTTGCATAACTATTTGTAACTGCCCAGTTTAGGATTGATACAAATTGTGCTGTTTTGGTTACCGTCTCTTTAAATTCAAATGAGATTGTCCTCTTTTTAAAAGAGGGGGGAGCTACAAACGCCTATACCTCAGCATAGCGGCAGATTCAAAAACAGAACTAACATTATCTCTGTGGAAAACTGAACATTTTAAAAGAAGAGTTTCAGAAGGCAGTCTATAGAGATTAACATGTTCATTTGTGCATCATAAAACTTCACGTTTATAATGCCGATTCCGATTTTGTGACTGTATCTAATTTTTTGATGAGCAGCTTACATCATATTTTAAACGTGACTCGTATCCGATTGTCTGCATTTACACAGCACACGGCAAAAACGCAATGACCAGGAATAAATGAGCAGGAGCTGACTGACAGTAATTAAAGAGCGACATTTTCTCAATTCATGCATTTAATGTGTTTGCAGGGTTTCACGTTTTTGGATTTTACTATAGTTTATGACAGAAAAAGTTGTCATTTTACCATCTTATTTAAATCTAGGCCTTTTAAACCAGTAGGCATCTAAATGTAATGTCCATGGCGTGAGTTATGCTCATGATGTATGGAACAGTTATATATTAGTTTATATTGGTTACGTTGCGGATGTTGCTCTCTCTCTCTCTCTCTCTCTCTCTCTCTCTCTCTCTCTCTCGTTAACATGCTTAAATACTTGTACTACATGACAATAGAAAAGCTTTTTTGTCTTCGTGTATGAAATTGAAGGTTTGTGACTCTGTTGAAGTCTGTTCTGAAGTGAAAGCGCCAGAGTTCTCGTCATTCTCTACGTTTTTTAATGCTTACACGTACATGGACCATATACGATCTGTGCCACCTGGGAGAGAAAAAACAATCAGAATTGAGTCACTTGAAGCATGCAGTGTAAATGCAGCCATAGTCTTTGACATTATCTTTAGCAGGTACTGAGCTAAATCTCTAATGGCAGATGGCTGCTTCTCACTCAGGGCTGTTTATGCTAATGAGGGAGAGAGCGTCACTAATGGGTGAGAGTTTCACCCTCTGATGACATGTACAAAGGGAAAATGTTGATCAAAGTGTTTTTATGAAGTGTAATTATAAAAAAAAATTATATTATATGTTTTTACTATTAAAGGCTGGCTATGCTCACACACTGTTGCCACACAACTTTGTTTAAAAGCACTTATAATAGGGAGTTTTTGCATAACAAGTCCCCTTTAAATAAAAAAAAATGCATCAGTGCATTATTTAAAGCATTTCTTAAAAAATATATGTATTAGAAAATGCTTAAATATTCTTTAAAACCACATATCATATCAAAATCTTTAAACAGAAGGAGCTGAAAGCACAACATTTTAATATTAGTATACAAATCTTACTCATAATGCATCATGGAATCATAAATCAAAGCATGTTTGTTCAAATGAGCCTGGTTTCTATGATATTTTCCTACATTTCTGACACACAATGAAGTCTGGATTCCACTCCAACAGCCACATTTGTTCATGCACAATAAAAATATATGCATAAAATATTAATGGATTTATTTTTACAAGTGTATTTATACGTTTTTTTGTCTAATGTTTGATAAAGCTTTCACCACTGATTCTATTCTCCCTTGCTTCTTCTTTAAATCAATCTGCACTGTATAAAGCACTACATAAATAAAGACAGTGATTTCCCAAAGTGCTCAGCGCTATAATCTAGACAAATGATTGCTAATTAGCAGAATCTAAAATATAAGATACTTCAGATTTGTTTAATATTTTATTTTTACAATGTAATTCCAATTCCAAATGTTTCCCAACATTGATGACTTTACAATGTGGAATATAGTCCATAATTCTATACAAAATCATTATGGGTGTCCAAACACAGACTTTCACTTTGCATAAACAAACAGATGCTGACATATACCACAAAGCTGCGGGCTTAACATAACGCTTGTAATTATTGCCTATTTTGCTCTTAAATTAGCAATTGTGAGAGCATGTCTGAAAACAGTTGACATTTCATGTTGCATATTCACCTATAAACAAACACAAGGCAGAAAAGTGTCAGCCACGAGCTGCCCCGCTGTGAGTAATTACTGTAATCAGGTAAGTTAAACAGTCAGCTGTCAGAGATGGATGGAGATTGCATGCTCTGTTTCTCTTTCAGGTAGATCACGGGAGGCTCCGAGCTCTGTTATTAACAAGCTGATGATACGTCAGCCCATGAAAATGGTTGTCGGGTCTCGAGTGAGAGTAAGAGACTAAGTGTAGTCGGATGCCCCCTCTAGAGAAAGCGATCCATGTCTCTGTTGAATTATACAGCTAAACGAGACCTGATTTCACCACCAACAGTTTGTTTAACCAAACTGTCTCACAGAGCAGGCAGATCACTATTATCCATCCTTAAACAGCAGGAGAGATAGGGCGACGAGTATATTAGGGCTGTGTCTGAAACCAAAGTCAGATGCCTGCTGCCTATAGCTAGTTTGTAACACCAAAGACAGCACTTTAAAGAAATTGATGTTGGGGTCAGCTACAGATTTGTTTATTTAAAAACAAACTAAAATGCATTTTATAGATTATGTCTCCAGCTGTTCTAGATTTATAATGTGTATATATATATATATATATATATATATATATATATATATATATATATATATATATATATATATATATATATATATATTTATATATATATATATATATATATATATATATATATATATATATTTATATATATATATATATATATATATATATATATATATATATATATATATATATATATATATATATATAAAATTATATCATTTATATTTATATAATATATAATTTATATTTTGTTCTGATTTATAATTTAACAAAAATATATTTTGATCATTTATAGGCTGTAAAATAAAATGTCCTGATATCATAATATAGAAAAAAAGGGTTATTTATGTCAAGGTTAAAGACACAGTAGGTCATTAATGCCACTAGAGGGCGCATGTTAATAACAAACAAAGACTTTTGCTGCATCCCAATTCGCATACTATCCGTCCTAAATAAAATACAATTAGAATGTCTCAAACCATAGTATGTTGAAAAGAGTATGTCAAAGGTTCCTGAATGGTTTACTATTTCTGGGAAAATACGAAGTTTAGAAGCATTAATTTAGAAGAATAATTTTAATCCCTGGGTGTTCTAATGCATATCTTTGAGACACTAAAAAGAATAAAGTACATTTCTAAAAAATAAATATGTTTTACATTAGCATTTCAAAATATATTTATGGACACTATTGTTTGCCATCAACCCTTTCAGATAGACTTAACAACTTGACAATTGATACAAAACAATTAAAGTGAGCATAACAGATACTGAATATTTCTTGAGTACAGTATAATTCCCAGTAAAAATAGGACCAACTGTTCCTTCAGATGCCATCCTTTCTCTACCAACAACTGCACTGCGCACAAGGCATTGGAAATCATATATAACGAAGTAAGATATTTACGCTTCAAACACAAACTGACCATTTGAGAGCATTTCTGTAGATTACTTACATAAACACTGGATTCTGATGTCCACTAATGGCTATATACACTAACCGGCAACTTTATTAGGTACACCTTATTGCCTTCAGAACTGAGTTAATCCTTCGTGGCATAGATTCAACAAGCTACTGTACTGAAAACATTCCTCAGAGATTTTGGTCCATATTGACATGATGGCATCACGCAGTTGCTGCAGATTTGTTGGCTGCACATCCATTTTGCAAAAATCTCTCGTTCCACCACATCCCAAAAGTGCTCTGTCGGATTGAGTTCTGGTGACTGTGGAGGCCATTTGAGTACAGTGAACTCGTCATGTTCAAGAAACCAGTCAGAGATGATTCACGCATAATGACATGGCGCGTTATCCTGCTGGAAGTAGCCATCAGAAGATGGGTATACTCTGGTCATAAAGGGATGGACATGGTCAGCAACAATACTCAGGTAGGCTGTGGCGTTGACACAACGCTCAATTGGTATTAATGGGCACAAAGTGCGCTAGGAACATATCCACCACACCATTATACCACCAGCAGCAGCCTGAACCATTGATACAAGGCAGGAAGGATCCATGCTTTCATGTTGTTGACATCAAATTCTGACCTCACCATCCGAATGTCGCAGCAGAAATCGACACTCATCAGACCAGGCAAGGTTTTTCCAATCTTATATTGTCTAGTTTTGGTGAGCCTGTGCGAATTGTAGCCTCAGTTTCCTGTTCTTACTGTAGCTGACAGGAGTGGCACCCAGTGTGGTCTTCTGCTGCCCATCCGCCTCAAGGTTGGACATGTTGTGCTTTCAGAGATGCTCTTCTGATACCTCTGTTGTAACGAGTGGTTATTTGAATTACCGTTGCTGTTCTATCAACTTATACCCGTCTGGCTATTCTTCTCTGACCTCTGGAATCAACAAGGCATTTGCACCCATACTATTTGACAATGTCTACATGCCTAAATGCATTGAGTTGCTGCCATGTGATTGATTGACTAGAAGTTTTCGTTAACGAGCAGTTGGACAGGTGTACCTAATAAAGTGGCCGATGAGTGCATACTGTATGTATATCTATACTTCAAAATGCAGAGAGAATATACTACGAAGCAAGTAATGGAGATGAAGCAGAGCAGACTGTCCATCACTGATCAAGGAATGGGATCCTGTGTTATGTGTTGGTTGGAGATGGTCAGTTTATTTTAAGAGAGGGACTTCGACCACAACCGCAATAATTAGAACCAAACCACTCTGTTTGTTATCTCAAACCTAAAGGTGTCATTTGTGGCTGACCGACCATTTTCTTGCTCTTCAGAATGTAAACAAAGGCAGGGAGCGACTCCCAATCATCTCAAACATTAATCCTGAACAATTTCCCTTTTTAAGCTAATGCACTGTCACTTTTTCAACCTTGCCTCGTTTTTTTCAGCCTAAAGTTTCTCTTCCTGCCGTTGAGGGAGGCTGACAGGTGAGATTTTATTACTACGGCTCAGTACGATTTGCTGTCTCCTGAGGCACTGCAGGAATGTGTGAAGTTTATGAAGTTTTTGACTGGGGAGAGGAGTGCGTTGGCAGACTGTGAAATGTATTGTTCATAATGGAAGACAGTGAGAGAGATAAACACTGTTAGAGACTATATGCTCCTCACATCCTACTGGTCCAATCTCTGGGAATAAACACTCTGGGCAGCAGGAGTTCTCTTACTTTATTTCTCGGCTGTCAGTCCGACTGAGGACGCTGCATTGTGAATGCAGCATCCCCCCCTCAGTAAAAGTCCTCTGAAACGCTGATTTTCAGCATTAGGGCTGACACAGGAACTCGTGTCTGATGCTGAGCTGTTGAGGTGGTGTGTGTTCAGGTCAATCATTGGAGTTAAGCTGTAGCCTTGCACACGCCACACAGGTTTTAAAGTGACAACTGCATTTAAATGCAGGACTAAATCTCTGAAATGATCATCCTGCCATGTGCAGAATACAAAAGCACTAGGTTTACTTTCTTATTTTAACATTTTATATCTGTACATTAGAAAATGATTTAAAACACCAAACTGCATTATTTAAGCACTTGTAATAATAATAATAATGATGTATTTTATAACAGTCCTATATAACAACCCTATATTATATTAATTGTATTAACTGAAATTATTAATAAAACCTAGGGGATTTATATTAAATTAACCCTATAGAGCCGCACGTATCCTAATTGATCCTCAAGTTTCTAAGACCTTTATAATATCAACCTGATCAATACTTTGCTTAAAAACCTATTGTATATGATTTGATAAATGGTAACAGGTAAAAGCAAAGGGAAAACTGCCTGAAATGTTGTCAAAATGTCAAGGGCAAAATTATTTTAACTTGTTGCGAGCAAAAATTTGGACAAACACCTGATGTATTAAATGTGATACAAAATAAATATCATGAAAAAATGTATATGGCAAAATTTGTTTGTTTGCTAGATGGTTTAATAAACATCTCAGTTCCAGAAAATTAGAGTTTTCTGCCTATTTTTTGATATCTCAGGTCTTACAGGGTTAATTATTAATGTTACAAAAATCAGCATCCTTTTTATAGACAAAACTAAATGTCCATATGAAACCAATTTAAGTACATTTTAGCATGAATCATACTGAATATAATTGTCCAACAGCTGAAGTGTGACCAGTGAAAACATTGACTGGTAAGTGATTTAAGAAAACCACTATTCACAGTGACTGGAATACAAAATACATTAATTTATTTGTGAACTCAATAAAACATCTTACTGATTTACAGAATGAGTGGGTCAGACTGTATTGATTCAGTAAGTTCCATAGTTCAAAATTCTGCAGAACAGGTTTTACATGCTCATTTATTCATTCATACATTAATTTTCTTTTCAGCTTAGTCTCTCTATTAATCAGGGGTGGCCCCATCAGAATGAACCGGCAACTTATCCAGCATATGTTTTAGCAGCGGATGCCCTTCCAGCTGCAACCTATCACTGGGAAACACCCATACTCTCTCATTCACACACATACACTACAGCCAATTTAGCTTACCCAATTCACCTATGGCGCATGTCTTTGGACTCTGGGTTGGACACAGGGTGACTTTGGACACAGGGTTTTTTATGCAGCACCACATCTTTTAGGGTGTACGCTCGATTGTCCCCCCTTCCCTCTCACATTATATTTTTTGCCTTCCAAGCCCGAGCACACTTGAATCATTGATGATACAATGTTCATTTTAACAGAAGAGAAGCGCTTTCACTCCATACAATAGAGATTGCTTTAGTTATATTGCTTTGTATTATTTAAGTCGTTTGATATCTTTGTTGTAATCTCACTAGGAAACACTGAGGCTAATCAACATCGCCTGTAGATTGTGTCTCAATTGCAACGTAACAGTTTGTTTTGTTCCAAATGGCCTGTTTTCACCAGGATTTCAAGAGTTCGCCCTTAGCTAATGATTGATTATAAGGCATGTTTGGCATGCTGTCCCTGGAGAGAGCCCTGAGCTCATGAGATCCTCTAGCCCGGGGCTCCCTCCTGTTGCAGGGCGAGAGGGGAGTTTGAGCTCAGGTAGGTCTCGAGAATTCCCCTGCTTGATAATGGTGAATGTAGATTATGAATAGCTATGAAGAGTGTATACTGAATTAAATTAATTAATGATTGTCAATGATGTTGATTTAGTTTTGTCAATTTACTCATGTTACATGTTTTTGGTCCGTGGGAGGAAACCGGAGAGCCCGAAACAAACATGGGAAGAACATGCAAACTCCACACAGAAAAGCTGGCTTGGCCAGGTAAAGATCTGAGCCAGTGACATTCTTGGTGTGAGGCAATGATGCTAACAATGATGCTAACAATGATGCTAAATGATGCTATTTGGGCCTCTGTGCTGCCCTGACAGGGAAGGGGAGGAGTGGGGGTGGAAGGGGGGATTCTTCAAGACAAAGATGGCTAAGGTAAGATACTCTGGTTATTTATAGAGATTTAGGAATCGTCTGATTGGTGGATCGTGCGTTAGCTAAGGAGGGACCAGCTGCTATCAATCATAAGCGCATGCTCCTCTCGAAATAAGTTTATAAATAAACTTCACTTCATTTTATACTCACAGGATTTACATGAGAACGAGGAATCAATGCTGTTTGAGGCTCATGCCATCTCCATGTATTGAACTCTTCAACTATGCGCATTGCATATGTATATCCAGATTATCATTATGAGGCACCTTTAAAACTCTTAGTGAAACTTTTAAATATTGGTTTAAGAATCATTTGTTTGTAAACACAGAGGATTTGTTTTGTCTCTCTTTTGTGACCATTTTGTCAGCAGTCTGAAGCATTGGACCGTCTTTTGATGGGTCAAACTTTAAGTGTGTCAATGAGAGTAAACTCACTCACCAAGCCTTTGAGGACATTCACATCAGTCTCTTCAGAGATGTCCTTCACTTTCCCTCCAGTCAACCTGGCCAGCTGCTCCTCCTTTTTCTCCTTTCCTGCGGCATCAACGTCGGCAGCGCTCGAGCCTTTGAACTCAAACTAAAATGCAGGAAAAGTTCACAGCTTCAGGTTTCAAACATCAGAGTTACCACCCATCAAGCAGACAGCAGGCAGAGAAGATGAATCACTGATTATTCCCAGAAGAAAGAAGAGCAAATGAAGGCCATCAGGTGAGCAGGTGCTACCAGTCCAAAAAAGAAAAATCAGCCTCCAATTATTGTTCCCCGCAAATCCCAATCAATAACAATTGTGAGTGAAACAATTAGGCCTTGTGCAGCGCTAATGAAACAAAGCACTCGTTTTGGCTTCTAAGACCACCTGAGAGAGAGAGCAATGAATAGAAATACAGACCAAAAGAAAACAGGGAACAGTAGTAAATGATACGTTTGTGTGCTTTTTTGTATACAGGACTTTTAGCATGAGTTGTTCTTGGCCTGCTTATCTTGCACCCACACACAAATACACACTAGAAGACTCTTGAGCCTATAGAGACTCTGTAGTGTCCCGGTGCAGAAGTGCTCTCTTCTCATTCTGCATTGGAGTCTGGGAAGGGCTCCAGAGCTCTGATTATCACCATGACCCCAGGCGGGAACAGCCACCCTTGGGGCAAATGGGGTCAGAGGGCACTGGTGCTGTAGGATGACCTTCAGAGAGCCCTCCCTCACCCCTCACCCCCTTAAACCACACAGAGGGGACAAAAGTGCTCTGTGCTGGATGTGGACTAAGCTCTCTGTCCTACAAAGCTGCCCCCTGAAATAAAGTGTAAGGACAAAAACAAGCAAACTTCCAGCACTGAGACGTGTTAAAAGGTTATTTCACTAAAAGAAGACAATTCTGTCATTATTTACAAAGCACATGGGGATTTTCAGTCCTTCTCCAAACATGAAAAAGAAAAGCTTAAACATTATGTTAATTTCTTTTCTAAAGACTTTTTCTTTGGGTGAACTTTAGCACAATTTTATTACAATAAAATAAAATAAATGCATCTAGGATTTAGAAATCTTCCCATCTCATCATTATTTTTGCATGTACTGTGTTCCTCAAGTGTAAACTACCTGTCAAAAGTCTTGTCGCCTATCCAAGTCTTAGGAACAACAAATAATAACTTGACTTGTAGTTGACCATTTGGTATCAGAAGTGGCTTATATGAAAGGCAAAGGCCTCTAGATTACGTTAATTTTAGCAAAATAAAATATGATAATGCCTTGATTTTTAATTATTTAATTAGGACAGTAAGGTCTGACTTTGCTTAGACAAAAGTCTTGTTGCTGAACAGAAATAATGCACAGTATAGAATATTAATAAAGTCATCTAGAATGGCAAAGAAATCGTTCTTGCATAACTCTCAGAGTTCATCAGGATTCTTTGGATTCATCTTCAATGCCTCCTCCTCATCTTACCCCAGACATGTTCAATAATGAACTTTGATGTGGAGGCTAAAGTATGAGAAGAAATGCTATCCTGCTGAATAATTTGCCCTCTCCTGTGGTTTGTAATGTAATGGGCAGCACAAATGTCTTGATACCTCAAGCTGTTTATATTGCCATCCATTCTGCAGATCTCTCACACACCCCCATACTAAATGCATCCCCAAACCATGATTTTTCCTTCACTAAACTTGACTGATTTCTGTGAGAATCTTGGGTCCATGTGGGTTCCAATAGGTCTTCTGCAGTATTTGTGATTATTGGGATGCAGTTCAACAGATGATTCATCTGAAAAATCTACCTTCTCCCACTTTTCCAAATGATCAACTAGAAGTCAAGTTATTATTTGTTGCTCTTACAACTGGGACCGACGACAAGACTTTTGACAGGTAGTGCAAGTTAATTTATTTTTTTTCTGCTTAATGTAAATTTCTACATTTTCAATTATTTTCCAAGGTTAATCAACAAATTTTCTATTTTTTATCAAGGTTAAAATGGTTGTGCTGTTTAATAATTTCATGTAAACCACAACATTTTTTCCTCTACTTCTTTGATGAAAGACAGTTTAAAAGAACAGCATTGACATAATTTAAATATATAAAGCTTTTGCAGACCAATTAATTGCGTCCAAAATTATTTTAATTGCATTACTTTCTTCCTACTAAGCCCAAACCTTTGAATGGTATTGTAAACACTGTCAATTTAGCTTGTACATATCACTAGGATCCATGCATTCTCAGTATTCTCTATGCATATATTACCTTGAGATTTTCTGCCAGTGTCCTATAGTACCCCTTGATGTCAATGATGGCTGGTGTAATGTCAAAGGGAGGGAACTGCAGGGATACAGTTGAAAACCCTTCATCCAGAGGCCCGGGCTCACACAGATTTTCCAGCCTCTGTGAACAAATGCAACTTCATGACTTTCGGTTTCTCCTCAGGTAACAATATCTGCCTGTGCGAGACAGGGCAGCTGTTCATTAATCTGGCCCCGATGAAGTGTTCACGAAAAGGAGATTGAGTCTGAGTCTCAGCTTGTTCTCATCAACATGAATAATGACAGAGCGGCAGATGTATCAGGATAATAATAGCAGTTAATAAAACAAGAAGAACTTGTGTTTTCATTTCAAACGCCTGCACTGCGAGTTATCCCAGAGGGAGGTCAGTGGATATTTCGCTATGTACCCCCAGACCCCCCATACACCACATTCTTTCATTCTGTGTTTTGAGGAGCCATGTTTCCTGTCAATCTCTGTTCACCCAAACCTGTTCCCCTTACAATCACAGGAGACATCTTAAACGGCAAACCCCCCCACAGGCAGTACTAGATTTCTGAGGTCAATGGACTTTTCCAATCTCAAATGAGAAGAATTGCTGTTTGGGCCTTACCATTTCATGCTGCCTCTCCATAGCAGCCAGCTGCTCCTCATAGATGCCAACTTGTTCTCGAAGGGCCAGGCAGTCAGTGGTAATTGCATCCACCTCCTGAGTTGGGTAGCGGAAATAAAGGTCAATTCAAACACAATGCACTCACCCTCTGCATCTTCTATATTCAGCATCTTCTAGTTGTGCCACAGCAAAGACCGTAATGTATGGAAGATGACATCCACGCATGAAGCCTGTCATCCTCTGCTCATACAAAGATGCATTTATTCGGTTCATCTGGGTATCTTAAGTGGCTGATTAATTGGCGATGAATTCAATTACCCAGAATGGAAGCATTTGCATGTGAATGCTGCAGTGAGCCGGTGGCTACGGGCAGCAGAGGAAGCGCATGGCGCACACACATGCACTCCAGAGCCCAGAATTGGCACAGTGGCCACTGTTCCCCTTATCTCAGCAAGAACACAAGCCCAGCACTGGAGAGAGTCTAGACAGAGCTTCAATGCTGATTTGCTTCTTCTATTGCACACCACGACAGGGCTAAACCTTACTATGGTGTACGCATTTCATTTAGATGCAGCGTTGAGGTTTATAAAAATCTAATTTTCTCGTTTTTTTCATGACAAACAGCTGTTTTAAAGCCACCATTAAAAAACAAATGAAGAAAAACTCCCAATTACACTCACGAAATTTCACCAACAAGTGCTTACGACATGGAGGTTCATTTATAAACACAACTTCTTCCCACATAGTTTTATTATTTGGAATAAAGTCAATATCTTGTATAGAAATAAGTCACTATTCTTTCACAATTGGTTTAACAATGGACTAATATTAGTTAATCAATTATTTGATAATGAAGGAACTTTATTTACATTTAAAGAATTTATTGCAAGATACAAAATTCCAATTACTTTACAGGAATTTACAATACTAACGAGGGCAATAGCTGCTGGTATACGTGTGCTGTACAAAAGCAGTGCACTGTATGTACATCAGCACTTTCTGTTTGTAGACCTGAACAGACCTCAGTCGGTTTTATCTGTTTCTCTGGATTTAAGCCTAATAATCACAAAATTAGATCTTTAATCTTAAGAGAAAATGCATCTTTACCATGTGTTGTTGTTTTTTACTGGAACAATATCCTTAATAATGTAAACTGGACAATATTTTATTATTATGTAAATTTCACATACATAAATCCAAGTTTGCCAAAAGCAAACCTCTCTTCATGGTGCTAGAAAAAGAGATTCAATTGTATCTAAAAATTTGCTGGACATTATTTGTATGGAACTTTCAACAGCATGCATACATGGAGCTCAGTCAAAAACTGTTAAGTCCTGGATTATGGCTTTTGATATTGTCAAATCTTTTGTTTCCACCTTTTAATGTACAGCTTTTCTGTTTATACGTACTTCATGTATCTCATGGTGTACAATTATGTATCTCATTAGGTACAATTATTTAATTGTACATAACTTCTACTCTTTATTTGGTTTAACGTTATTCTTTTACAGCAATCTTTAGACTTCTGTTATTATAGAACAGGTCTACCTGGGTGGGAGGTGGGTAATCGGGGTTGTTTTATGATAGTCATATGCTGTATCCTTTCTATATTAAACAAAAACTGAAATAATAAAAACAATTGTTCACAAAAAGTTATATAAAAGTAATTTCTAAGTTTAAAAATAGAAAAGCAGTTAAACAGTTAATATATGCTCCTCCTTTAACATTTTTGCATAAAAATGCTTGTATATATGCATTTCCTGTAGTAAAAGTGCATTTAATAACTCTTGTTAATAACTTAAATTGGAAAAATGTGTGTAATATATTTATATGTAATTTGATAATTATGTATCATCTCTGTTTTTTTTTTTATTATTATTATTATTTAATTTCGTCTTTTCTCATTTAATCCTTCTTGTTAAGGGCTGTGATGATTTTGCTGTATAATAAATTTGTACATGCTGGTTCTTGTTAATGAAGAAAAAAGAAGAAAGAAAGAAAATAAAAAATCTATTAAATTAAATTAAAATCAATATTATTTTTTACATTTTTGAATATTGCCGTATTTACTATTATAGGTCATTTGACTATATGAGCATCACTATTTTGTTTAACATTGTACCCTTGTGAGTACAATAACAGTACAACAGTCCAATAAGTACAATAACTTCCACTTGTTTATAGTGGCTTCCAAATGGTACTCTGGATGGGCACAAAGTTACAAAAATCATAGCCATTATAATGAAAGGTCGTTCCAAACCAAAGTGTTTAAAGATGACCACTTCAAAAAGCTCTTCAAGATTTAATAGGGTACAAGATGATTCCACTGCACATGTTTAATATGTGGCACAGATGACACAGTGCATTCCAAGGACCAGTTTTTTTTCATCCCTTACACCCTTTATCCTTTTGAAGCTCTCATTCTGTAGCAGAGGTCTCTAATTCTGCTCCTGGAGGGCCAACATCCTGCAGAATTTAGCTCCAAACACCTAGATGTTTCTAGTTGCCTTGTGCCAAATGACATCCAAAAACTTCAGACATTCACTTTTTTTTTTTGATGTAACATTGTTTTGACTTTGAGGATAAAGTCTGCTGTACAGATCATTTTAGTGCACGATGGTGGCACACTCAGACTGCTAAGAAGGTGGTGTTCCTGAAAGCCAAGACATGGCTTTTCACTATTCTTGTGCACTTAACAGACACTTGGACATGGTCGAGTCATCTTTAATTCTGAAGAGATTTTTACAGTGTAGTTTGTGTCAAGGCAGCTTTGGCTATGGTGGCCACTTTACTGTACATCTACGTCAATCAAAAAATGCACTTGAAGTGTGCAAATTTGGTAAAGGTACATTAATTTGAAGCCATTTATTAAATAGGGTACAAGCTAAAAACAAGCTTGCAGCTAGCTCTCTGCAACTCTCACATGGTCGTACACTGAAGTTAAGCAGGGCTGTGCCTGGTCAGTAACTGGATGGGAGATCACATGGGAAAGCTAGGTTGCAGCTGGAAGTGGTGTTAGTGAGACCAGCAGGGGGCAGTCAACCTGC
Source organism: Danio aesculapii (assembly GCF_903798145.1). Classification (NCBI taxonomy): domain Eukaryota; kingdom Metazoa; phylum Chordata; class Actinopteri; order Cypriniformes; family Danionidae; genus Danio; species Danio aesculapii. The sequence continues at coordinate 35,936,118 of NC_079448.1, forward strand.
AGTCTGTGTGGGTCCTAACCCCCCAGTATAGTGAAGGGAATTCTATACTGCTCAGTGATTACAATATGGCTGCCTTCGCATCATCCAGTTAGATGCTGCAGACTGGTGGTAGATGAGGAGGATTCCCCCAATGTTTTGAGTGTCCAGAAAAGTGCTATATAAATGTAAGAAATTATTATTATAAGTTTGAATAGGCTTGGAAACCCCTTGCTCTGGAGGGTAAACCCTTCAGGGAGATTAGGGTATAGGGATGAGTCCTTCAGAGCAGACATCGCTCACTGGCACAAGGGCCAAGATTGAAGCAATAGCAAACAACAATATTAGCCTTTGCATTGAAGGATCTTTTCATATTTCCAATGACTAGCAGAATAACTATTGTACTTGTAGGTGTATTTGAACCACAGCAATTATGTTAGGTATAAAAACAAAGAATTAACTTAACTTCAACTTTAGAGTAAGGTCTAAACCAGCACAATGGGAACTACCTGTGGCACAAGTGTACACTATAGTGCACACACACAAAAACACAGCTTCAGTCATGATGTCCATCGTTCTACAGCCCTTAATGTTGCTGTCATGAGTCTGTCACATCAGAGATCATGCAAATGCAACCAAGAAAATGACCAGAAGGAGACATTTTGTTCCTGGCAGACTGGCCTGGGGCCTAGTTCTTATAACGAAAAAGCCCCTAATATTCCTTTCAATGTCTGATAGACAAAACCGTGCCCCGTCTTATATTTGGTCTTCTTTCAGATAAAACTACTGAAACCACACTAGTGAAAAAACTCAGGTCTATTATTTATATAACTGCAAATTCAATTCTATATTATTCTTTTGACTTGATCATAACTACCTTTGGTTCTTCTTCATGTTTTATTCGTTCTCTCTGACCCTCATTTCTTCTATTAGGCCAGGCTGAGAGCTAATCCCTACTCTGTTGCATCTAGGAGATATGAGAAGCTGAATGAGTGAATTATTAGGCATGGTGAAAGCTTTCCCACATCTGCTCTTTTACTGGAGATGTGCTCTGACATCTGTGGGGTGACAGAGTGGTTTCTACAGAAAGCTGCTCGGGTTTCAGAGTGGCCGCTGGCCGGTAGTCAGTGGGGCCTGTAATCAGGACTCTCCAGAGCGGATCTGGGAGCAGCAGCTGTGCTGTGCCACTCCTGGGACAAAACACCCCACCCCTCCCACAGCACAGGCTAACACTGCCATCTAGTGGTGGAGGAAGCATATCAATTCAAAAAAGCTAGTGCAGGGGTGCTCAATCCTGCTCCTTGAGATCTACCTTCCTGCAGAGTTTAGCTCAAACACTGATCAAACAAAACTAGGTAAGATCTGATGGAGTGCTTGGTAATTGATAGCAGGTGTGTTTGATCAAGGTTGCAGCTGAACACTGCAGGAAGGTAGATCTCCAGGAACAGGGTTGGTGACTCCTGTTCTAGTGTATAAATGTGTTAACTTTATGATTAAGGTTACTGTTTTGAGTGTAACGTTTCTGCACTATGCTGTCTTGTATAACACACACACCTCTATATGTACATTTAAAAATGTAATTGCACTAGATCATAGGTCTCAAACTGGATTCCTGGAGAGCCGCAGCTCTGCACAGTTTGCTCCAACCTATATCAACCACAACTGATCCAACTAATCAAGGTGTTCAAGACTACTAGAGACTCCTAATGCGTGGTCTTACTAGAGTTTGAGCATTCGAAATTCTGTTGTACGACGATGCGAAAGGGGGAGAGATTAAACAAGATGATTAGGCATTAAAAAAGCAAGCGATAGGTTCATATTTTACATTTCTGTACAGAGTGGTCATGTTTTGATCTTAGATTGGTCTCACATAGTCACGTGATGCGATTTTGCAGGTCAGAGTTCACCAAGCTTGAACTTTCCAACGCTCGAACGACGAAACTTGTTGTACGATCTTGTATTTCCAGTCAGTCACATTTACATGCGTATGAATGGAAGTCTATGAGGCAAGAACTGCATTGTGACTAAGGCTTTAAGCTGATGTGAGTTGGAGGTGGTTGGAGCTAAACTCTGCAGTGCTGTGGCCCTCCAGGAATTGAGTTTGAGACCACTGCATTAGATTAAATATTAAACCAGACAATTGACATTTATTATAAACTTGGAAGTCTTTTATATCACTTTGAAACTCTTATAAAATTAACCATGATAAAATGTGTTGTTATGGTTAATTAAAATGAATACAAAGCACCTATAATTATAAAATAAACTGTACTTTCTAACTGTAATATTATCTTAAAAACTGTCTGAAAAACAAACAGAAATGTCTGAAAAATATTAAATACTGAAAATATACTGAACTAAAGAAAAACTTCAACAGAAAAAGCTATAACAAAACTGAAATGAAAACTCTAAATCTAAAAGTAAAACTGAATACTAATATTAGATAGTCTATAGTTAATGTGTACATCATTGATATGGTTATTAAGTAGACCAGATGTATACTAGTGTTTTAATTTCAGTGATTTATCCCATGTGAAACAGGAAACTGACTTTAACACATCCACTAAAATGATCCCAAAATCCCAAAACATTAACTCTGAGAAAAGATCCTGTGTCATTCCTTGGCATAAAAATATCTCTAGTCTCTAAAGCAGTGACATCCACACATCTTTATGAAGGTAGTTGAGGTTTGCAAATATTTTTGGGCACCACATTTCAAATAACATCTGCAGATTTCTTGGCATTACCACAGCAACATCCTCTCGCTCATGCTGGATGAGAGTCCTGTGTTCCACCACCTGATCACATTTCATCTGCAGACACCGCAGTTCACCCTTCAGCTCCTCCGTGTTACACAAAATCTCCTCCTGAGGAAAACAACCAGCCAGCAGCAGGAAAAGAATCAACAAAACTGATCGTGTGTTTTAAAAAAATGACATTCAGCACCACCCAGGGCGTGAGTTTCCGAGTGGTACCTTTTCTTTGCGCAGCCTCTCTATCACAGCCTCCAGGCTGAAGTCGGCAGGGTCTCTGATGCTGACAGTGGTGGAGATCTGTTCTGACTCTTTCTTCTCCTTTAGCTCAATGATCTCAGCCTCCAGAGACTCGTTCTCCTCTTCTAAACCCCGAACCTGCAACAGCCACACAAAACAGACGCAAAGATACGAGAGTAGAGGATGTGTTTGGTTACACACAGAGAACAACTTATGACGCCTCTGAGAGTTATTAGAAAATAAGGTGATGATTGATGTTATACTGTAAAAAATGCAGGCTTCCGCACAATTCCTTCATGTTGTCCAAACACAAATCGATTGTGGAAGTGGATTAAACATAAACAATTAAGTTGACCCCAAAAAAACTCAAGAATTGAGTTGATTCAGCTCATTTTAAAAAAGTAGTTTGAACAAGCAGCAAAATCATTTTTTGAGTGTACAACTCAGGTATGCATTGAGGTCTGATTAACAATTCATTGGCCTAACATTCTGGAAGATCTTTATGAAGATGACAAATTAATATCTTTTGAAAAACTTAAGCATAAATCTAATCTGCCTACTAATTACTTCTAGAAAAATATTGATAATATGGTCTGCAATATTATAGGCACTGACAATGAAGCTTCTAAATATTATGCACTACTCAGTCAAACAAGTCAAAATATTAGTTCTGCAGTCAAGATAATATGGGGTAAAGATTTGGGACGCACATTTGAAGATGAGAACTGGGGAAAATTTGCTGGGAATTTAAAATTAACGTCTAGAGATGTTAAAACACGTCTTAAACAGTATAAAATTTTACATAGATTTTACTGGACTCCTAAGAGACAATCCAGAATGCTGGCGATGCCAAGAAGAAGCAGGTGGCCTATTTCATATGCTCAGAAGTCCAATATTTTTGGAGAAAGGTGCATGAATACCTTGTAAAGATATTGCAGACCCAGTGTGACTTTTGCCCAAGCTTACACATACTTGGTGACCCCTGTCCCTTAAGCCACCTGTATAAAGTTAGTCAAAGTGGATGCAGAGCTGTGTCATGCTAGGCAGACGGGTGTTTGTTAAAAACTGGAAATCTTCCAGTAGACCTCCGAACTTCAAGTGGATCTCAGAGTTAGGACGAGTTGCAGCTTTTGAAAAACTCTCCTACAGTTTACATGGAAGGATTGAAATTTATTTTAATAAATGGGGAACATTTCAGAATTTCTGTGACCCACAGAAATGCCAACTGACCCAGCAAGGGCTCGAACCAGCGACCTTCTTGCTGTGAGGCAATCACGCTAACCAATGCACCACTGTGACGCTTCATTTTCATGTATGTAGTTAATAAAATGAACTGGGGAAAACATGGAGATAGTTTGGCATTTTTATCCTTCTGTTCAATATATTTATTTGCTTGGGTTTTAGTTGTTTTGCTGTGGAAGCCCGTTTGTGCCATCTCAATTTTTTTTCTTTTAGATTTGCATCTCACAATTCACAAGAAAATAAATGAAGAAAAAAAAAACACTCAAATGTGCATTCATGGTTGCCATTTAAAATAAATGTGGTTGTTTTACGCATTAGTTAATATGTATGTAAAATAAAAAGTTTTCAATAAAGATAAGAAATTTAGACTGATTTCTGAAAGATTAAGTGACTATTAAAACTGGAGTAATAGTAGCGAAAATGTAAGTATTTTAAACAGCATTAATCTTTACCTATATTAGATGTTTTTAATCCAAGAAATTCAGCTTGATGAGTATCTGTCACAATTTTTCCTTGCAATTTTACATTTGCATCTCACAATTCACAATAAATAAAAAGAACAGCTCTTAGAAGAAAAAGTTTTGCAAGAAAATACTCAAAAAATGTGAAATAATTTATTTATATAGTTTGAAGTTTATATATAGAACAAAATAAATAGAAATTTATCTGGGTTTGTCAAAATGCGCTGCCCGTCGTTGTTATATATATATATATATATATACACACACAGAAATAATAAAATAAAATAATAAATATGATAAATATATGATGGCAGCCAAAATTATTTCACCAAATTATTTAAAAATTCTTGGATATTTGAAAAAAAGGGACGAAAATGAGTTAAGTGAAAAGTAAGACTCGAAAGTCATTTCTGTCCCTTTTTTCAAATATCCAGGAATTTTGAAATAATTTGGTGAAATGATATAGATCTGAATTCCGGTCAAGATGTGCAACTTCAGCTGTGGGAATAAGAATCAACTCTTCAGCAGCCCTGTACCACAAGCAAGAGAAACAGCATTATTCTCAAAATGTCACATCATACTTCAACGCGAGGTAAAGGACAATGTGACTTCAGCATATTTATGGCCTTAATATGATTTTCTTCACACCCTCAGGCAAATGACTGACCTCATTAAACATCATGGAAACATGATAATTAGGCCACACACAGCGAGACCCATTAAATTCAGCATGAGCACAGCTGCGCGTTACCCAGCAGAACCTTGGGTGTGTATGAGTGTGAAAATCTTCATGTATGTCTCACCACATCGATGAGTCCGGCGAGGCGATCATTGAGGGCAGCGATGACAGAACGCTCATGGACAAATCGAGACGCACCCTCCTTGTTTAGGGCACGAGCTGCTACAAAATCCAGCTCGGGACATTCAGTCTCTGACACTCCACCCCTGTCAAACAGACCCAAAAACTGTACGTCTACAATGGATTTGTTTATGTTCCAAGCAAGCATAAACAAACACTTTTGAATGAAAAGAGGAAATGCTGAAGCACGAAAGAGCTTAACTGATAACACATTCATGCAACGGGTTTATAATGTTTGTATTAAAAGGAAGAATAAAGAGTGAAGTCACTGTTTACAACATTCAAACAGGTCAGCAGGTGTGACAAAAAAAGTTTCTCCTCCGAAAACGTTTAGTTGAGAGTGCACTTCTATCATTAATGGGTTACAAAGATAAACTTTATATGCACGCACCTCTGAATGTTTTTGGATATTGTTTATGATAGTGCCTTAAGATTTGTCACTGTTCAAGTGCACACAGACATCACTGTAACTTAGAGAAAACAACATATCTTTGTTTTTATTTTAAAAGCATTCGTTTGTAAATTACCATAGTATATAATATATCTAGTTTGTTGGAGTACTGTTTAAATGCTTACAATACCAGAGAGCCTATAAAATGCCATTTTTTTCCTCACAGAGTTAGTGTGAAAATATGATCTGCATTCTTCAAGTGTGCTCCATATGTAAAGAATGAGCTTTAAGATATACTACATATGAAATTCGTACCGTCTCTCACTATATTTACAAATATTTTAAAGACTGTCAATTTAGAACAGTGCATGATTTAACAATTGATTATGGTTTATACTATTTGTCTGTGTCTACGTTTTGACATACAGTTGAAATCAGAATTATTAGCCACCCTTTGAATTTTTTTTCTTTTTTAAATATTTCCCAAATGATGTTTTTAATGTTTTATGAACCATTTTAAGTTCAAAATTATTAGCCCCTTTAAGCAAATTCTTTTTCAATAGTCTACAGAACAAACCATCATTATACAATAACTTGCCTAATTACCCTAACCTGCCTAGTTAACCTAATGAACCTAGTTAAGCCTTTAAATGTCACTTTAAGCTGTATAGAAGTGTCTTGAAAAATATCTAGTAAAGTATTTTTTGCTATCATCATGGCAAAGATAAAATAAATCAGTTATTAGAAATGAATTATTAAAACTATTATAACTCAGTTAAACAGAAATTGGGAAAAAAAAAATAAACAGGGGGCTAATAATTTCAACTGTATGTATTTTCATTTATTTTTGTAACTCTTATGCTGCCTGTCTTGACCAGGACTCCCTGGTAGAAGAGATATTGTATCTCAATGGGACATTAAATAAATAAATAAATAAATAAATAAAATTAATAAATAAAAAAACTACAGTAGATTCAAATGTGCATTTGTTGTTTCAGTTTAAATTAAATGCTATTATTCGGTGTATTAATTGTGGGGAATTAAATGTAATGGTAAAATAAAAATCTTTCAACAAACATAAGAAATGTTTCCTGAGCACATCAGCAGAATTTAAGAAATTCTGCAGAATTTGATTTCTGAAAGACAGTGAAGCAATCAAAACTGGAGTAGTGATTTGGAAGATTAAGCTTTGCTGCCATTTTAACTGTATTAATAATTAACAATGTTACACATTTTTGATCAAAGGAATTCAGCTTGAGTATCCAGCAAGACATTTAAATAACTTACAAACCCAAAACTTTAGTAAACATTTAAAAATTTATTTTAACATTAAAAATAGTTTATGATTATTACACTAATGATACAATTCATGAATTATTATTATAAATGAAGAAATATAGCTTGCATAGAATACTCAATTTAATTGAAGTAAACTTTGGGTTAATGACTATGTATACTGTATATACAAATAAAAGAATAAAATAAATAAATAAAAGTGGCACTATGTATTTTGTGTACTTGAATCTTTTAAATATATGCATATTGTTGAATGTTATTACATGTTGTTTAAATTTTAAAATGTACAGAAAAAACACTTATATTAATCACCATAATTAATTAACATTTATATTAATAACAATGACAATAAAGCAAATCTGAGTAAACATCACTTCATTTCATCATGAATCAATCATTTGTACATGATTTAGCAGTTCATTTTTGTATATTTATTCAACTTGGTATTACTGTACATATTCCAACAATTCCAGTTTTAACACAGGAGAATGCTCTCTGAGATGCAAAATAGCAATTCAATACTGAAAGCTATAAATCCATATTCAATCTAGGGTTTAACATATACCATCGTTAGATGTACAAGCACTAACCTGGCAGTGAAGCGGGCCTGGACTCCACATCGTCCTGCAGCTGAGCTCCACTGCTCCTCCTCAAACAGCTTACGGTATGAAGACACTCTCAACAGGGCCATGACAGCAGCACAAGAGAAAAGACAAGATGACAAGCAGACAAGCAAGCAGACTTTATAGACACTGGCTGAGAATGTCACACACACTTGTGGCAACTCTCACCGAACACAAAAGTAGACTAACTAGGGGAACAGTGTCAGATGAGAAACTCTTCACACGGAGCAGAAACAATTCAGCCGCTGCTCCAGGACTGGAGGTCACTCCTTCTGAAAGACAGTATTAGGGGAGAGCGGGGCACAACACTTAACCCTTTTGACTGGCTTAATATGTGTAAATACATATGGGGTTCAAAGTAGGGCTGCATAATACTGGAAAAAAATACGCTGTTGAGTGCTGCAATAACTAGATTTCTTACGATATAACTAACTTAAAAAAAATGCTATTTTATCAGCAATTTAAAAAGTCTTTGGCATCACGGTGGCGCAGTGGGTAGCACGATCACCTCACAGCAAGAAGGTTGCTGGTTCGAGCCCCAGCTGGATCAGTTGGCATTTCTGTGTGGAGTTTGCATATCCTCCCCGTGTTTGTGTGGGTTTCCTCCGGGTGCTCCAGTTTCCCCTACAGTCCAAAGACATGCGCTATAGGTGAACTGAATAACCTAAATTGGCTGTAGTGTATGTGTGTGAATGAGTGTGTAAGGATGTTACCCAGTATTGGGTTGCAGCTGGAAGGGAATCCGCTGTGTAAAACATTTGCTGGATAGGTTGGCGGTTCATTCCGCTGTAGTGACCCCTGATTAACATAAGGACTGAGCCGAAAAGAAAATGAATGAATGAAAAAAAAAAAAAAGTCCTATTTATGTAATGGTCATACTAAAATAAACAGGTAATAGATGTTTTTCTGAGCTAAATAAAGCTAAATTAAAATGTTAAGGTGCAAAGTTTTAGACTTTAAAACACTATAAATGACTGAAAATCTCTGCGGAAACTCTGATTCTCATTGTATGTTATTTTCTTATACTAAAAAACTGTTGGTTTCCACACAATCGAGTTGCGTTGGGACAACATGAAGAAATAATGTTAACTTATACATTTTTACATATTTTAGTGAATCGAACATAAAACAATTAAGTTGCAAACAACAAGGATTGTGTTGTTTGAGCTAATTTTCAAATAAGTAGTTTGAACAAACAGTAAATGTCATTCTTTTGTGCATTTTGGGTTCACCTAACAGCACCTACTGAAGAGGCGGAGAAGAAGAAAGTAAAGGCCCCATCTGATTGGTCAGATCTGGAAAAACAACATACACTGTAAATAGTGAATACTTTAATAAATTACTTTAGGTTGTTACAACTACATGAATGAATTAGTTTATTTTAGTTTCCGGTACTTTTAGGAGTAAAAAGTTGAGAATTTCTTTAAGTTGATCCAATGAGCTCTTTTATCAGTGCATGGATGAAGCATACAATTGCTTGGCACATGAAATGAATTTAATTTATTGCACTTCTCTGTAATATGGATATTGCATTTACTATTATCACCTTAACAATATTTTTTTATATATATTGTGTAGCCCTTGTTCAAAGTCAAATATTTCACACGTCCTGCACAAATGTGTGGTTTTGTTTCATAATTACATTGTAAAATGTTTCCATTATTCAGTCTAAAGTATGGAAGTTAAATTTTACATCATGGCAAAAAGATTTGACACATTGTAAAGGAAGTATTAATATGACAGCTTAAAATGCGATATTTAATCATATAACATTAAGTTGTGACATGGACATATTAAAAGATGAAGAAAATGTTTTTTTTTCCAATAAAATGAAATTAATAAGTTCTTCCAAATAATATAATGGTGTTTTTAAGAATAAAAAAAAAAAAATAAAAATAAATTTTAAAGTTTGAGAATGAAAACATTGCAGGGTTTCACATGCTTGTGAGGGTCCAAATCCCGACACACAGCTACTGTTTACAGCAGAGTTCATAACAATGATGACAAAAAACCCCCAAGAAGTTACATTGCTAAAGTTGTAAATCAGTATTTTTCTAATAATTGCAGGGACACACTGTAATGCAGTGTCACAATGTTTCCTATTTGCACAACTGGAATTTAAAACTGGTTTTCTGTTAATTAGCAAAGCATTAAAGAATGGTCTAAACTGCTAAATAACATATTAGAAATTCAAATAATAGCAAAATGATGTCTCGTACACAAAAAATGAGGGTTCCACACAATTCCTCCATGTTGTCCCAACACAAATTATTTAACTTAATCGTTTTTGCAAACTTAAGTGGATTGAACATAAAACAATTAAGTAGCCCAACCACAAAAAAAGGAATTGTGTTGGTTCAACGCATATTAAATAAGTAGTTTGAAGCACCAAACGTAATTTGAGTGTATTAAATAAACACTAAAAACGAAGATAACAAATTCACCTAAGACAGAAATGTACTATAGCTGTCGTTTAGTAAATGTTCAGTGATTTCTTCAAAATATGCTCGAATTTTGACACAATGTTTTTTCTATATAGTGTTGATACGGCAATTAGTGAACACCATAATGTGCAAGCATGCGTAGAAAGTTTTAATGTTAGATTGCACCCTGCTGACCCATATGTAAACAAACTTAAAGCATTAAACTTTCCTAAACAAGGTTGAACAATAATAATAAAAATCCTAGAATGATTACATGGTCATAATGTCTTTTTATTTGACTGAATAAATTAGATGCCCCGACCCCTTCCCACAAATAAAACAAGGTATGTGCAAGTACCCAGCTGCAAAGTACCAGAACTAAATGGATAGAAAGACAGGACAAAATGACATACAAACAGGCAGGGTGGTGACAACAGCACTCCAGAAAACGGTGTAATATCAGTCCAAATATTAGTTCCTCAGATTCAGTCTTTAGCAATGAGGCCCTCCCAGAAACATCATTTATTGGCAATGAAAAGAGCGATTTGTTCAGGCCTTTAAAAGTTTGAGTAAGAGAGAAGAGCACCATGGTGGCCCTTTCTTTAGCAGAAAACATGACACCAACATAAAGACACAGATACGAGCTTATAAACATGGCAGAGGGTGTTAAGTCATTTAGACATGCGAGATCTGAGAAAGAGGATCATCAGAGGACATCCAGCCACAGCCAATATCTTTCACAGAACGTCACTACTTAGCATTTGTGCAAAAATAGAAGTACTCTAGCAGTTTCACTGGGGCAGTAAAAGGTTGCAGGTAGTACCTTAAAGATACATATTAATGTTTTAAGGTATACCTTTTAGGGTATCTAAGGTACTAATACACATCTTTTCTCTAAAGAAACACTCCACTACAAAAAAGCTCATTTTACAACTCTTATAGAGTAAATCTGTTAATTTTTACCATTTTTTAACCCATTCAGCTGATCTCCAGGTCTGGCAGGAGCGCTTTTAGTTTAGCTTAGCATAAATCATTGAATCACATTAGACCATTAGCATCTTGATCAAAAAAGAAGTCTTGATCATTTTCCTTGTTAAGGCTTGACACTTCTGTAGTTTCATTGTGTACTAAAAATGACTCAAAATGAAAAGTTGCTGTGGCTAGGAACTATTCTCACACTCCAGCATAATAATCAAGAAAATTTGCTGTCGTACCATGGCTGCAGGAGGCACAATGATATTACACATCCCCAGAAAACAGTCCCGTTAGGTACCAGCGTTGTGTAATATCTTGGTACAGCAGCAAAGTCTCTTGATTATCACACCAGAATGAGTACACTTTCTAGCCATATCGACCTAGAAAATAGTCTTATTGTATGATAGAACTACAGAAGTGTCAAGCATAAAATAGGAAAATTTGAGCGAGATGCTAATGGTCTAATCCAATTCAATGATTTATGCTAAGCTAAGCTAAACATGCTCCTGCATTTATCAAGATCGGCTGAATGGATTAAAAAAAGGTCAAACTGAACTGTTTAACTCTAGGTGACCAGTGAAAATGAACCTTTTTCCAAAAAAGTGACGTGTTCCTTTAATGGTACTTCTTCAGTGACAAGCCGCTACACATCTAAAGCTACCATTTTGCACTTTTTGTCTGACAATAAAGAAAGGCAGAACACAGCACAGTTGGCCAGAAACTGCTTACAACTCCTTTTTTCCAAATTTGCAAGACTCACAAAAATATTTCCTGTGAGATTCTAGGGAAAGGCTGCTACTGGAGAAGGGCAACAATGTCACACGATGTGGTGAAACAGCTTTGGTGGTTTGTGCTACAATAATATTTTAGCATCGGGGTGATGATTAATAACAGAGGAGACTTCCTCTTTACACATTCTAGTACAAAGCCAGCCTGACCGGTGCGAGGAGTTAAAACCTGCAGAGTTTCAGTCATATTCACAAACATGTTTGACAGAATCCCAACGTGTTTAAGACGGATAAACATGACAGCATGTCACCACACTGAAATAGAAAGTGTATATGTAACATGAAAGAACACCAACAAAGAACACAAAGACTGTAAACGTACACAAAATCCTCCCGGTCTGGGTTAGTATAACTCACAACATACATATATAAATAGAAAGACCACGTTTGCATCTTTACAGGACATGACAGTACAATAAAAGACCACATTAGTTAAAATGTTAACGTCTCTGTAGAAGCACAAGATCGAGAGCAGATCTATAAAAGAATAAGACCTCAAGTCCAGACCTAAACCACAACCAATGCTAATAGCCACTATTGAAGATGACTAAAGAATTAGGGGTGTGATTGTGCAATCACAAACCGAGGAAGAGACCGTGAGGGATGCCCGAGGAATGCTGAGGACAAATGCGCACGAGACTGGAATCCATAAATAACAAATAGACACAACTCGGCTGATTCATCATGATTCAGAAAGTACTGAATGAGTAAAGATCACATCCCAGACTTCTCTCCTCCTCTCTGAAAGATAGTCGATTGTCAAAGTCACTTACTTTGTGAAGGTCATTTTTGATGGAGGAAAGAGAAGAGAGTGAGAGACAGGCGGAAAGATGAGCTGGCAGCAGCAGTCAATACAATCTCCATTACATGGCTTTCCTTTAGTGTAACAAAGTCATTCTTTGAGTGCCCATGAGTCACATTCACACGCATTCAGTCAAATCTGGCTGGGAATATTCGGATTTGGCATTACAGCACTCTGATCCAGAGGTAAAAACCAGAGAAACGTAGGGTTTCACGTAGCATTACAGATGCTACACTGAAAAAGGGATGAGGTTCGTAAGGGTTAAAGTGTAATTATTAATACTCCCGGAGCCACACAATCAGGGGGCGTAGATAAGCTGACACCCATTCCTCTAAAGCAGGAACAGAAGTACAGCGTAACATACAGGCAGTGTCTGTGCAAAACAGGCACTATCCAACAGTGCCAAACTTTCATCACTGAGGTATGTTTGTGTAGTGTGGCCCAAAAATCTCTCATAAGCCCAGCCACAAACACACCTCAATTGCTCGGTTGTTTTTTTGTTTTGTTTTGTTTGTTTGCTCCAGAACCACCTTAGATGACACCTTGTTCTGTTGTCTTCTTCTTCAGTCTTCATCGCCTGCCATCAGAAACCCCAGGATGAAGTCGTTGGCTTTCTGGCGATCGTGTTGCGTCTGTTTGCCAGCAAGGTTGGGAGGCGGTCGGATTAGGAGGCTTGCGAAGAGAGTAGCTACGCAAGAAAAAACACATAATAAGTAACATACCTAAATGTGAGGCCGATAGAGAAATTCTGACTCACCTAAGAGGTTGGCGTTTAGGTTGTTGTCAATAGAGTGTTTGAGTAATTCTCTCAAGAAGGCCATCAGGTAGCGGAACACATTGCGATGGGCTCGTGGGAGCTGGGATATTAGCTGAAAAGAAGAAAAATGACTTTTTTTACATGCTCTGGATGCTTGCCATAAGAGCTTTTCAGATATAGCGCTCAATGCAAAAATAAACACTAAATTTCAATTAATCATTTGAATGACTGTAGAATATATACACTATTAAAACGTTTGGGTGGTACATACATGTATACACACTGCCTTATAGATTTCAGAATATTTGTTAATGTATCGAATGGATTCCTTCATGAAAAATGCAGTAAAAGCAGTAAAAATGTGAAGCATAGTTTTAAAATATGGTCATTTCTAATTTGATTTCACTTTGTTTGTTTGTTTGTTTGTTTTATTGCTGAGCTACAAAACTGCACACTGAAATGAAATGTTTCAATTAAATATTGTAAATGAATCTGATTTTTTTTAAATGTAAATAACGACAGATTATCAGACTATGCAAAAGCCATCAGTGAGCAAACCAAGGTAAAAACTAGTGTAACTCCATTCAGTTATAAATGAGATTGTTTTTGTTTTTACTGTAATTAGTTCATTATAAAATGTAAGAAAATTAATATAAAGCAATGTTTTCTAGTTATTTTTAAATATTATTTAAAAAAATGTAATTACCCAACTATATTTACCTTCGGCCCAGTAGCCTCAATCAAGTTTGGTTTTTGGCCCTATATAAGAAAAAGTTTGGGCACCCCCGGTTTAAATGAAGTGTTGGTTTAAATTACAATTGAAACCAATTATATGTATTCTTAATATTCTAAAAATATTTTTTTCAGCATTTATTAACAGAATTAGAACAGAAATTAGAAATGTCTGTCACATCTGAGCAACTTAATGCACTGTTAAATAAAAACAATGGGGAAAAAATTACTGAAATAAGAAAAGAAGTACATTTAAACTGTTTTTTTAACGTGAGTGTATGTTTTTCAGTATATTAAATATAGTAATTAGTATGCATAATTAGTATATTATAATATTTAATATAATATGCTAATTATGAGTAATTATTATTATAATAATTACTCATAATTAGTATGAGTAAATGTTTTATTATTATAATTTTGTACATTGTTACATTAACTTTTTATAATCAAATTGAGATTTTCATTTTTGGTTTGGTTTTGTTGGTAATGCTGGTCATTATAAACAACCAGCAACTGTATTTATTTACATTTAGCTGTGATATATATGTGGCCATTTTATTTTAGACAGAATCAACCTCGTAAATGTGATAACATATATAAACAAGAACTGAATGATGCATCGTATGCACCTGTTTGCAGAGGCGGCTGTCATGAGAGCATTCGAGACAGCGCTGATAGAGTTCATAACACAACACAGGTTCAGGAAGAGCCTCCAGAAAGATCAATAGTGCTTCAGCAACAGAGTGATTACAGCCGGCTAACCAGCAGTCAAGGAGAACCACGGTGAACAGAAAGAATGCACATTTCATGCACAGGAGCAGAAAATATGGCTGTGTGCAAAAGGGAAAGACAAGAAAACAAACAAAAAAAACAAGCACACACTGTCTCTAGGGACCTCGAGCACCATTACTGTAAAACAGAGCAAACATTCTCGGTCTCCCAGAAGCACAGTAAAGAATTGTGTGGGAGAGTCCGGCCAGTCAGAGCGGTTTTAAAAGGAAGCCACTCGGTCACATTCATTGATGTGACAGGCATTAGCATTTCTATGCTAAGTAACTCTGAGAGCCCTTAAAGAGGTTTGTGCAGACTATCAGGCGGTAAGCTGTCTGCTGGGAAAATCTCTTGTCCGTTCTATATATAAACATATTTATATGAGCTTTTGGTGGGAAAGGATACGGATGGAATCAGGAATGCTGGTGTCCAAGCAGTCAATAATACTTTGTAGCTCGTCTTGCAGGCCAGGGGTCTGGAAAAGATCCTCCTGTAGGAAAATATAAATAAACAAACAAATAAATAAAATAAATGAGTAATTTGAGATGTTCTGATTGATCCTTGGTGCAGTCATGCGTTATTTTGTTTACCTGCTGGCAGGCCTTGGTGTAGAGGTGATTAACAAGCAACCAGACCTCTTTGGGAATCTTTAGAGGTTTATCTTCTGTTCCAGCACCGTCCAACAAGAACGTCATCCGGGCTTTCTCCTGAGAAATCCAGAAATTATTACTGTCCCAAAAGCTATATTTAAATTTCAAAAGGACAGCCCTAAATATTTTGGTAGCACTATACACAAATACATGCACAAAGTCCAATGCTTATTTGTTGTGAACTATTGCATATTTTGAGAAACTTTTACAAAACCTAAATGCAGCGCGTAAAGCAGCTATGCCCCTAAAATATTTATTTGCTTTAGGTTTTTCCATCTTCTCCACAGTCCACCAGTTTTACACCAAAGCAACTACTAAAGTTCATTTTAAATATTGTCGCAGCAAAAAAATGTATAATTTGTACTCAGTCTTGCCTAAGAGGCCAAAATAAAAAAAAGAAATCAAACATTTAAACATTTTTACACAAGTTTGGTTCAAAATAGAGTACATTTTTTGTTAAAGATGTTTTTTGAAGTCTCCTATGTTCACCGATGTTGAATGCATTTAATAAAATATAGTAAAAACTGTAACACTGTGAATATTATTATAATTGTAAATAAATATTTTCTATTCAAGTGCAAACTACAACATTTAAAATGCATTAAATTTGTGGAAAGTGCTTTTAAAAATACAATTATTAACAGTACATGGTATGGCTTGAAGAACAATCACTTACTTTAAAGAATATAATAAAGACCCCAATATACTTTTCAGTTACTTTTTCATTTTTTAAGAGGTCAAAAGAAATTGGAAGTAGCAGAGGTTGACTTCTGTTAAAGAAAATCCTTATGCCATCTAAGTCAATGAGAGTGGTAAATATATGAGCAATATCATACAAGTAGCAGTGCGATATGGCTGTATATCAGTACTGGTGGGAGGCATGCGTTGGCACGAGGCTGCAGGCAGAGTGTCTTAGTGTCCCACCAGTGCTGATATACAGCCATATCCTACTGCTAAGAGTGTGATATTGCGTTTATACAACAGTTTGACGGCACAATTGTGTATATAAAAAAGAAAATCAAACACAGAGAATCTAAAACCCTTTTGTATTAGAAGCTACTTTCTTCCGCCATTCCTTCACATCTGCAGCTGACATCAGAACAGCAGAAACTGTTACTAATTCACCAACGTCACTTTAGAGCTAGTGTTTGAATGATTCTCTTACGTAATGTCTAAAGTGATGACAAAACAGGTGATTTTGCTCACATTTTAAGATTATAAGGCTGAACATGACATGAAAAACCATCCGTCTACAGAGATACAGTATTTCTCTGGTGCAATCGGGATATCACAATAATTAACCCCGAAAAAAGCAGCACAATCACTACCAGATTGCTGTAGTGTTTGCGATAAGGAAAAACACTACACACATGCGGGCATTTCTTCTTTTCTTCTGCCAACACAACACACATTCCTGATATGAGAGTCCCATCTCACACACAATACACCACAACTATATGGTATAAATACAGCACTACAACATACAAAAGAGAGAGATTGACTTTGAATATCACATTGGAGTTTAATAATGATTTGATCAGCTGTATTTAGAAATGACGCCGTTTTAATCTTCAAAGGGCTTATTATGTGGTCTCTGCCACCATTTTGTGGATAGACAACGTCAACCATCTTTGGTCTGCTCAGTATGGCAAGCTAATAGCCATCGTTGTGTTGTCTCTCAGAAATGATAAATATTTTAAAAAAGGCACTATCCTTATAAATAAACTGCATAGTTGCAATCTAAACAACTACATTCTTGACTAAAAAGCCTCAAAAGTACATTATTTTGCCAACAGCAGCAATATTTGTCAAACTGTAGAGTGTCCTCTGCTTGTTGCTGTATGTGGGTGGAGTTGTCCACAAAGGCGAAGGGTGAAGAGTCGGTACGAGTGCCGTTACTAGCCCAATCAGATTCAAGAACCAGACAGAACTGTTGTATAAATGTAAATATGTTAAGCATGTTTTCTCCGCAGGAACAACGTATAACAAAAAGCAAACGTGAGAAAACAGCTCATTTGAATAAGCTCTGTGATTCCAGTCAAATATTCACGTAATGTTTATTAATATAGCACTGCATGTTGTCACACTAGTTTGTTCTTCGATTTCTCATTAAGTATAATGGGGCCTTCAATGTATCTCTCTGACATTGAGTCACAAGATAACATTCTTTCTTTCATTCACTCACACAAGCACACACACACACACACACACGCACGCACGCACAGAAACATGTTATGTGCAGAAAAGTGAAAGTCTCAAGACCCCTAAACAACATGAGCAAAGTCATGCAATTAGTAAGAAGGAATTTCATGCTGAGCCACAGAGGCGAGATCAGAGTCCAAAACAACTCTGAAAAACAGTCCAAATTACAAACACGGATTTGTGAGGCTGGTATCACCATGCTGTGAGCTGTTTCCTCTCTCTTCTAATCTAATATCGCTGAGGAAAGGAGGAGCAGAACTCAAGCTGAGAGATTCAAGTGATTTTTTTTTGTCTGAACCAGCAGAGTGACTGAAGCAAGCTGACAGTTGGGAACGGCAAAGCACATGGAGACACTGTCATACGGGCACAAACGTTTAAAAGACAGCCACTGTTGCCTCAAACACACCCTAATAATCACTGTCCTACTGCATTACCTAATGAGTCTTTTCTGTGAATGAAGGTGGACTTTACCTTTTCCATGCAGCTATCCTCTCCCTGAGAATCATGCAGACCCATATTGATTGGTTGAAAATGAGTGGTCAGAGCAGAAAGGAGTAAAGGAAGGAGAAAAGAGGAGACAACAGAGAAACATTGCGTAATCAGTGAAAAGATAGAGCCAGTATTGCATAATAATAGATAAGTGGCTTTTGGCTTCCGATGGCGATCAGTAGATAGACAGAAAGAGAAAATAACTAAAAAGATGACGGATTAATTCCTAAATGAAAAACTGATCAAAATTTGCGAATAGAGTGAAGAGTGAAATTGATCTCCCCCTTCCATGATTTCAGTGAAGACATGTTTAGTCTTTCTTTTTGGCAAAATGAAACCAATGATTCGATTAAAAGTGCTTTCAGAACAAAAATGGAGGTCTATATATGGCTACCATTTAAAGGGATAGTTCACCCAAAAAATGAAAAACAAATCATAATTTGAGAATTGAATTTGAGAGTGAAATTGATCTCCCCTTTCATGAAGACATGCTTAGTCTTTCTCCTTGATAAAATGAAACCAAAGATTCTATTAAAAGTGCTTTCTGAAGAAAAATGGAAGTCAGTCTATATATGGCTACCATTTAAAGGGATAGTTCATGCAAAAAAAAAAAAATAAAAAAACGAATCAGAATTTGAGAATAGAGTGAAGAGTGAAATTGATCTCCCCTTTCATGAAGACACATTTAATCTTTCTCTTTGATAAAATAAAACCAAAGATTCTATTAAAGGTGCTTTCAGTACAAAAACGGAAGTCTATATATGGGTGTCATTTAAAAGGATAGTTCACTCAAAAAATGAAAAGAACAAATCATAATTTGAGAATAGAGTGAAGAGTTACACGGATCTCTCCTTCCATGAAATCAGTGAAGACACATTTAGTCTTTCTCTTTGCAAATAGAAACCAAAAATTCTATTAAAAGTGCTTTTGGAACACAAATGGAGGTCTATATATGGCTAACGTTTAAAGGAATAGTTCACCCAAAAAACGAAAAATGTATTATAATTTGAGAATATAATGAAGAGTGAAATTGCTCATCCTCTTCCATGAAATCAAAGTTTCCAAAAGCTGCCAAAAAGAAGCCAAAGATTCTATTAAAAGTGCTTTCAGAACAAAAATGGAGGTTTATATATGCCTACCATTTAAAGGAATAGTTCACCCAAAAAATTAAAAACAAATAACAATTTAAAGTGAAGAGTGAAATTGATCTCCCCTTCCATGAAATCATTGAAGACATGTTTAGTCTTTCTCTAGGGGTTCAGCTGCCAAAATGAAGCCAAAGATGTTTTTAAAAGTGCTTTCAGAACAAAAATGGAAGTCAGTATATATTTGTCCACCACTGAAAGGGATAGTTCACCCAAAAAATGAAAAACAAATCATAATTTGAGAATATAGTGAAGAATGAAATGAACAGGGAGGTTTGCATGATGAATGTATGAATGCTACTGAACAAGTTGTATCTAATTATAACATTCTCTCTCTAGCAAGACTGGAAAGTCTTCTCTTTTGCAAAATCTCAAGGAAAAATTCCTCACCATTATCTGTCACTTCCATCCACAGACAAAAATTTGATAAAACAACTTTCACTTTTGTAATAGCTGCTGCTAATCCATCTTACTGACTGCAGCAGTGGAATAGGCCTCACCAGATCAATGAGTTTGGTGATGGGGATCTCACGGATAGGCTTCTTCATGCGGCACAGAGTCTCCAGAGATGTGCCGAAACAGCAGGGCAGGTAGTTTCCAGAGACAGTGATGAAGTAGTCTTTCCCTCGGTCCAGATGAAGCACCAGGATGTCCTCAATGTTGTCTTCGCCAGAGTTCAAAAGCGTCACAGAGTCTTTACTGACATACACCTCCAAGAAGATCTCAATTTTCTCATCTGTACAGAAAACATGAATATTTGAGTCAATCTGGATGAAGAGTGTCCGTCTTCAAATGAATATATCAGATATGTCCTCTCTACTGTATATGAGAAGTGGGCATGCCATTTTTAATGCATTTAAAGAAAAATGTCATGAATTTCTTGCTCAAAAAACTGTGTAAAGATGCCAGACTACATTATTTCTGTTCTGACTAACCTCAACTTTAATATAACAAACAGTATTCAGTTAGGATTGAAGCATTGCATTTTGCCACCTCTGAGAAGCACAAAACTTTGCACAAAAGATTTCACTTCTGTGCCATTTTATTTTCCAATCAGGTCATTTTTATTACAAAACCCAAAATAAATGTCAGGCAAAATCGTCTTATTTTGAAGCAGAATAGTGTGAATTTAAAGTAAATGTGAAAAAAATGTAATTCTAAATAAAGCACATTTTAAAAAAAAGTTTAGTTTAGTCTAATTATACTGTGATAATAAGGTAGAATTGGAAGAATCAAATCGAACATATAAAAATATTTGAACAAAATCATCAACATTTTTTCATGACAAAGATAAATGGTTGAAATGCCATGAGATACTCACTAGGATCTAGTACCCCTTCACTCGGCTCAGCACGTAACCAGGGCTTACAGTATTGGGAGTCATTGAGTTTGGGAATGAAGGCGAAGGTGCAAGCAACCTGTCCATCATTAGTGATGAGAAAACTCTGACGCTGCAGCTGACGGAACTTCACATTTTCAAAGGTGAACTAGTGATGAAAGAACAGGTAGAACATAAATATTGGGCTAGAAGTTCATGCTCGATCATCCAAGCCATTGATTCATTACTAGACATCCAACATTACTTCAGTAACATTTCAGCATCGATGCTTAAAGGGATAGTTCACCCAAAAATTTATATTGTTATCATTTACTCACTCTTTGATTTTCAAACCTTTATGAGTTTCTTTCTTATGTTGAACACAAAAGATATTTAGAAAAATGTTGGAAACCTGTAACCTTTCATTTACGTTGCATTTGTTTTTCTTACTAATGAAGTATAATGGTTACAGGTTTTCAGCATACTTCAAAATACCTTCTATTGTGTTCAACAGAATATCGAAACTAATTTTTTGCCACTTCAGATAATTATTTTTAGTATTCAAAACTTCACTGCATCGATTTTTTTTGCGGGTTCCAGCTAATTTCTGTGGTATTCTTTTGGAACTGAATAATGTGGATTTAAAATGTTAATAATTACACAAACATTTAAACTGTCATCATTTCCTCACCTTTTGATTTTCAAACCTTTATGAGTTTCTTTATTCTGTTGAACACAAAAAAGATACTTTGAAAAATGTTGTAAACCTGTAACCATTGATATACATAGAATTTGTTTTTCAACAAGTCAATGGTTACAGGTTTTCAAAATTCTTTAAAAAAAATCTATAAAAACCTTCATTTGTGTTCAACAGAATATCAAAACTCATGAAGGTATAGAAACATTTGATAAATAGTGAGTCATTTTCATTTTTGGGTGAACTATTCCTTTAATAATCTATGTAAATTCTTAATAATAACTCTTTTATGAATAGAAAGCTTAAAATGCAGTACTTTTTTTTTTACATTATAAATGTCTGTACTGTCACTTTTGATCAATTGAATACATCTTTGCCAAAGTGTTCATTTCTGCATTCAAATCCTCCAACTTATAGAGTCCAAGTGATGCTGATTAGTTTGTTTGAACAATCTTTTCCATTTGTAAGCAAACTCTTCTAAAGCCTCCAATCTCAAAGCAATTACGTCACACCTGATTAGCCCATAACACACTCACAGTTCAGTGAAATGCTAAGATGCTGCAAACATTATAGATCCTCCTCTAATATATAGTGGGACCTCAGAAAGAATGGAGGCAGGCCAGTGGATCGATGCAGAGTGACTTTGTCTGAGGATAGACTGCCCTGTCTGGCTCTTTGTCATTACTCACCTCTCGTCGGGTTAGGGACAAAGAGGGCAGAAAGTCATTTTCCATCCTGTCCATGTCCCGCACAATCTCTTCGAAAATCTTTTTGTAGCGCTGCTCAATCACCATCTTCACCTGCAGCACACACATAAATTCAGCGTGATGCTCTCGATGCTATTACTGGAGGATGATGAAAGGAGTAAACCTCACCCCGATACTAAAGACAGAGCTGACGGGTTTGTGGTCACTGGTCTTCAGCTCCATGTGACTGCGATAGTGAAGCTGCTTCACGTTGCTTCCTCTCCAGAGGATACGGTCACACCAAGCAGGGATGCGACACTTCCCACTGCGGATACACCACATTCATTTAATAATAATAATAAAAAAAAACACTGTCTTTAAAGAGTCCCTTTATGGGTTTATGGGTTTTTAAATATGACCTTCCATGCAGTGTTTAACACAGCTCTAAGTGAAGTGAAATATCCAGTTAAGGATTAAATCTGAAAGTGGACCATGTTTAAAACTATTGATTCATCTATAAAAGAGTCGACTCATAGTGGTTCGAATGAATCGCCACTGTAACCAGTCTTTAGCCGTATCGGCGTGACGTTGATATGGAACTCATGCCCCGCCCATTTGTTACACGCGCAGACCCAGGAAAATTGAAACCCTCGGCCCCGCCCACAAACACTGTAGAAAGAAAAAGAGGAAGACAAACACTGTAGCAGATCCTGGTTGAATTATGTCGCGAACACGCTGTGCTCTGAATTGGGAAGCAAAGTTAGTGTTATTTTCCCTACCCAAAGATAAAGCTGTGAAGAGTCAGTGGTTGAAGTTTATTCTAACAAAAATACCTCAGCATTAAAGCCCCAGCCTTGTGCCGTATTACAGTAATTTCTGACGAGTGCTTCAGCAATCTACACGCTTACAACAGGGGAATCAGTGTTAAAGGAAGGATCAAAAAAGACAACGTATGGGAGCTTGAAAGGAACTTTACAGTACACAGTTCATGGATCAGTTTTTTCCTCTATTTCACAAATGTAAGTAACGATTAAAATGATTCCCTCCTTGTTTTCTCTAGCTTGCAAAATATTTATGTAATTCTGTTTTGTTACTTGTAACTGCTTGTACTGTTCACTCTTTATATTCTCATATCGCTTCTAAAACCACGTCGAAAATGTGACGCGTGTCGCTTTCTTTATGGATTTAAATGCGGTTGTGAAATAGCGATCCACTGCAGTTTGTTGTTGCTATGACAACCATCAGCTGTTCCTACACATGTGCAGTGGTCAAGTTTCAAACTAGTTCAGCTTTGGCCACTGTGTGGATTAACACTAAATGCGTATCATAGTTAAGAGTAGAGCAATATGCTGGTGTTAAACTGCATTGCTTTAATGCACTCCAGCATTGGGCTCACACATACACACTGCACTGCACACATTTTTCTCTGAACGTAGCCGACCTTTCACAATAGACTGGGTCATCGGACCAATCAGTGTAGATTAGTATCATGCTAAGGAGGGGTTTGGCAACAAATAAATTAGTGAACAAATTATATGGGAGTCGTTAGGATAATTAGGTAAAAATAAATGCATATTATAAGACAATGAAAGTGTTTTTTGACCTGCCTGTCTGCCTGTTTTTGGAGACCCCCAAAACCAAAATATGACCTTTTATAATGCATAATAGGGGGTCTTTAATGCTTCTGACATGTTCTAAAGAAATCAAAACCAAAAATATAAAAAAATGTAAATAAATGAGAAGAAAATACAAATATATAAATAAGTGCATGAACATACACATACAATATAAAGCTACATCATATATTAACAGTAAATCAATAGCAAGTGATACAAGATACAGAGAAAAGATTTGTATCAGCTTCCTTTTGAAATCCTACAAAGGGATTCCATATTTCGACAAACTTTTCAGGTTTTCCCCTGCCTATATAGGTAACGAGACAATTCTTGCAACCATTGTTTAAAATGAGGGCTTTCTGTACTTGCCCAATAATGAGCTATTATAAGTTTTGCATCATTTACTTCATTTTAAGAGCTTTCTACCATGAAGTGATCATTAAACGGTGTCCATTTTCTTAATCTCAGGAAACTTTACCTTGAGTCCCATCGGTCTGATTTAGCGTCATATTTGTAAGTTGGGACGAAATTGATCTCCCCTTCCATGAAATCGGTGAAGACACGTTTAGTCTTTCTCTGGAGGTTCAGCTGCCAATATAAAGACAAAGATTTTGCCATCAAAAAGACGCTTTGGGCAAACTCAAGCAAAGAAAATGTGTTTCAAATGTCATTTGTGCCAACTGCCATTAGAATTTTAAATACTGAGTTTAATAGTATAAATGGTCTTAATTGAGTTTTTATTGTGATTTATGCAATAATATTGAATGTATTTGTTTATTTTGTGATCTATTTGATGTGAATGCTGATGCAATTATGTGGGGAAGCCAAAGATAAATTTCCACTTGTGGACAGTAAAGAAAAGAAAGTCGAAGATTCTATTAAAAGTGCTTTTAGAACAAAAATAGAATTCAGTCTATATATGGCTGCCACTTAAAGGGATAGTTCCTCACCATTTACTAGGAATGCCAAAAAATAATTGTTTTCTTCGATGCACCATGAAGAAGATGCAGACAATTCGGTATCGGTTCAGTAATAATCATAACCGGTTATTCTGTACTGACGTCATTTATCACATATGCATTATATGGCGGTAGCTTACTATGACGAGGGAGGAGACCACGGGTAATTATAACGTTCCAACTACTTAAAAAGCAGATAACTGTGATCAATTCACTGCTTGTGTTGGACAGTCTTTCACTGACAGGGAAGTACACCAGAACCCAGCTTTCTCTCACTCTCTGTGGCCCCTTTGACCTGCTGGCGTGTTCATGAGGTAACGTTTTATCTCCTTACTTTGCGGTTACAACAGTAACGTTACTTGTGCATCCAGAGCCAATCGCAGCCTTTTCTGTTTAAGAACTCCTTAACAATGCTCAAAAAGCAAGCGGAATAATATTCACATTTGTTTATTTGCTATAAATGTTCATGTTGTTCTGTGCATGTACTTGAGTTTTGTTTGGTTCATTCAAAAACAGTGTTTTCTTTCAGCAGGTAAAATTAAAGGTAAAGACAGTACACATCTGACTTGTATTAACAGACAAAATTGTATAACAAATATATAAATATATTTATAAATTATACATTTTATTACAAGAATTATTGTGTTACTAAGTAAAATTGTTTATGGAAAGCATCGTCAATGCACCGAATCGATGGCATAATAATCGTAACCAAACCGAATCATGAGACCAGCGCAGGTTCACACCCCTACTATTAACCCATAGTGAATCCAAACTTTTTTAATTTCTTACTTCTGTTGAGCACAATATAAGATATTTTGAAGAATACTGAAAACCAGCAACCATTGTGGGAACAAAAAAATACTATTGAAGTCAATGACAGATGCTTTCAAACATTTTTCAATATATCATCCTTTGTGTTCAACCGAAGAAAGAAACTCAAGCATGTATGGAAGTGGAAAATTTTCTGTTTTTGGGATGAACTATCTCTTTAAATAACAGCCAAATAAATACACATATAAAAAAGATGAAGCAACAAATAATAACTCCAGATCAATATAGTTGGGTGCATAATAACGGTTCAATTAAAAATAATTATACCATATTTTGTAAAAAATTACACCTTAGACTTGTACGCCAAAGCAACATTTATAAAGAATAAACATGAATCAAGAAAAACATTCACAAAGTATATGCCTAAGAATATATACATGGTCTCACCTGATCATATTCCTGTAGCCTCCGTAGCTCATTTTCAGCAATAAGCCTTTTTACCTCCCCAGCATCAGGCAAACATAGCCTGTAGTTGAGATCTCCAAGCCAAATCACCACACTTGGAAGAGAAAGTGTAAGCATGGAACCATTTTATTATAAAGTACCTTAAAAGTGTAGTCTTCAAATAATGAGCAATCAGCAACCAATGAATTACTGAAGTTCTGACACTCACTCATGTTTCACTATACTGACAGGCGGGTATTCCAGCAGGTGGAAACTCATACGGGCACAGATGTCTTTGTAGTCCTGGTTTCGCCGTTCAAAATCATCCACATGAGCCGCCAAGTGAGAGTTTACAAAGCAGAAACTGGTATTGTGGAACACAAAGCGCACCGCCACTCCTCCTTTATTCCCCTACAGTCACAGAGTAATAAATATGGGTCAATCTTATCAGGTAACTGACACCGATACACTAATTTAAGGCATGTATCTTTTCAATTGTGGTCATTTAAACTCAATTGTGTAATTTATAACATGGATTATACCATATCTAATAGACATATAACAATGGACAGACTTCCTCTTAACAAACCACTTCCTATTGTAACAAATATAACATACCATCTTATTCATGAGGCCAGTTCCCACAGACTCAGAAGCAATCTCTCGAATTTGATTTTTGTGCTCCTTTTTGATATACACCACCAACATCATGCCCACTAGGCGGATAATACGAACCTGAAGACAGCATGCAGGGAATTCAGCAAATGTTTACCACTTTCTTTGGCTGTGAAATGATTATAAGCAGGGCATTTCAGTGGGTATTCACTGATCACCTGTATGTATCTGGCATTATGGTGGAGGCTTCTCTCAACTGCATCAACCCATAACTGTTCTTTGGATGAGTCCATATAGAAAAAGGCCTCTGTGCTCAGGTCCAGCTCCTGAAATCTAACAAATAACAAAGTAAACTGAATGAAGCACTATAACCTTAAACAGATAAACTTACAATACACAATGTATAGCGAACGATTATTTATTATGAATAGAGATGCACGATATATCGGCGGCCATATCGTTATCGGCCGATAAATTATATTTTTAATGATATCATTATAGATCCGATATCAAAATTAGGCCGATATCTTTAAGCCGATAGGTTACGTAATTGTACAGAACTGCCTGCCTTGCACATGCATGGGTCGAACTTGTTCAGACTTGTCCAGCACATTATAACGGAGCTTTCCTCACATTGTTTATTCCTTCAAAGTCCATCAATTCTTTGCGTGGTATTGCTGTGTGTTAATAACTCAGTAACCAACCATATTCCTTATCATTGTCAATATTTTTGATAGTGTCGTTGTGTATTTTGGTTTAAATCACCTCAGGAAAAATATTACATGTGTAAACATAATAGCAGTGATGCATGTGATAATATGACTATTTTTTATTATCAACGCGTTGTTTCCCATGTGTTGTTGACATAAGATTGTTTTCAGTTTGATCTGCATATTTATAATTATTATAATGAGCGCACCTGATTTATGCACGCTGATTTTTGTGAAATCATGAATATAGGTCTATATAAATCACCTTGTAATTTTGAAATGATTGCTTTTTTTGGCTATTCTGTTCATAAGATCAGTTCAAACTTTTATGAAGTTTTAAAAATAAAATCGGTCGTTTACTGTATAAAAATATAAAATTTTGAACTATTTATATTTATCGGCCTATATATCCGTTATCGGCCTCCAAATCTAAAAAGTTATCGGTTATCAATATCGGCCCAAAAATCCATATTCCATAATCCATATCCCTAATTATGAGTGAAGTACATTAAAAGGATGAAAATACAAATTCTGTCATCATTTACCATCCACTTGTTCCAAACCTGTATGAGTTTCCTTCCTCTGCTAAACACTTCCATAGTAAAAACTACAATGAAGCTCATAATGAACAACCATGTAATTATATATGTGCATATTGATATGCATGTATGTATGGATGTAATGATGCATGCTAGCATGTTTTTTTCCTCTGTTAAATTATTGTTCTGTATCGTAAAAATTCAACTAAATAAAAATAAAATAAAAAATATTTATATATTTTTTTCTGTTTAACAGTAGAAAAAAAACTTCTGTAGGTTTGGAACAAGTGGAGGGCAAGTAAAAATGTTACAAAACTGCAAATAATGCAAATTTTCTATTTAAAGATGACACCATTTGCATGGATTTCTGGGTCTAGCAATGATCTCAGTTCATGATGTGACACTCACCCCAGTGCATAGACGTCAGGAGGGTCTGGGTCAGAGCATAGCCAGGGCCCGAGACTGCTGTCAGGGGACTGGCCGTTTACATTCCATGTGCCTATGAAGAATCTGTAAAATAGAGGGATTCAATCAAACACCTTAAAGCAGTCAAAACAAAATCACTGACATTACATTTTTCATTAGGCCTGGGTGATAATCCTAAAAACATTTTATGTCACAGTTCGATTAATAGCAGAAAATCTGCTCCAAAGGCCAGAGGGCGCTCTCGCATAAAAACTCCAAATACCCACAAAAAAGAAACCCGGGAAATCCTCATAGCATTTGACAATAAACATAATATTTAACTCCTTTCATTGATTCAACATGACCAACAAACCGGAGGAATTTAGTTTAAACACTCAATTATGAAGTTATGAAGTCAATTTGGAGTAAAAACATGTTGTCATATGTGGTGTTTTCATTTGCAGCATTAACTACACAGAGCCGTAGTTCAATGAGAAGCGACGCAAACTGCTGTCGTTATCACAGAGCGATTATTTCAATATCATTATCATCCAATTATGCAGATTTTAACTTTAAATGCTATTTTGCGTACCTTGTCAGCAAACAACGATTCTGTGTAGTAAATGCTGCTCCAATTAAAAGCATGAGCTGGAGGTTTACAAGAACTGACTTTACTGACAAAATGCACATAGAATAATAGCACTCACTTAAAGTTCTTAATGTCCACATATTCTTTCTCTTTCTTGCTGAGGCGATACTTGAGCAAACCTTCTCTTGACCCTGCATGGCTGCTCATCATGGCCTGTTTTATGGTGGAGTTGGATGGGCTTTCAGACCAGGAAATAGATCGGTCTACAGACTGAAATCTGCAATGACAAGGAGCACAACATTTTTAAAAAGGAGTTTCTGAAAAACCATAAGTTTCTGCATTTAAGACCAGTAGCACTTACTCATTTCTGACAGGTGTGGCATTTTGTACAGATGGTGGCCTTTCTTTGGTAGCTGGGCCTGTCAATGATGTATTTGTGCCTTTCCTAGGAGGAAGAGGGGGAACCGGTGGAGGTGGTGGCTCTCGTTGTGCAACTAAACGGTTTTGCTTGTTCTTTTTCTCTTCCACTTTCAAAACGTGGTTAAAATTTTCCTCAAAGCCAAAATCTGTGGCAAGCGAGAGTGTGGAATCTGTAGGTACAGAGAGAGTCACAGAGTTTTTGTATGTATGTCCCTGTAAACCAATGTGAATATTGTAATGTTCTTGCCTTATGTATGCCATTTTTATACCTGTGTTTGAGGGATTTGCTAAAGTGCTGTTGTTGATGTTGTTTGAGATGGATTTGGAGGTTCCTCTCTGAGGTGGAACTGGAACACAGTCTTTAACTGGAGCAGGCACAACTGGCTCCATCTTTCTGGGCAGTGAACTCCTCCTGTCAGCTAAAGGTGGACCAACTCAACATTAATGTTTTAGATCTGACTTGGTGCATTAAACAAATTGAGAAGAGCCTTTTTTATGCATTTAACAGTTAAACATGCTTTTAAACTCATTGGTATGGTTAGTTGGTATGGCCAGCAAGAATGTATTAGAGTTAACAGTACATGAAAAGGTCTGATCCAGCATTCATACATTTTTCATGAGCCAAATCTGTACACCCAAAGTCTTAAACAGTTATAAATTGACGATCAGAGGAGTCAACTGTTTTGGTTAGTTTGTGTAATACATGCTTCAGTCATTTATGTATTTTTTTTAGTTACGTCTAGTTTATAAATAAAACTGATTTAAGTTTGTAATTTGACTTACAGCATACCTGCCAACATTTGTCCCTGAAAATCCGGGAGGCTGGGGGGGTGTTAGGCATGGGCCGGTAGAAGATGGAGGAGTTTGGATGGCAGTTGCGGGAGTTTTTCGGGAGAAATAACAAAATGGGAGGGTGGCGGTAGATGGGTCTGAAATACGTGAGACAGTTGGGATACGGGAGAATATGGGAGTGTTGGCAGGTATATTACAGTATTCTCTGATGAGCCATTTCAGATGTTACTGTAGGTTAAACTACAAACTATCTGTCGAATTTGACTTTACCTTCAGGCTAAATGTAGACACAACCACCTATTTCCTATTTTATGAGAAAAAGTCTTGTGAACATGATGTCTATTGGTGCTCTAGATCTGACAATTTCAGACTTTTTTCTTAAATGGACTGATTGGCGCGATTGTGCACTCACAATGCTTTGAACCGTTATAGGGGTGGTGAGATGCATATTTATATTATTTTAATTATTAACATTTATTATTTAAAATACAGATCAGAATGAAATATTTTCAGTATTAAAGTATTGACCCCCCATTCATCTTGTTCTGACGGGGGATCAAGCATTAATTAGAGGGGCCCTTTAATTAAGAATCAAGAATCTTTTAGGATTTCCCAAATTTGTCTTGGATGACAAAATCATGGTTGAAATCTCACAGTGTGAGCAGGGCTTAAATTAGGGTATGTGCACAGTGTGAGCGAGTGAACATTACGTGCATACTTAATGTGTTTTTTTTATATCCTATTTTAGATTGATTATCTCCACAAGGGGTCAACACAGTACCAGGCTGATGTTTCACAGTGAAAAAAAAACATAGAACAACATACTATCAAAAAGGGCAAAACAACTGATGCATATGTTGATGACTGCATGAGCGAATAGGATAAAAAAATTCCACAAGGTTTTAATGAGTAAATACTTCATGACTTTTAACTTTTAAGTCATTGAACACAGATTTTCTAGTGTTTATGCATGAAACAATTTTGTTGGTGCCCAATCATACTCTGGGCTTCAGTCAAAGTGTATATCCAGAGTTCCATTTCTGCTATTAACAAATAAAATCTGTCAAAATAAACCAGACGATAAAATTTTTATATTTTCTATTTTTACATTTTCCCTGATGTTCAACAGACTAGAATTCAGACACATTTTCACACAAGGCAACCTAAAGTTCAAACATACACTCAGTGACAACAAACTGGAGAACTCCTACAGCAGGCGGCCTAAGCTCTGATTGTGGATATAACAATGTAAACGCAAGTAAACCAACACCATAAATGTATAACTCTCAAACCTTCGGTCTGGCTTTGAGGTCAAATTCTTCCAGGGAAGCATTCATTACTGACAAAGCTATAAATCTGGGTGTTGGTTACCCAGGTAAATAAATGATTAGAGTAGTTAATAAATAAGGAATGTGGCTTGATGTTTGTGGCTGCATCCTGTGCAAGGAAAATAAGGTGTATCACCTTGCTGTTTGGCCTTCGTCACATGCTCAAGAAAAGACTGCGTGTGCCCGTCATCCTGAAGCTCAAGCAGAAGCTCCGGTGTTCGTTCACCTCGCAGACGTATCCGTACTGTCTCTGTTGAAAAACAGTGTCACATTCTTACATCCAAACATCACAATCCTACATTTAATTCTTTAGTCCTCAATTGATTAAGGAAGAATGCATTAGTAACCTCTGCACAAAAACAATGCAAGCTATTAGCATTTCATACAAGTTCTGAAATTTCTGAAATTAAATGGATAAGAGTAGAAATAAGCTGCTTAGGCTGACTGCTTATACAATAAGCTGCTTATGGCCAGATGATGAACTAAATCATGATATGATTCAACTGCACAATTCAACTAAATATGATGAAA
This sequence comes from Danio aesculapii, assembly GCF_903798145.1. NCBI lineage: Eukaryota > Metazoa > Chordata > Actinopteri > Cypriniformes > Danionidae > Danio > Danio aesculapii. The sequence goes on from NC_079448.1 coordinate 35,968,119, forward strand.
TTATTATTAGAAACACATTTGGTTTTAATTCCTATGGTGATGTAATCTTCCAAACACACTACATGTATTAAAATAGCAAACTCTGAGAAACTGTCAATTTATTGTAATCCAAGGAATCAAATACACAACTAAAATGCAGAAACAATAAAAAATAAATAAATAAAACTTACTGCTAACAGAGTCAATGTCAATGAGAAGAGCTTCTTCGGCCTCTAAAATGGAACATTAGAGCATGTCAGAAACAGATTTTCAGAAGACTGTAACAGGAAATATTACACACAGCTTTCTGCCTATGGTGATAAATGTTTTGCGCAAATATTTGAACAAGGGAGAGAATTTTTATCATTGAAACACAGTGCTTATTATCTCAGCCTCACTGACAGAGACCAAAGGTGAGTTTGTACAGGAAAAAAATAAAACTGTTAGAGTCAGAAAAGAGCAAATGCATTTACATCATTACAAAAGTCTTTCTGGTGGTTACTATTGAATGAATTGCAGCTTACCTCGAATGATCCGAAAATGGTTATTGATGGGGATGGACAGCTGGGACACCGGGTTTAATACAATTGCATCAGGATTTGAAAGGATATCCAACCTAACAACAAAAGATCCATTCATGAAAAGCCATAGAAGAGCAGATAACGCGTCTCATAAGACTTCCTTTAAAGGGGTTGTCCAGAGTATACTTTTAAGGCTTTGTTGTGTTAATGGGGTGCAAAGCAATGTGTGATCATGCTTCACTTGTAGAAAATCATGTTATTTTTTCATAAAGTTGAAGTCAGAATTATTGGCCCCCTGTTTATTTGTTTCCCCAATTTCTGTTTAACGAAGAGAATAATTTTTCAACACATTTCTAAACATAATAGTTTTAATAACTCATTTCTAATAACTGATTTCTTTTATCTTTGCCATGATGACAGTAAATTATATTTTACTAGATATTTTTCAAGACATTTCTATACAGCTTAAAGTGACATTTCAAGGCTTAACTAGGTTAATTAGGCTAACTAGGCAGGTTAGGGTAATCAGGCAAGTTATTGTTTATTGATGGCTTGTTCTGACTATTGAAAAAAATAGCTTAAAGGGACTAATAATATTGACCATAAAATGTTTTTTTTTTTTAAATAAAAACTGCTTTTATTCAAGCCAAAATAAAACAAATAAGACTTTCTCCAGAAGAAAAAATATTATCAGACATACTGTGAAAGTTTCCTTGTTCTGTTAGACATAATTTGGGAAATATTTAAAAAAGAAAAAAAAAATCAAAAGGGGGCTAATAATTCTGACTTCAACTGTATATCTTACTTTGATTATATACAGCTACTCGGCTAACAGGTAAACGACTGTCATATTTCCTAGTTCCTCTGAAAGGCTCGCCCTCAAGAGGCTCTGATTGGTCAGCTAACATAATGTGCTGTGATTCGCAGATCAGCTCCACATCACCAGGAAGCATCTCTGTTTTAACATTGCAGCGCCTCCGACCACACCCTTTCAATAAGTGGGGTGTTTGAGCGGAATCTGAAGAGTTTATGACATCACTAACCCGGATGTATTTTTATGTAGTCCCCAAACTTTGTTTGCTGTAGGCTTCGCTAAGCTAACTCTGTAAAAGCCAAAGTCTCCCTTTGCATTGAAATTTAAGCGTCTTAGATTTAGAGGTGTTGTTTATGTTCACACAGCTACATTACACATCAACTAAAGTTTAAAATATATCGTAGCGGACCACCGCTTCAAGTATTCTCCTATAAATAAATGTTTGTGGATGGTTTGAGTTTATTAGTTGTAATACAAATTATTACTTCTAAGCAGCATTTTACTAAATATTTGGGCTATTTTTCATAGGACTGCTGCTCTACTGAACGTTAAAAAAGTATCAAATCATTTACTGAAAACCAGTTGTCATATAAAATGTAAATTATTTTCAAAACATATATATATATATTAACAAAGACAACTGTTATTTTTGTTATAATTCGAATACTATATTTTTATTTTAGAAATGCACCCTTGGTAAGAACTTCTTTCTAAAAAAAATCTTTAAAAACTACCCAAAACTTTTGAATGCTGGTTTTTCTCTCATATTTCCACTGCAGTCCAGCAAAATCTGATCTTATCAAACATGCGGCATCAGAATGTAGATTATTGTGGAAAATGCAGCAGGATAAATGCATAATGGAAGGCTAATCGCAGACCATATTTCACTCTAACAGTGCCAACTCCAGGGAATCAGGTTTCTCTCAACATGGTCATACCTCCATTTCACTCCATGGGAAATTCAATTACGGTGGATTATTGGAAAAACCTTTGGATTTCGCTGGCCAAGTGTGCTATGTAAAACGCATGTAGGCAAGACTAGAACCCCTCTGTGCTGTCAGTGAGCCCCTTTCTTTTCTCCCTCAGCCTCTGAAGATGCTAATTGCTGTAATGGATGCTGTTGCCAGGAAACGCAGCACTCATGAACAAGGGAAATTTGGCCCAGACTTACTAAGCGATCTCGCATTCAATCAATACAAATAACAGCCTGATGTAGTGGGGATGGTTATAATCTTCCCATGCTAAAAATATCTTCTAACTTCCTGAGATTAAACTGTGGTACTTGCTGCCACATTAACAATGACAATGCAGCTCACTTGTTATTTTTTTGTTCAAGCACCCTCATTACAGTCTGTCAGTGTAAATCTTAAATGCTCCATACAAAGATTTCAACTTACCGTACCATTTTTCCCCAAGCGATAAGACTTTTACTACTTTATAAAATGCTGATATTTTTTTACAATCATGAGATTTCAGTATCTAGATTAAAAGTCTGCACATCCAAAACATGGGCACTCCAAATACTTCTTAAAGAGGAGTTTAACATTTTCATAAAAATCCACATGAACCTATTGATTTAACTCAAGTCTTCTGAAAGGCACAAATGTTTAAAAACTAAAGTAGTTTAGACATTTAAATGACATAATACACATACTAGGGATGCGCCATATTGGAAAAATCGAACATTGTGAATCAATTACACTATAAATACACCAGATGATTTGAATAGCTCTATTTGGAAGGAGTTAATTAAGTGATTTGGATGGACTGGTGTTCAAGTTAGGGCTAGGTGATTAATAGAAAAGTAATCCAAATCGACATTCAGAAATTGATCTAAACTTTCCAGGATGTTTTTTCAATTGCTTACCCTACCGCATGTGGAGTCACGAGATTGCATATTTCCCATTACATTAAAATGATTATTTACATTAAAATATTTGTTTACAGAAGATGCAAGAAGTGCACAGTTATATAAATATTATTTACAGGATATACAAAAGTTATTTTATTTAGAAGAGATACTGCCTATTTTCTACTTTTAATATGAAAAAAATATATTTTTGTTTCTTGAATGCAAGTTATTTATGGCTATGTGTGCTTTAATTTCAATTGTTCAACACTGATGTTCAATAAATAATGATAGATAGTAAATAGTGTGTGCTTCCTTCAATTATTTTAAAATCAAGTAATCCACCCTACATTCAAAAATCTCTCACTTGTAATATGCGAGCATATTTACTGTACAAAACTTGTCGGTGAACTATGGGGGGCAAAAAAAATTAAACAAATCAATAAAATAATCGTTCATTAATTGTAAAGTAAAAATGTTCAATTAATTTTTATTTTAATTTAAGGCCAAATCGCCCAGCCGTAGATCTTTAAGAAGGTCTTTCTTTATGCAGTGCATCTACATAAAATATAATAAATTACAAGCATATAAAAATACGACAGTGAAATAAAAAAGTTAAATAAACAGCACTTTATGGTTTTTGGGGAGTCTAAAAGTATTAAAAATAGGGCTGCATGATTTAGGAAAAGTCTGATATTGCGCTATTTTTTTTCTGTGATAAATGTTGCGATATGAATGCAGTTTCACAAGACAGTTTGAATATTTGATGGTTTCCTGGGGAGCCTAACGGTATACCGGTATTTCTGTAGTTAGGTACAGAAAGTGAATAATAGCAATGCAAAAAATGCTTTTCATACTTTGCTTTGTTTTGTTTCTAGTCTAAATATCTAAACATTTTTAGATCAAGTAAAAATACTGTTTTGTTTTCAACATCAGAAGAAATAAGCCAAAATTAAGAGTTTTTCCTTAAAACAAGTAAAAATATCTGCCAGAGCGGTAAGTAAAATAATATTGTTTTCAACTATTCTAAGTAGAAAAAGCATTTTTTTTGCTTAAATCTAACAAATTCCTAATAGATACATTAAATACAATACTGTAGATCCTGATCAACATTAATTCGGACTCAACATTGCTTATCTTGCGATGTGACTATTGCGTATATGCACATTTGATATCTATGCTGAACAAAACTGAACAATCAAACGTAAAAACACGGTCATCATCAAATAAATTATTTTATGTAACCTGATGTACTGGTGGTGGTTATAATTTCCCATGCTAAAAATATTATCTAACTTCCTGAGTTTAAACTGTGATACTTGCTGCCACACTAACAATGACAATGCAGCTTAATATTTTTGTTTCAAGCACTCTTATTACAGTCTGTCAGGGTAAATCGACAATACTCCATTCATAGATTTCAACTTAATTTACCATTTTTTCACTTTTTACTATACTTTACTATAATAATTTACTATTAATTTATAAAATGCTGAAATTTATAGGAATCATGAGATTTCAGTAACTAGATTAAAAGTCCCTACATACAAAACATGGGCACTCCTAAAATAAAATCGATTCACATTGCGATATCGATACTGAAACGATATATTGTGCAGCCCTAACTCAAATACAAAAACTGAACAATCAAACGTAAACTAACACTCATCACTGTATAAATAATTTTAGGCATTAATAAAACATTATTTTTAATAATTTCTTTATCTTTTAATATTAATAAATAATCTAATCCTGCGATATTGATGCTCAAAAGATATATTATTTAGCCCTAGCACATACAAATAACAGAAATGACTAAATGCTTAGTGCTACTAGCTGACATGAGAACAAACCTCATTGGTTCTCACATATTATAAGCAGAATAAAGCTGATCCTGATTGTATTTGATATATGTACTGATTCATGTTTCTGTGTGAATAAAAGCATTAACTTTATTTTAATTTGTCTTCCTAATCCAAGAGTTCTGACATCCATAAAATTATGTCTAGTTCTAATTATATTTTTGTCAATAAACGCATCCACATGGTTTAAAATATCAGTGTAATCTATTCTTATTTTTAAAAGTTCCTTGTCATTACACAGTGCTTCAACCATGTGTGAGCTCTTTTACTCAGCTTATTTCGAAGTTGAGTAAAGCTGAGTGTGTACACTCCTAATGCAGTTAAAGAGTTTGTGTGCTCATGTGAGGCTTATTAGGCTCCAGGACACTGAGGTGGAATGCAGGATAATGGACAGCACGCTGGCACCCACCACCATTGCTCTCTAACACACATACAAACGAAAACCACATCGTCTAAACACCATATGACTGTGCACAGAGCCTTTCACATCTACAGCAGCCTAGGGGCATTTATAATGTACGCTTTACACATTCCTGGGGTTGTCAGGAGTACAAGTCATCATGGTTGAGTATAACAACCATAGCCAGGATTAGAGAATGCAGCAAATGTGATTTTTGTGTAACAAATTGGTCAAGCAACAACAAATTTGCTCTTTTATCTTTTTTTAAATCACCTCATAGTATGAAATATAAAGTTTAAGCATAAAGTTTAGGTATAAAGTCTTTAAAACTTTCATAAGAAAAGTATTATAGAATATTGTTACAAAAAAAAGTGCAAAAAAGGTCAAAGGCGATGCATCAGAGCTGGTGCTCATTTCAAATTAAATTACTTAAACAATTTTAACTAAAAGAGATGTATATACATAAGTATATTAAATACAAGTGTTTAATCCTTCAAATATCTCCAGTATAAAAAATTAAATGCATGTGAAATAATGTTTCAGCGCCATTCAAACAGATATATTCATGTAGAAATAAAACCGCAAGCTTAATCTGATTAAATATGTACTTGTAAAAATTTGTGCTTCCTCATGACTATACAAAACAGTGATAATTAAAAGTTTTATCCTGGCTGTCTCAGGACATAAAGGCATCACATTTACAGCCATTCCCTCAGCATCCATTAAAGAAATATACTCAAAACCATTCATTTGTAACTTATTTAGAACAATAATCATTTGGTTATTTAAAAAAAAGACCCTATTTGAGGAGCATTGTACAACTAAGCTTTTAATCCCTAAACATTAAAGGGGAAATGAAGCACTCAGTCAAGTTTACCTTATTTTGTACATTGGATTCCACTTTAATGAAAATATATTAAACAAACTTGATTAATGTAACCATTTAGCAGAAAACGGCATGTTTTACTATAGATTTTAGACCTAGGGTGCAGCCATCTTGGAACGTCGCTGTGTCTGACATCACTGGGTTGGTTACGTTCCCTCCGCTGAACAAATACAATGAAAAGTAAAGGAGACTGTAAAGCCTAATTTAACCCAATGCGTGAAGTTGTGGAAGTGGAGCTGCTGCAAATACAAGCACCAGATGTTTGTTTGCTTTTTTCCCCTTTTATTACTGATCATTTGATGCACTTTGCTCCACTCTCTGTATTACGCTGCCTGCCTTTCTGGGTTTTCACCATAATTGTAAAGGACTGAACACAGAGACTGGACAGCCTAATTTAACCCAATGTATGATGTTGTGGACATGCATCACAGAGCTGGTGAAAATACAACAAATACAAGCATTTAAGTGTCTTTAGTTGTGTATTTTTCTTATGTTAATACTGTTCAGTTGATGCGCTGTGCTCCACTCTCTCGCGCTGCTCCAGTGCTGCCTGATGAGGGGATTTACATTCAGACTAATGCAATGATTAAAATCATGCAGGACTTCACACTTTACTAAGTCATGTCTGTGTGGATCATGTCAAGACATACTCCTTTATCAAGTCGATCAACTTGATCTCTCAACATGTATGAAGGATAAAAACCTATCATAAGAAAGACCGCGCCGATCTCAGTTTGGTTTGAACACAAGCAGAGGTGAGTGGCTGTAGCAGTGAAAAGTGAAAGTACCCGCCCCCATTATGTCAGCACCGGACATGTTGACACCACAGGCAGTCAGGCAGCGTAATACAGAGAGTGAATCACTACTGACGTAATGTACAACTAATTAAACTGAACTAACTACAGACTTTTAAAATAAAATGGTCTATTGTTGCACAAATGTGTGAGCATTTTAGTGACTTTTCCACATGCAACATTATCTATGTTGTAGACACACCATTAATGACGATACTACCGTTTACAAATTACAGTGGCACCGGCAGTATTTTGAAGCCATAGTATCACGATACAACCACAGTACCGGTAAACCATGCAACCCTATTCCCATTTATATAAATATTTTATTATGTCGTTTTATACATAAATATTACAAAGAGTATACATAGGACATTAATACACATTTTTTCACATTTTATTTTTCAGAAACGTTATTACTTTACTGTAAACCTACTGTAAATTTTATAGTCCCCTTTTTGGAATAATTTGTTCTGCAGCGTACTAGATTTACAACAAACATATCATACCACACACTTAAGACAAACATTAAACAACATTAATAGTACTAAAAACAGCAACTACCTCATCCTATTAAAATTCAGCAAATCAATCGCACAAGGAACAAATGAAAATTTTAATCTGTTGGTCCTTGTTAGAGACTCTATACCAAGATCCTGAGGGAAGTATTTGAAATGAATCACAAAGAGGATGGGATATATCAGATGCAATCTGATAGACTTTCTTTAACACCTGGCTTTCATACAAATAGGATAACCCTGGTGCTTTTACCCCTAATAATTTGCTGCAGGTATTTAAAACCTTAAACAGCGAGTTCTTCTGTTTGCTACTTTTAGAGTAGCAAAGCAACAAATCAATGAAAAAGTTAAATTGGATTGTATAGGCTCAACAATAAGGACTGCCCGATGGCAGGGCCAGTGTGAGCAACGCTTGGGAGGGTAGACAGGATCAGTACAGTGTTGCCTTGTCACTAAAGTTTCATTTGCCTGCAACTATTTGTCAATTGTGTGGATTTTAAGTTTGTGCTTTTAAGTCTTTAAATGCGACCTTCTCTGTGATGTTGTAAAAACCATATTGCTTTTCGTTTCCTCTTATCTGATTTGATGTTTTGAGCATCAGTTAATTTCGCTGATGAAAACTTTTGATTATAATTTTCGTGACAAACTAGTTTCTACCGACCAAGACGAGACGAAAACGAAATAAAAATTACGTGATGACGAAAACTATAATAAAAATATACTGACATTTTCGTTGACTAATTAAAATGAGACGAGAATGTGATTAAGGGATGTTTTTTAGAAATTATCCAATCAGAATTAATCATAGTGTGTGATGCGTGACATGACATGTATCTTTGCTTTAGTATGGCTCTATGTGAGTTAACACAGCCATAGGACTGAGTGCACATTTTACAGGATAATACATTATCATTTTATAGTCTTCTGTCATTACTCTACTAATACCAAATACAACAGTTAAGCTTGGTAGCCTATAGACTGACATTATAAAGTGGACTTTAACTATTTTAAGACATTTCAAAGATTTAATGGCTTGAAACTGTTCGACAGACTGGTCAAAAACATTAATAGTTTACCACATTTTAAAAAAGTTTGCTAAATAATTGCAAATCCAGCATATTCAGTAGGCTACTGTTCTTACATGTGGATTGATTGCTGACACAGAATTTGACATATTACTTTTGATATAATTAAACAATGCATATCTAATTTTTGGTGTTCAACGGAAAAGCTATATTCCATATATTAATGAGAATGTTTTATTTAATTTTAAGTTAGAATATTTTCTATAAATTAACATATATAATATTTTAAACCATATATATTTTAGTTAACTAAATCTAGAGTAGATTTAGTCAACTAAAACTAGACAAAATGAAATGATCCAGAAAACTAAAATATGATTAAAACTAAAATGGAATTTTAGTCAGACTAAGACAAAAACTAAATCAAAATTTGCTGTCAAAATTAACACTGTTGAGCATGCTAATTTTTTTTCGTAACCTGGTAACAACCAGTACAGTGAAGTGGCGGCAACATCAAATTACAACGGTAAAAGAAAAAGTCTGTTTCTAACGTCTTGGAAGCAGACATTTACATGAGAACAACACGACACAAAAAATGAAGTCAGTCAAGTCGGCCACATTTTGTTAAATAACTTCGAACTGTAATAAAATAACTGCACATTTACCATACTGCTCTTTTCGTTTGCATAACACTTTTAATGTTTCTCATGACACATTTATTAACATTTTTAAAATGCTTAAATTCTAGATTCATATACATTATTTTTGACACATTATTTAAAATATGTGGCAAAAAATAGGTTCTCTTTACTTTTGGTGGGGCCAGTGAAAAATTTGCCAGGGCAAGTAAAAATCTGAATCATTGGCCAGATTGGACCAGTAGAAAAAAATCCTTAGCGTTGAACCCTGTATAAAGGCCTCATAAAATGCCACCATCAGAGTCTTACCAAAATTAAACTTCGCTAATTTCTGCAAACAATAGTCTTTGTTGGCCTGTCCCACATAGTCTTTTTGTATTTCCATTAAAATTTATTATCAATATTTAGACTTTTTAGACAATTTATTTGCATTTACAATGATGGTTATGTATAAAACATCACTTCACATTCATCTGATACAAACAACAAAATGGGATGTCTTGTCTTTCAAACATCAGATTGAAAAGAAAAGCATTGCAACCGGTGGAATAAAGAATGTAAAACATAGAAGAAAAAAACATAAGCCAGCTGCATTCTCAATATAGAGATGCTGGTTAGAAAACCTGCAATTAAAAGACCCCATGTTTGTGGGTTTAAATGCCAACATGCCCAAAAGACCTCAAACGAGCACACCATCATCGATGTAATAGCACAAACAGACACTTTACCAGCTGATAAAATGAGCAGATCAGCCCAAAACACTATAATGATCTTTCTCTTTAACTCTAGTCCTGTTTTAACCAAAGTAAAACAGCAAAAGCATGCAGAATCATTAAATGGAATGGAAAGCTGAGATATACAAACAGAGAGTCTACTCACTTGAACTGTCCAGAACACTCTAACAAGGACAGGAGTCTTGCTTCTTTCTGTCCGCTTCTGATTTCATGTCCTCTAACAGTCTAAAAAAACCACTGTCAAAGATTCAACTGAATATCAAGGGGCAGAAGAACAGGGTGGAAAAGTGTGACGCCTGATGATGGCTCTCCCTGATCCCTCTCCCTCCCTCAACACCACACAATCAAAGAACTTGTTAGACTTTACGTAAACGCATTGGGTAAGTTCTTAACTGCAGCTGTTCTGTAGCATCTGTAATGGCATACAGTCCCTTTCAGACACATCATATCAAATGACAGGACAGGAATGTCACGCGATGCAGTTCAAGTTATTCCTAAGAAATGTAAGAGATAAAGATGTGTGACTAAAACTTGACGGCAAAGAGGAAACAGCTACACAAATAACATATAGCATCTAAAACAAAGTTAGACCTCTCGGACACACTGGCAAAACGAAAACAAATGTTATTTTACCATTACAGCTAGGCTAACAAGACCGGGCTAAATGACTTTAAATGAGAGAGCTGCTAACGTCAATAAAACTAAAATCATCAACCGAGCTTCCGAATAAAGGATACGGCTATACACTGGCTTTCGGAAATCCCGAATGAAGGCTCCATCATGAATGTTGATAAGAGTGTTGAATTAAAGCCGTCAGGCGGCTAGCAAGCAGGCTAACCTCAGCCCGAGTGTTTTCTCATGTCAGGCTCCGCCCCTAACAGCTCTGGCCTTCCGGGTAACTAAATAACTAAAAAATCCAAATAACGCCGTCAATATCATTAAATATACAATCGTTTCTTCGACTATGCGTGCTAAAGAGGATAAACAAAAGAGTGTGGTTTAGCTTGTGAGCGGTCACGGTTGTGCGATAATAAACCATTGGTTTCTCGAGTAGTGTTCGGTTAGTGTTGACCAAACTATGTGGTGAGACATCACCGGTAATGTATGAGTTTCGAGCTCATCGTCCCTGCGCTCTCCCGAACGCAGCAACATTCCTGGGCGTGTAATGATGTGCTGATCAGGGATGCTCGTTGTTTGCGCATATTCGCTGGAAACACGCTGTATGGATCACTGCACTGTTTCAATATTTGTTTTTGAGAAGCGTTCGTCAAACACCCGCTTTTTAAGCGGATACAGTGTTGTTGCTTCATTATATGTACATTTCAAACACCAAAACGGATATAGTACGGATGCTTGTCCTGCTGCATGTAGCAAGTTTATTATTATTATTTCAAAATAAGATGCCCTAACTAGGTTAAAATGGAAACTGGTGATATTTTCTAATAGGTACAGTGGACAAAATGTCATTGAAATCTCACTTAATAACTATGTATTTAAAAAATGTGTGTAACATATCTTTGTATGTTTTGTTTTTAAAGTGTTGTGGATTACATTACCTATTAGGGCTGCACAATATACTTTTTCAACATGTATTCATCAACATTCAGCAACAGTCATAATAAAAATATGATATAGTTGAGCAGCACAAAAGTTTAGGGCATGATTTTGGAGTCATTCCAAAGTTTGGCCATAGTGAAAGTTTGTCACTTGCATTTGTTTTTAAGGTCTGTGATTTTGTGAGCATTTGGAGAGTTTAAAGAAAATATCAAGTTTGTAAATTTAACAAAGATTAATTGTTTATATGAAGGCTATTCTTTTTTAAACTTACAGTTTTATTTTACATTTATTTTTGGCTTACGGATATTGTTTGACCAGTAAGTTAACAGGAAGGTTAAGTAATGAAGTAATTAATAAGCATGGCTCAACCTTCAGCATCTGTTTGATGAAGGTTTAGATTGCTCTGGTAACCAGCAGCAGTATGTGAAGCTTGATTTGAACAAACATGCTGTAACATGGGCACACAAAAAAAAACTGGCACTTGCCTCACAAAACTAGGATGCCTGGTAAACCAATTTCATTAGCGCACCACATATTTGTTCACATACAATACTTACAGGTTTTAGATAAAAATTAGAACAAATCTATTTTAAATTTGCTTGATAATCACATATATAATGTAGGCCTATATTATGTTTAATATACGCACCATCCAAATAAATCTGATGCCAGACTTTCATCCAAACATTTAATAATCACAGATTGAATTATACATAAATATGAAAATGCATACATGAATAGTCTATTGAGAAAACACAAGCAGATAAGACCTAGACACTCTAATCTTGTATTTCAATCTTCCTAGTACAATTAGTGTTTGTTTTATTAAAGAAAATGGTCAACAACATGCAGAGAACATTGAGATCAAGCAGAGGTGGTTTTGATTTTGTGCATTGCATAAGGGCTGGAGTTGATATGGGGCCAGATGTCTCCATTGGGCACTTCGGGTTTGTCCTCATCCCTTCTGTCCTCCATCACCACTGTCATTATCATCTCTGGGTTGAACACGTCCGGTGTGCGATAAGGGCGCGTGAGGGGGGGAAATGTAGAACGCAAGGAGGCATCATCGTCAAAGGACCTCAGCTCATCTCCCAGCTCAGAGGCCAGGTCTTTCAGATCTCGTATTAGGGTGGATTTGAGGCCGAACAAACACAGCAAAAAAAACAGTCCAGCACATATACCAGAGACAAAATATAGAGCAACTGTCTCTGGAAGACCTTGAAGGGATGGAAAAAAGTACATAAATATTTAACATTAGATACAACCTTCATTAAAATTGAGAATATACTAATAAATCAATTAGATATGAGATACTACCACACTTAAAATGAGAAGGCCATTGCTGACTGCTGATATTAGCAATCTAAGAAGAATGAATTGTTTTAGCATCTATCTATCTATCTATCTATCTATCTATCTATCTATCTATCTATCTATCTATCTATCTATCTATCTATCTATCTATCTATCTATCTATCTATCTATCTATCTATCTATCTATCTATCCATCCATCCATCCATCCATCCATCCATCCATCCATCCATCCATCCATCCATCCATCTATGTAATACAGATGACAGAGTATAAATGTTTATAAGAGGCTACTTAGGCAAAATGAAGTTCCTTCCTTGAATTCATCATAGAACACAGAAATAATAAAATGGAGTTCCGATCTAAACCTGATAAAAAATCTCTGGAAAATCATTGGCAACAAAGCTAAAGCTTAAACAACCCAATACAGTCAGTGAACTGTGGAGGAGACTGCAGAGGAGTGGATCAAGATCAGGTAATTAGTAATTTATTGACTTTATGCCTCAGTAAGGCCCCATCCACAAGGCAATGGATTTAGGTCAATCTCCAAAAGTTTTATATCATAATCATTATGTCATCCCCATGACACAGACATTGTCAGTGGCCTGAAACTAAATTTATCCTATATGTTTAAGAGATATTCTGACCTAATTGACTTTCTATAACAATCTGGCCTTTGTCAAAGTAAAGATCTTTATTTTTCCTTCATCCAAATGAGCACTGATTGTTTTTTAGCCATCTAATCTACAATACAAGGATTTTGCTGTCTAGGGCTTTGGCAATTGTATATAATTAGTTGTTGGTTTTGAGATTATGTATAAATGTTCAAGTATGTGAATGAATAATATATATATATATATATATATATATATATATATATATATATATATATATATATATATATATATATATATATATATATATATATAAATTTATTTATTTATTATTTATATATATGTCATAAAACAAAATTGAGTTGATCACAAAAAGTAACATGACAAATCATTTGCATACTGTGGGATCAAACCACACATCTAACATACCCTGGATTTGGGAAAAGATTTCCAGAGAGTTGGTGAATATGTTTTGTGGTCTGGACACACCGGGGCCAGTATACCACCCTCCTGTGAAGGGGGAACAGGGCATTGGATCCAGCAGTCAGCAGGGCCATCATCAACCAACTAGCAGTTATGTTATAAATGTGAGTACAGTTATGGTTAAAAGTTTACATACACCTTACATGATTTTTTACTAAAAAAGAGGCATGATTAAAAATGCACAATGTTTTTTTTTTCGATTACAATAAAACGCTACTCATACTCCTATGGACAATTCTGAAAAATATTAAAACGATGTGCAAGAGGCATCATTGTGGAAAAAGTAACTAATGAGGGTATGAATAAGTTCGGCTTGACTGTATTTAGATGTCCTGATTTCACATATATAGTGAGCTTTATGTGCAGCACACAAGAAAAATAAATGATTAAATAAATATAATTTAATTATAAAAAAATGTGCATATGCTTGATTTTTAATAAATTTCAATCATGCATTGTGTTGTCATCTTGGGCAGAAGTGTGTGGTTTCACTATTTACAAAATATACATATTAGTCCATATATTGTCATATGCTTAAAAGAGTTACTCAGTAGCTGGAAAGGGTTTAAATATGAGGAAGATTTCTACTATTTTCAAATGCAGTAGTTACACATGTATCAAGTTGCAGGTATTAAGTTGAAAGCATCTTAACACCTTAATAAAAGCATGAGTGAAATAAAGTGATAATTATCAAAGCAATCAATAGAATTTGCACTGAGCATTATTTTTTTCTCACCATGTGTATAGTCAGAGAGCAAGAAGGGATCTATGTTTCCACGTCCAACATCTTCCAGGAGATACCGGGGTACTAAATGCACAACAACAAAAAGCTTTAATGCTTCAAATATGAAACAATAAGGTGTGTGTGGTTTCTCTATATTGAAACTCACCACACGTAAAGGATACTCGCAGGTGCTTTCTGGTGCCAGGAAAACAGGGGTCTCCAAAACCCTGAGCATCAGCCATCACAGAGCAGTTGGTCCGGCCATGACACTTTCTCGACACCCTCCTTAATGCTGACGGAGACAAGCACTCTAACAGAAAACAAATGAAAAAATAATAGTTATCACAATACTTCCCCAAGTTGCATAAAAAACTGTGAACCTTTTTGGTATTACAAGTTTTTATTAAATATCATGCTTAAATATGGAAATGAGGCATTATGACATTAAATGTGATGACAATCTTGTTAAATAAAATGTTGAATATAATGAGGCAAATTATGTTTGGACATATCTCTCTTTACATACATGTAGAATGTAGATACAGTATGAATTAATCAGTGATGTTTGGGTAATATAAGTGCTGCTGAAGTGGAGATTTATGATTCAATGTGACAAAAGAAGTATTTCAAGGTGTATTTTTGGAAAAAGGCACTTTATGAAAAGATCAAAATCCCAAAATTATAGTGTCTCAGCATAATCTCATAACTCAATGAAAGAGGTCCACCAAAAATGAAAATTTCAACACCATGTATTCACAGTCAAGTGATTCTAAATCTTTATGAAATTCTTTTTTTTGTTGAACACAAAAGAGGGCTTTTGTGAGAAGTGTTTGCATAGATTTCCTCTGGGTGCTCCAGTTTCCCCCACAAGTCCAAAGACATGTGGTATAGGTGAATTGGGTAGGCTAAATTGTCCGTAGTGTACTGTATGTGTGTGAACGTATGTTACCCAGTGATGGGTTGCAGCTGGAAGGGCATCTGCTGCGTAAAACATATGGGGGACAAGTTGGCGGTTCATTCCGCTGTGGTGACCCCAGATTAATAAAGGGACTAAGCCGAAAGAAAATGAATGAATGAACACAAAACAAATTTTTCTAAAGAATGTTAAAACGAGCAGCCATTGACATTTGTAGTAGGAACAAAAAAAACAACAACTATACAAGTCAATGGCTGTTTTTTTATCTTCCTTTGTATACAACAGAGGAGGAAAAACTCAAGTTAAGGATGAGTAAATGACATAATTTTGATTTTTGGGTGAATTATCCCTTTAAAACTACTGCAGTGGCTCTGCTGTTGTAGCACGATTTTCCCGCTAGATGTGAGTAGAGTGTTTTGTAGTCTCAGACCCATGTCCGTCTTTGTTTTCGCCTCTTGAGGGCACTCGAGGCTGTCGTGCTCCAGGTGGCCGAATGTGGCTGAATAGATGGCCAGAACCGTGTCGTTCTTACAGGTCAGCCTCAGCCTCTCATTCTCACACACCGTTCTCGAGCGATGATGTTCTGTGGAGACAAATAAAATGGCCCTCAGTGATGTCCTGCTCAGTTTTTTACAGGGCTATAGAGTGAATCACAATCAGTGGTGTCTCACCAGGCTTGCATTTGAATGAGACAATGATGTATTTCCTGGTTTCAGGGCAGGGATCTTGACCAAATACTGGACTCACGACAGGAATCTGACACTCCTGTCGATCCTGGCACTCAGACATCACTTTCTAAATATAGTAATAAAAAAAAAACTTATGACTGAGATTAAATAATACTTGGTAACAAATGATTTAGAGCAGTCCGTGTACGTTTTGTTAATTTGTTTTCCAGTTTTAAACGGAATAAAGGAAAAGAAGAAAACGGTTTAGAACTTTTAAATATAATATTTTTATTATATTATATTGGTAGAACTTTACAAAATGGTTGTATTAGTTAATGCGTTTTTAAGATGAACAATCAATGAACGATACATTCATTGGAGAATTTATGTTAGTTAAAGTTAGTTAATGAAAATACAGTTGTTTGTTTACTAATTTTAACAAGCTTTCATTTGGAAGTTAATACATTAGCAAGTGTTGAACTATAAATAATAAATGCTGTACAAGTATTATTCATAATTAGTTCATGTTAGTAAATACAGTAACTAAGTTTAACTAATGAAATCTTATTGTAAAGTGTGACCATTATATTATATTATATTATATTATATTATATTATATTATATTATATTATATTATATTATATTATATTATGCATTAATTTTCTTTTCGGCTTAGTTCCTTTATTAATCCGGGGTCGCCACAGTGGAATGAACCGCCAACTTATCCAGCACATGTTTTACGCAGCGGATGCCCTTCCAGCTGCAACCCATCTCTGGGAAACATCCATTCACACTCATACACTACGGACAATTTAGCCTAACAGGAGCACCCGAAAGAAACCCACGCGAACGCAGGGAGAACATGCAAACTCCACACAGAAACGCCAACTGACCTTCTTGCCGTGAGGCGACAGCACTACCTACTGCGCCACTGTGTCGCCCCTATATTATATTATATTATATTATATTATATTATATTATATTATATTATATTATATTATATTATATTATATTATATTATAGTAGCGATGTCACCTCACAACAAGAAGGTCGCTGGTTCGAGCCTCTACGGCCAATTTAGTTTATTCAATTCATCCATACCCCATGTCTTTGGACTGTGGGGGAAACGGGAGCACCAGGAGGAAACCCACGCCAACACGAGGAGAACATGCAAACTCCACACAGAAATGCCAACTGACCCAGCCGAGGCTCGAACCAGCAAACTTCTTGCTGTGAGGTGACTGTGCCTATATTATATTATATTATATTATATTATATTATATTATATTATATTATATTATATTATATTATATTATATTATATTATATTATATTATATTATATTATATTATATTATGGGCTGCACAGTGGCGCAGTGGGTAGCGATGTCGCCTTGCAGCAAGAAGGTCGTTGGTTTCAGCCTCGTTTGTGTCAGTTGGCATTTCTGTGTGGAGTTTGCATGTTCTCCCTGTGTTCACGTGGGTTTCCTCTGGGTACTCCGGTTTCCCCCAAAGACATACGCTATAGGTGAATCGGGTAACCTAAATTATCCATATATGTGTGTGAATGAGAGTGTATGGATGTTTCCCAGTGATGGGTTGCAGCTGGATGGGCATCCGCTGCGTAAAACATATGCTGGATAAGTTGGCAGTTCATTCCGCTGTGTTGAGCCTAGACTATAAAAGGGACTAAGCCATAAAGAAAATTATATTATATTTAAGGAGAGCGTTTGTATGAGGATTTTATTTTATGACTGGTCAAGAGCTCAGCTTCAGGGCCAATAGATGCACTGCCTGATTTATTTCTTGACATTGTGACTGGATGTGAAATCTGCAGCCCTAATTTTACTATTTTAATGAATTTTAAATAAAATAATGAAATGAAACAGATTTGAAGTGAATTAGGATTATACCAAAAAACTTAAAGCCAAATTTAAAACAATTATCTACAAATTTCAACTAAAGATTGGCAAAAAGAAATCTTGTTTTTTAAATAATTAAGCAAAATCACAGAAGAAAATAGCTGTTTTTACTAATACCTGAATGCGGGCAAATTTACAGTAAGCATTAATATTATTAATAACATTTCTATCAGTTTTTGTTTGTTTGTTTGTTTGTTTTATTCCACTACTTCAACAAAAGTAATACACATATAAGAAAACCCAATTTTACTACCAGAAGCCATACATTGCTATTGCTATTTTGGAAAGCACATATTTTTTATTGTGAGTTATTTGTGAGTTTGTTTTTGATATTTCCTAGGTGGCAGACATGTCAATGTGCTTGATTTGCTGTAGTTGAATGTATAATCTATGAATTTCTTCTTATGGTGTGTGTATACTGAGTAAAATGTGGTTTTCGAATATTACAGCTATATGATACTTTGCAACTGAAAGTCCTCATGTGCTTTGTACAGTAAAGCAAACACAGGTTGTATAAATAATAAGTAAACAGGTTGCATGCTTTGTTTGTCCAATCACCTAAACTGTGACAGTGAATAATGATGCTAGATCTTAGGACTGTAAAGTGTCACACAACAGTATAAATAACCAGGACTCATTTTTTTTAACTCCAGAAAATAAGAAAAGTAAAGCAGGATAACAGATCGAGTGTGAAAAGAATCTGAATACAGGATGTTTTTGTCTCTCGAACGAAAGGAGGAATAAATGCTGATCGAATACAGTCTACCTGAATGGCTGTGGTCGATGCACAGTCAGTGTTCTCTTCTGTTATGTTCAGGTTTGTGTACGGGCATAGATATGGACTCGGGACGTGACGGCCATAAAACGCAGAGAGCACAGCCACTGATGTTCTAGAGGGGCATCTGATGGACAGAGTCTCTCCATCACAGGCATGAGCAGTGTGGTTCTTCAGGATCCTGTGCAGGTAATCTAACAGAAACAAAAATGCTGTTAGCCACTGATAGCCAAAATAAAGGCCTATGTCACTGCTAAGTACACAAACAATGTATTGGAAATGCATTTAGAAAATGCACTTAAGCCTGCTCTACAAATCCAGTGATATGACAATGAACAAACCAGTTCCCTTAGTAATCTAATCTTGCAAGGTGGGTAAAAATGAAAGCTTTGTCATGTAAAAAGGTATTCTTGGGTTTCTATTGTAGAGATATTTTACTGTTCTAACAAAAAAAGACCAGTCAGATGAAGAGTCAGAGATTCAATTCAAGTTTACTCAAGATAGTTTGCGGTTGCATCAGCAGAAGCCAGCTTTAACACTCACAATGAGTTCGTAGGCCGCTCTGCTTACAATCTCAAAACATCAACAATTACATTCGAAAATAATGCTATTAACTGCGTCATACATATAGGTGTTGTACCATGATTGGTTAAAACACAGATAGACTTAGATTTCCATGTGCGTGTGTACAATATCTTAATATCTCAAGCATACAAACATCCAGGTCCACTCAAGAGGTCTCCATGACCTCTGGCCTAGTTGGGTAGATCCTGAGGAAACAAATCATTTGGCATACAGAAAAGCAATCACACATATTATTCCAGTTTAACTCTGAAGTTGGATGACCCCAAGGTCATCATATAATCTAGCCTCTTAAACGGTCGACTTTATTAATAATCATAAAGACATAAGAAAGCATATGTGTTACTCCATCCTGGAGCGGACATCCATCAGAAAATCCACGCCATCATTACGACAACTGCTCTTTTTAATCTAAAATGTCAGTAGGGCTATGCATTTCTATAAATAATAAATTTCAGAGTTACCATGTTTCTATTTTTTTATATTTTATACCTGTTTGCACACATGTTATTAATATATTGCAGTATTTGAAGTGCACAATAAAAATAGAAATCGAAAAAAATAATTAAAATGCTACTATAAATATAAATATATAATATCTAATAATATTTGCCTTAAAATGTTTTTATTCTAGCCAAAATAAAATAAATAACATGAAGAAAAATTATTATAGGAAATACTGTGAATATCTACAGCGCTCAGCATATATATATAAGTACTCCCCTCACAAATCTATCTTTTAAATTCAAATTTTTAATAGGAAGCTATGCAATATTATATTTATAGATTAGTCAATACTGAAGCCAAATCTGGAGCTTATCTAACAAAATAACTTATGATAATGGTCCAAAATCTAGTACGTTGTAATTTTTTTGGGGGGAATATTTACTTTGAATTTAATAGTATTTTCTTTCAGTTTCTATGTTTGGTGACTAAAATATTATTTTAATAAATATATCAGTTAAATAAATCTGTTTTGTTTAAAGGCACCAAAATAAATTGTCTATATTCACAGAGAAATGGATGAAAATATGTCAATTATAATATATATATATGTCAATTATAAAAATAATCAATTATGCTGAGCACTATATATATAAACAGTATATATATAAACAGTATATATATATATATATATATATATATATATATATATATATATATATATATATATATATATATATATATATATATATATATATATATAAAATGGTCACATTAAGGTAAAGCGTAAAGCAAGGTAAAGTAGTCTTTGAATCCTAAACTAACTTTTTGTTAGTGAAAACAAAGCAAGGCAGAGGTCAGGGACAGTCATGTAGCCAAAGGAAATCACAGCAACATGATTTAAAAGCACTCTTCCTGTTCACAGTACTGCTGATTTAAGATTTAAATCTTGTGAAGGACATACATGAGGGATCCTGCAGAAGATTCCCCTCTCAAGGAGCATTTTCCTCTTTCTTACGCTTCACTTTTCCACACAGCGCAGGTGCCTGTTATGTGTTTTGCATGCATGGCATCAATCCTACACTGGATCACATCCATAAGTATTCAATGAGGAGGAACTGGATCAATGGCAATTGTGATGTCTGCCTCGTCCTTCTGTCTTTTCTTTGGTTACACCATTCTGCATCTGTACAGCTCTCTGTTGTGCAGTGCCAGGCACAGACACACTCACAAATAAACACAATGAGCTATTCTTGGCTAATTATGACTCCTGAAGCCATTATGTTTGTATGGGGGTAAACTACAAAACAATGAAATGCCTGTGATAATCAAAATATGAGCTTGCACTTTATTTCACATTCTGTATAAATGGGCAACTTAAATGTTGACTAATTCCCATTAGAGTAAAAGTAGACTGTTCATTTTGCGATTTGGGGTATTAGAATATGTTCTCATATACAAAAATGAACATTTATCACTGAAGTGGCTACGTGATTTTTTTCTTCTGTTGAACACAAAATAAGATACTTTGAAGAATGTTGGAAAATGGTAGCCATTTAACATTCTTTAAAATGTTTTCTTTTGTGTTCAACACAAGAAAGAAACTCAAACAGATTTTGGAAGAGGCAGAACAAATAATGCCAAAACCTTAATTTTTGGATGAACTGTCCCTTTAAGAAGTTACTTACAGCTTATAGTGGACAATCAGAATGACTGATAATGAACTGCATTAATACATTTTGCTGAGGACTTATATGGCACTATAATACATAATGGCTATCTCTTTCATATTTGTGGATATATATATATATATATATATATATATATATATATATATATATATATATATATATATATATATATATATATATATATATATATATATATATATATATATATATTACATTATAAGTCGAGCTTTAACTCAAAATGTCTTTGGTTCAGAATGGGTTAATGTTGATATCTGGCCTGTCTTGTATGGATTGTACTCAAACAATGGAGGAGGATGGGACAGTTCTGTGACCCCTACACCCGTCCTCTTAAACTGATACTCTACAGATTGCTGACAAGGATTGTGTGAGAGGCAAACTACAGAATGTTTTCTTTCCTTTGGGACATTCACTGCATGTTGAATTTCCTCTATCAAAATCAGAAAAAAAAACACACTCACCAGTAAAATCTGGAGCTGACGAGGTTTGCCGAGTGTTGACAGCAAGAACGACGGAGAGGAAACACCAGGACCAACAAGAGCTCCATGGAGGCATAGTGCCCAGCGCACATTACGAACTGCTGTGATTTTTCACTAGGAGAAGTTGTTTGGCTGTTTACTGCCTTCTGACTTCTGGCCGGGAGAAAGGGGTCAATGGTGGCTTTGTGTTGACTGGAGAACAAGCACTCTTTCTACGGCACTGACACTGGCACACATTTGTATCATTGCACTAATTAGACTGGAGTTTCAGTTTTAGTACTTGTTTTCCATTTGTTTTCTTTTCAAGGTGACAAAGCTCACACCTCAGTTTAATAAGCCATCATTTTGATGATGATAACACTAGTTTCCAGGCAAAAGTAATGAAATTCACTTTCTGAACAGTTCTAGCAGACATTCAACATCATAAGACGTTAATATTAGGTTAAATTTAGTTCACCAGAGTCTAAGAACAATGTTATTTTGATGTCCAATAACGGCATGACATGACGTGACCAAAATCTAATGTCGAGCCAACATCTTAAACCAACGTCATATTGACATTTATTCATCAGGTATGGCAACCAAAATCCAACATCTGATAGACGTCATGGTAACGTCCACACAATGTCAAGCTGTAACATCATTAGACATTGATATTTTGTTGTTTTTAGGTTGCGTTGAAAAGTAACCAAAATGCAACATTTTTTTGACTTTGGACATTGATGTCGGCCTGATATTGGGTTCTGTCAACATCCCACGACATTGGGGTACAACTTCAATCTGACTTCATATTGACGTCCTGTGCCTGCTGGGGTATTTGAGGCTTGTTTTAAAGTGAAATATCATTAAACCTATTTATTTCAAACTGAAATGAACATTAGTGTATAATAATATTATGTTTTTATGTATATCTTTATCTGCATCTCTTAAAGAATATTTATTAGAAACATATTTAGTTTTTAATGTAATACATTTAAATTATGAATTACAAAAGATATCTAGCATGTACAATTATTATTCAATTTAACATATTTTCTTGTTTTAAGCACATATTGTATTGGACAAAAGTTTGAGAACACTAAAAATAAATAATCCAAAAGGAAAAAAAAAAAGTTTGCGCAAAAACAAGAGTTTCTATAGCATGAAGAATATTTTAATACCTGTTTCCATGATAAGGAACCGTATGTGACCCTGGATCTCAAAATTTGTTAATTGTTCATTTGTCATAATTGTTAATTTCGGCACAAGGATCTATACTCATCTGATAGTTGAATAAATAAGCTTTCTTTTTTAATGTGGTTTGTTGGGATAGGATAATATTTGGCCAAGATACAACTATTTGAATATCCGGAAAAATAAATAAAACCACTGAGAAAATCACCTTAAAAGTTGCCCAGACTGTGTTCTTTGCAACCCATAATAATAACCAGAAATTAAGTTTTGATATATTTAATGGAAGGAAGTTTACAAAATGTCTTCATGGAAGTTAATCTTTATTCTAATTCGATGATCCTAAATTCAAATGGAAGCAAACTAGTATGTTTTTAACAACTGAACATTGGATGACGTCAACATTAATAGTCATTTGAAAAGAGGGTGGAGGGATTGAATTACTCTACTCATATGTATATTCATGGAAGATGATCTTTACTTAATATTTCAATGATTTTCAGCATAAAATAAAAAATAGATAGACTCAATATGTTTTCCCACAAATATACCCATGAAAATAATGTTAATAAAGGGTTTTCCACGGAACCACTGATACCGAAAAGTGGCTTTTTAAAGATTGTATACTTTTTTTTTTTAGAAAAGATGCAGTCAGCTGATAAAAAGTGACTAAAAACATTTATGTTAAAATGAATTTCTGTTTCACGTAGATGCTGAACTTTAACACAGACAAAACGCATCATGGTTTCCATTTAAAATGTTAAGCAACAACTTGTTTTCAACATGATTTCTGTAGGATTGTCTGACACCGAAGACTGAAGTAATGGCTGCTGAGAATTCAGCTTTGCCATCTCATGAGTAAATACAAATACTTTTTTCTAATTGTAATAACATACCTAACATAATATTATCTCTAATAAGACAAATCCAGACTGGGCTATAAAAAAAGCTAAAAAAAAAAAAAACACTAGCTTTTTAACCTGAGTGTAAATGATATAAACATGATCTTACAGTAAAGTCTCATCTTACACAATTCGCTGAAAAACAAATATTGAATAAGAAAACAATATAGATTTCTCAGCTATTCCTCTCCATCCCTCATCAGTAATCAAAACCTCAAAAACAAGAAATGATCTTTGCTGAGCAGGACGATTTGGTTTCCTTTCCTTGTGTGCATGTACAATGACAGCAATGGGCCTCATGATCAACATTTGGGGTCCTGTTGAGAGAGATAAAGCAAGGATTTTCCAAGATGTGTCATCCCAGCTGCTGGATGTCCTTTAGATAGCCTATCATCTCAGGATAAGTGTTTCCTCCATCAGCCTGGAGGAGACAGAGGTCAGTGGTTATAATTACTGCATCACCACAAACACTACAAGCAACTGTTGCCTTAGCAACTGAATGCAAATAGCTGGGAAATATACAGCAATTCTATAGTGTCAGTCTCAACTGATAATGATGTAAAAACAAATTAAACAACAGCGCTGCCATAATCCTCACACCTTCCATTGAATAGATAGGAAATGATATGACTTTAATGAGAAACATTGCCTAAATTTAAATGGAAGCAAACTAGTATGTTTTTAATAATTGATAATTGGCTAATTATGAATGACGTCAACATACAGTATGGTCATTTTAAAAGAGAATGATGGGATTTAATTACTCTAAGCACAGAGGAAGGCTTTGAGCCAAAAAGTTGGTGTCTGTTTCCTGACTGATGTCAAATAAAAAGTCAAAATATTTGTCAAAAAAAACATGGATCACTACTTCCTGTATTAACAATCCTACAGATCAAAGCACCAAGTAAAACTTAAAGTAAAAAGTAAAAGTAAACAGTAAGAGTAAAGAGTTTTAAAGAAAAAGAGTGCATTGCAAACTACACGTTAAAAAATAATAGTTTCTGTATTTTGTGATTCACAAGTGTTTTTCCTTTAATTACGGTTGTGAAATGCATTATGGGACCTTGATCTCTGCTCTGTCGACTTTTGATGTTAAAAATTCAACTCTACAGTTTAAGAAAAGGACTTTTATTGACATTTTAGAAATTTCAAATAACAATGTATAAGAGATAATAAATAAAGAAGACCTATTGGAACCAGCATGGACCCAAGATTCTCATAGAAATCAGTCAAGCTTGGTGAAGGTAAAATCATGGCTTGGGGTTACATTCAGTATGGGGGCATGCGAGAGATCTGCAGAGTGGATGACAACCTCAACAGCCTGAGATATCAAGACATTTGTGCTGCCTATTAAATTACGAACCACAGGAGAGGGCAAATTCTTCAGCAGGATAGCACTCCTTCTCATACTTCAGGTGCTCTAGGATTGGCCAGCCCAGTCACCAGACATTATTGAGTATGTCTGGTGTAAGAAGGAGGCATTGAAGATGAATCCAAAGAATCTTGATGAACTCTGGGAGTCCTGCAAGAACGCTTTCTTTGGCATTCCAGATGACTTTATTAATAAGTTATTTGAGTCATTGCAGAGATGTATGGATGCAGTCCTCCAAGATCATGGGAGTCATACACAATATTAATTCTTTTTCCACTGCACCATGACTTTATATTCTAAACTGTACATTATTTCTGTTAAGCAACAAGACTTTTGTCTAAGCAAAGTCACACCTTACTGTGCTAATTAAATAATTAAGAATTAAGGCATGATCATATTTTATTTTGGTAAAATAAGCATAATCTAGAGGCCTTTGCCTTTCATATAAGCCACTTCTGATACTAAATGATCAACTAAAAATGAAGTTATTATTTGTTGTTCCTAAAGACTTTTATCAGGTAGTGTACTGGGGAAATTCACATCGACTCTATTTGAAGAAAGCCCAGCAGAGACTGTACTTCCTTCGTCAGCTAAGGAAGTTTAAACTGTCACAGGATCTGCTTGTACGGTTCTACTCAGCTGTCATCCAATCCATCCTCTGCACTTCAATCACCGTCTGGATCAGTTCATCTGCCAAAACCGACCTCGTAGACTACAGCGAATAGTTCGGACTGCTGAACAAATCACTGGCACTACCCTTCCTACACTTCAAGAACTGTACTCTTCCAGAGTGAGTAAAAGGGCTCGCAAAATCACTCTGGACACCTCGCACCCAGCACACTTCCTGTTCGAACCGTTACCGTCTGGTCGGCGCTTCAGAGCACCAAGCACAAAAACAGCCAGACACAGGAAAAGTTTCTTTCCTCAGGCTGTCTACCTTATGAACAGTTAATATTCCCCTACTGTGCAATAAACATGTGCAATACTTTCTCATATGCATTTGTACACAGCACCTTAAAACCTGTATATTTATAACAAATCTGTACATACAATTCAACATCCAGATCTTTTTGACTAACTGCATCTCTGTTTAATGTTTATCATCTTTTTTTCATATTTATTTCGTGTTGTCACTTTATGTACACTGGAAGCTTCTGTAGTCAAAACAAATTCCTTGTGTGTGTGAAGCACACTTGGCAATAAAACCGATTCTGATTCTGTAATATACAACACCAACCCAGACAATATATTACTGTAAACTATTATAAATTGTAATAAAAGTCACTTTTTCGAACTTTCCAAGGTTAAAAGTTGGAAGAAGGTTGTTGGAAGAAAGATCAAGTTCCCATAATGCAATTCAAAAGCTTAAATAAACAAAAAAATGAATTGCAAAATACTGAAAAGTATGAAATTACAAATATTTTTTACAGTCTACAGTTGTTAGACATTGTCTCCCTTAAGAATGCAAACGGTTACTTGTTTAGTCAGAAATTAAAGTAAACTAAAATGCATTCAAACAGCGTCTTGGCTTTCTCATCACTTGGTCAAGAAAACATCCTCCTCAGTTCCACCTCCACATTTTTGGTCCAGTGGCTAAGAGGAATGTGAAATAAACTGGAGCAGTGTTGATGTATAGGGACAATAATGTGCTGACCTCGTCTGCTTAGTGACTGTGATGGTGACATCTTACAGCTCACCTTCTCCATGGTGATTTTTGTTTGCTGGTATATTCTGTGTTTTTCCATCTAGCGTGGATAGAAAGTGCTCTGTTACTCATAGTATCCCTGTTGGCTCCAGGAGGTGGGAGGGCTTTGGTTAAACTAGCATGGCTCATTTCCTGTGCAGGCCGAAGTGGAACTTAACCGAACTTAATTTCCAGGATTTGTAAGAAGTTTTCCATGTCAGGCCCTTGTTTTGTATATTCGCAGTATAATCAACATCCTCTTAAAGAGAGAGCTCATGACATGATAAAAAATACTGTTGTGATGTGATCTATTTATTTTATACATTTATTTATAAAATAAGGGTACTTTATTACACTTTTAAAAAATGATTCATTGGATTTACTGCATTTTTCAGAATAGGTAAGTGGTTGTAAACAATTTATATGGGCTGAATTTAAACAAACAAATTAAGTTGAACATCACTACATTTAATTTGTTTGTTTAAATTCAGCGAATATAAATTGTTTGCAACCACTTACCTTAAATAGTTTTAAGTAAATCCAATAAATATTTTTTCAGTGCAGGATTGTTTAGAAATCATCTTTAGAAACCTTGCTTTTTTAAAGGAATAGTTCACCCAAAAATTTAAATAGTCCCTATTATTTACTCATATTTCTTGCATATGCAGCGACTGGGAGAAAAAAAGTTACTATTTGTGTTACAAAAACACATTGGGATCCATTGCTTTGGATTATTAACAAATTCTCCCATCTGTGAAAGACTTTAAAGAACTTCACTTTGGAGAGCTTCTTTGGTTTCTTCTGATACACTGTGAAAATATCTGTTAATTAACAGTTTACATATTTTGTGATTCACGTGTTTTCTGTTTATTTACAGTTGTGAATCGCATTATGGGATGTTGATCTCTGCTCTGTCGACTTTTGATGTTGAAAATTCAGTTTAAGAAAGGGACTTTTATTGATTTTTTAGTAGATTGATTTAATAAGAAAGGATTTAGAGAGAAATAAGTCTGTAAAATAACTGAAAATGTACTGCCAGTTTATTACAAGGTTTTTGTACTGTATTATACAACACCAATCCAGAAAATATAACAATTTAAACTATTAAAAATGTTAATAAAAGTCACTTTATCAAACCTATCAACATTATACGTTGTTGGAAGAAAGATCAAAGTCCCATAATGCAATTCAAAAGCATAAATAAACAAGAAAAAATAAAAAACAATCACAAATTATGGAAAACCGCTAATTTACGGATATCTTTAACAGTCTTTACTTTTAAAAGTTTTTGACCGGCTAATTCTCCCCACTTCTGCGCTGGGTAAAGTATATTGAATTTGTGATTCATACTATATTTTTACTAATTATTAAATTATTATTAAAGTGTATGCATAAACATTCCTTGTCATACAATTATGAAATATATGCCACGACGTTTATGAATATATATTTTTATATAATTTTATCTTTTATATTTATGCATTTAATTTAGCTACTTTTACTTGCCTATGCAGCTCTTAATAGAGCCTTATGAAAAGAATTCTATCCAGCTTTCTATTTTCGTCTATACAATATTTTCACATTTCTGCTGTTACAAGATGAAGAACTCCAATTTGATACTGTTTAAAAGTTGTTTGCTTTAAAGTGTATATTTAATTTATATTTATCTAGTTTTACTGATGTGTTCGTGCGTTTTTAATAAATGGAGAAAAGCAGCTTGGGCATTTTACAAAAAAAAGTAATTCACACAAGTTTCAAACACATGAGGATGAGTAAATGATTTTGATATCACTTAAAGCAAAGTGTTTCATTTAACAGTCAAGTTTTACAGTAATATAGTCGGAATTCCCCAAAATTATGCAATAAATCCCCCTAATTTAGCATCTGTGTGCCGAATGAGGAAATGAAACTCTTGCCCATTCAAGCTTATTTGAGTTTACATCTATCCAACTTTTTAAAGAATGACATTCTGTTACTATTATTTTGTTGTAATAGCCAAATATGTCATTAATTTTTATAATCAAAGTTGGTGTACGAGACTATCTTATTGCTCTAAGAGCGTTTCTTTGCTATAAGGGGAAGCCAAGAGATGACGGAATCGTTTCCTCATGCTCTTACTCAAACCACATCTGTGACTCAACAGGACTGCGCAGGGAATGAGGGGAACTACTTGTTTAAAGAGAACCCTTCCCTTGAGAATGATCACATATTACCCACACCCTCATTTGTCCACTCAAACACAAATGTGTGTGTCTTAGCATTAGACTTCTATTGTTTAATACACATAATGCACACCCTACCCCTACAACTCACAGGAAACTCTTTATTTATTTTAAAACATTCTAGTAACATTCCCTACATTTCCTTGCATATTAGCTTGTATATTGGCTGTTTATTAATACTTTAAGCACAATTTGATGCCAATTCTGCATCTATGTTGGTTAAAATTCTGTAATTTTACCAAACTTTCATTTGTTCAAAACTTGTTTATATTGTATTTTTTCAGTCAGTGACATCATTCTTCAAATTATATTATTTTGTGTTTGATAGAAAAACAACTTGAAGCACAGTAAGTGATGAGTAAACATCAACTTGCCTACCTGATTTTACCAAGTGGATGTTCCTGGATTAACATCTATGTTGATCGTAGAAAAATATTCTAATCAGCCAATCAGAATTAAGGAATTTGTTTACCGTTTATGTCAAGTTAAGGCTTATGGTTAGGTTAGTTATGGTTGGGTTTAGGGGTAGGGAATAGGTATGGATTAAATTTTCCAACAAAATCTATGTATCAGGATCAACATAGATGTTAATCCAGGATTGCATCATACAGCAAAATCATGACGTGCACATCAGCTTCCATACTAACTATGAATAAGTAGCATAAATTATATATAACTATAAAAGAAAGCATTTGATAGTTGAAATACTATGTGAATCATTTGCTTTATTGTATAACACATTGGATTTACTTTCTGCCTCAAAACAAAAGCCATTCTAGATTGTTTTTGGAACGTTTAAACACTGGTTACTGGAACTTACAAAAATTCCAGAGAAGCAGATAACATTAAAAAACAGCATGAGTCAGATGACCACCAGAGACGAAAAGAAAAAAAAAAACACTGAAGTTTTGTAACACAGAGAAGAGAAAGCGCTGCTGTTCTGTGGTGGGACAAGTGAAAGCAGTTAAAAAACTGTCTTTAAACTGAAAGTTAAAGTGGATCAGATGGTTTATAGTAAATGACAGTGCTGAAAAGGACACATTGTGATTGAATGTATAGGAGGGCGAAGCATTATTAGTCCGTATGAATGGAATGTGGCCCCTGCTTAATGTCTGCTATAACACTGTGACGTTTCTCCTGAGAGTAAGTACAGTAAGTGTGGATAAAATGAAAAGCTATTTTTTGCTCTCTCTGTCACAGGCTGGAAGTGCAGTTATATAGTTGGGGTGACGCCCAACCGCTCCAGCTTCCCTCCTCCCTACTTTTAAAGTCTGTATAGCTGGAGGCAGTCCTCAGAGTCTGGACAACATTCATCTCACTTGCACTCATTACAACGCTTTACTAAGCTTTTGAGGATCTTCTGGTTGGACTGGGGAATATTTTTCACGTAGGTCTGGACTAACAGAAGAGTGACGGAAGATTATTTTCCTGCTGGAAAAATGGCACTCAGACCAGACTCGGATAAAGAACCACGAATTGAGCTCTTCATAAAGGTCTGTTGTTTAACTTTTACAACTTTGAGTTGGTCAGATATTATTATATAACTATAACTATTCCAAGAAACAACTAGCATTATGAGACTTTTTTTGCAGTGTGTTAAAGTAAAATATTCTTTAATAAAAATGTAATATGTAATAAAAATATGTAATACTTTCAACAATAAAAAATGCAATCTAAAAACATCAATTAAACTAATTTAATAATAATAATGATAATACTAATAAACTTTATATTTAAAATAATTATAATAAAAAAAATAAAACATGACTCTTGTGGTTAAGGGATGTGTCTTCTAAATGTCTATGTTGGACATTTGTATCACTTGTTTTCATTGGAAATTGTATGTCCCCTGTTTTCATGTCTTATTTGTGTTTGAGCTTTTATCTATCTCTATTTTTGACGATGTTTTAAAACACTTTGGTCAGTTTTGTGGCTGTTTTAAACATCTTAAATAAATAAACTTGAAAAATAATAAACTTGAACAGAAACTGTTAACAATTTTTTGTAAATTACACAGTATTTATCTGTAATATGAACTGAATTTTACCTTAGGACAGTTATGCAGTATGTTACTGTATTTTAGTTGCATTGTGAAAATTGCTGTATATATTACAGTAAATATATGTAATACTGTAAATACATATCCAGAAAGATAAGTGGTGCTGTAAATGTAAATACAGTATTTATGCTGTAATTGAATTACAGTAAGTTACTGGCAGACTGCTGCACTACAGCTACACAGTTAACAATTTTTGTAAATTACACAGTATATATCTGTGATCTGAACTGAATTTTACAGTAGGACAGTAATGCAGTATGTTACTGTCTTTGTATAAAATTGTTGTATATATTACAGTAAATATATGTAACACTGTAAACATATAGAGCAAGATAAATGGTGTTGTAAATGTAAATAATGTAATTGAATTACAGTAAGTTACTGGCAAACTGCTGCAGATAAATTACTGTAGATTCTACAGGAAATCCTTAACAGTGTATCATAATCCTCTTGTTGCAATAGTGATATTAAACTTGATAGATTTTTTTCTCTAGTTTTTGATGTTATTTATTTACATCTTGACGATAACATTCAATTGAATGTGTCAGCATAACTTATTTCTGAAAAATAAATTTTATTCTACTACCATTACTAAATGTTGTGACTAGATGAGCTGGTGGTCAGAGCAGACTTCTGAATTGCACACTATGTAGAAACCATGAACCACGATCAGCCAGTGCTAGAGGTGGTCTACATTTTGACAGCATGAATCAGTGGTTGGTGTAGGTGTCAGTCAACATATGCAGTACTTATAGTTGATATGTAACTGCTCACTCCTGCCTTCCTCTTTATCAGAACACACATACAGGCTAGGATCATCTTATCAGCATACACGCACACACTGACAGCTCTGGGTGTCTTCGTCACTCCTGTAAACATTCTTACGTTAGCTATTCAGAATTAGCATGACGTTACCAATGTAGACCTTTTTCAGTAGACCTATAGTTCAAGAGTAGGATACAGATGAGTGATCTTTACCTCATCAAAGCTTTGGCGATGGTCAGTATTTATTGCTAAAGTTATTTATATCGGAGCTGTTTAGAAAAAAATGCATTATGGGTGGTGGAGGTATTGTTCAGATCTGTTATCTCCTTCTTCTAGACAATTCCTGCATTTCCTCTCTTTGGATCAAGCTCTTGAATAATTGTCCAAACATCCACGCCCAAACATCACATGGCCTATTTATGTCCCATTCTTTTTTTTTTTTTGAAGGGAGGGACACACTTAGTTAAAAATAAAAGCCATCTATCAGCATGAATGATAATAATAATGGACCCGCAGTGCTGTTAAAATACCTGGATTGCACTTTATTTTACAGCGACGTCTCCTCCATGTGATGTCTTACAAAAAATATTACAGTCAAATTATTAGCCCTCCTGTGAACTTTTTTATTCTTCAAATATTGATGATGTTTAACAGAGCACGGAATCTTTCACAGTATTTCCTATAATATTTTTTCTTCTGGAGAAAGTCCTATTTGTTTTATTTTGGCTGGAATAAAAGCAATTTAAATTTGTTTTGAACTATTTTAAGGTCAATATTATTAGCCCTCCTAGGCAATATTTTTTTGATTGTCTACAGAACAAACCATGGTTGTACTATGACTTGCCTAATACCCTAAGTTGCCTAGTTAACTTAGTTAAGCCTTTAAATGTCATTTTAAGCTCAATACTAGTATCTTGAAAAATATTCTGTCAATTATAATGTGCTGTCATCGAGGCAAAGATAAAAGAAATCAGTTATTAAAACTATCATGTTTAGAAATGTGTATTTCCGTTAAACAGAAATTGCGGGGAAAAATATACAGGCTGGCTAATAATTCAGGAGGGCAAATAATTCTGACTTCAACTGTATATTAAATTAAATTAAAAATAAAATTCAAAAAGTTCTGATTATGTATTTAACAGGTCTACTTCATATAAAAACAAACTTATGTTCATTTTCCAAACAGAAACACAATTACAAAATTCCTTTCAATATATTAGGCGAAGACTGGGTTCCAAATAATCTATGGAGTCCAGACTATGTAAAACTGGCCAATTTTTTTGTGCACCACATAAGATCCTAAAGATGAATTTTTACGTGTTTTAAAACATTTTTAAATGATGAATTGCATTAAGCTGTGTTAAGAGGTTAAATAAAACCTTATATAAAAAGAATTGACCCAGGCTTCGTCAAAAATATTAAGCAGCACAGCTGTTTTCAACATTGATAATATTACGAAATATTTCTTGAACACTGAATGAGCATTTTGAAATGACTTTAAATTGTGATATTACAATATTACTTTTTACCATATTAATCGATAAGCAGCATTGATAACAAATTTTAAAAACATTAATTTAGTTTACTATCAGTAAACTGAAAATGCAAACTCCATTTTGAATCATCTTAAGCAACATTAGCAATACTAACTAGCCATTTCAAAATATTATATTGATACTTCCTGAAAATATACATTAGCAAATAAGTTAAATATTGAAGCATACTGAATATATTGAATATACAGTCCTTTCTACAGGATTTTGATTAAAGGGTTTGCTATTAGTTCCTTTAAAAATAGACTCAGACAGCACTCAAAATTGTAAAGCTTTAACATTTTTCAAGTAGTCACCTGATTGGATTCTACAGTAGTTATTACAGTATGTAAGATGTGTGTGTGCTGCGTGTTCTTTAACAGTCTGCCTAGAGACAAAGATGTAAAGCCTCAAAACCAGTCATTTTGAAACTGTTACAAGGGTGAATTAATACATAGTTTTCCAAATTATGTGAAGTTTTATGGCATAGACATGTCCAATACCAGTCTGTTACTGTACAGTTGGACAAATATGATACATTTTCAACTGTGATTGGTTATTTTACTTGATAGTCAGATGGGCTCGGAGCGGTCCTTGGCCAATAAAATTTCAGACCATCTGCCATTGTTTACTCATCCTCATGTCATCAGCTTTCTTTCTTCTCCAAGACACACAAAAAATATATCTTACTGAACACAGAGCTTTAAACTGCTAAACAATTTAACAAAAATGATCCAAAAGGTTTTTTTTTTTTGTGGCTGTGTTACAACACAAGGACCATTTTTGGTTCCTCAAAAAAAAAAACTTTCAATGAACAGAATACGGGCGACACCGTTGTTCAGTGGTTAGCACTGTGGCCTCGAAGCAAGAAGGTAGCTGGTTCTCGGTTGAGTCTCGGCTGGGTCAGTTGGCATTTCTGTGTGGAGTTTGCATGTTCTCCCCATGTTTGAGTGGGATTTCCTCAAGGTGCTCTGGTTTCCTCCACAGTCCAAAGACATGGGCTATAGGTGAATTGAATAAACTAAATTGGCTGTAGTGTATATGTGTGAATGTGAGAATGTATGGATAATTTCCAGTACTGGGTTGCAGCTGGAAGGGCATCTACTGTTTAAAACATATGCTGGATAAGTTGGCGGTTCATTCTGCTGTGGCGACCCCTGATGAATAAAGGGACTAAGGCGAAGGAAAATAAATGAAGAAGTTGGAGAAGTGGAGAAATGGAGAAGTTCTTTGGATGTTTATGGTTCTTCATGGAATAATTTATTTTTAAGTGTGACGAAATCTTTGAAATTCCCCAGAAGAAAATGAACAAAATAAAGGGAAGTTAATGATAACAGAATTCATTTTGGGCTTATTGATCCTTTAAAGTCAGAGAAATGAAAGAAAAATAAGGATGATGGTAATAATTAACACTACTAAACATTAATTTCTTGCTTTTTTTTGTCTCAAGGCGGGTCATGATGGAGAAAATGTGGGGAATTGTCCCTTCTGCCAGAGACTCTTCATGGTTCTTTGGCTGAAAGGAGTCAAATTCACAGTCACCACCGTGGATATGAGGAAGTAAGTGTCACCACGAGCTTTACTATCACTAAAACAGACACTCGCAGCCTTCATGATGATAAAGCAATCAAGTGGAATGAATGGAATTCATTAGGCAAATAGTGTAATTCAGAGCTAGATTTGATAACATTGAGGGCGGTCAAAGTACAATCGACATACTAAACAGGATGAAGGGAGTGTGAACATTCCCACTGCATAGTTCCCATGTTAATTCTCTGTTTTTCCCATTTAGCAGCTGAACACTCCCATATCCGTGTGCTAAATTACATTGATAGTGTCTTAAAGCAGCATTAATCACTTTAGGTTTCATTCAAAGACTCTGCATACACAAGGCTTGATGTTGACCTTGTCCGCACCCTGTGGTTTACGCTCCCTCTGTTGTGCTCCACCCTGTGTTGTTTAGGAAGCCAGATGAGCTGAAGGATTTAGCTCCAGGTACCAATCCTCCTTTCCTACTGTACAATGGCACACTAAAGACTGACTTCATTAAGATCGAAGAGTTCCTGGAGACCACTCTCGCCCCTCCACGGTATTATGCATGTCTATTTGCTCATATAATGCTATATCAAACACAACCTATTCTCATGACAAAGAAACAAAGAAAGGAAGAAACATTACGATATGCTATAGACGAATTACCAACCTATGTCACACATGACGTCACACGGGTTCCCAGTTGAAAAAAGAGACCGGTGGCAATAGGAAAAATGTTTGTGTTGTGCAGTAGGATGCCAAATTCGAAACACCTAACATTTACCGTACACCACACTGCTTTTAATGCCAACCGCAGACGTCTTTTGCTAAAAGAGAGCTGAATGAAGAGACGACCTAATTAAAAATGCTTGACTCTGCAGTTCTCATGTTATATCAGGTAAGTTCACGCTACGCTGAATCATACACGTTACCCATTTTTGATTGCAGCAATGATTTCAGCAAAAACAGTTACATATGGTTAATTAAACTTCGGACACTGAATGATAAGAGTGAAACGTGAAAGTGTAAGTTTATAAGGTAAAGTTGGTTTTATATTCAAACATTTATTCAGTGACAACTTGTGACACACTCACTATACTGTTTACCACGGCACTTTGAATATTCGGTCTGAAATAACCTGCAAGTGTGACTAGAAAACAACATTAACACTGTTTGTTTGACTGTGAACAATGTTGTAGATAGTCATTGTCTGCTAATATGATTTTGCTATTTAGAGTTTGCAAATAATATTTTTATGAATGTTTAAGGAGAAAGTCCAAATGTGTGAATATAAAACCAACGTTACCTTTATGTGTAAGTTCACATACCCTGCTGTACAGGTGTAGTTCGCTATCAGAATGCAGTAGTTTTGCTTGTTGATTATTACCCAGGCCTTGTATAGCTCCGTCTTTTTTTTCTTTTTTTTCAGAGTTTGCTTTATTTATTTATTTATTTATTTTTGAACATTTTCATATGAATTTTTTTTTGCAGATGTACCCAACAAATGATTCCAATGAATATAAAATTAGGAATTATTTTCAAATAGTCATCTTGTACAATTATTTTCATATCGCAGTATATATCGCTGAAAAACAAAACATTGCAATGTCAGTTTTTCCAATATATTCCTAGTTCAGATGTGGACAAAACCAACTGATGGGTAAAAAAATTAACTTACAGTTAACTAAATTGATAAAGTGGTTATGTTTGTCTATAGTAGACCAACATTTGGGTTGAACAACCCAGTGTTTTAGTATAGCAGTTTATACAGTTGAAGTCAAAAATTATTAGCCCTGCGTTTTTTTAATATTTCCCAAATGATGATTAACAGTGCAAAGAATATTATACAGTATTTCCTATAATATTTTTTCTCCTGGAGAATTCTTATTTGTTTTACCTTGGCTAGAATAAAAGCAGTTTTCATTTCTTGAAAAAACTTTTTAAGGTCAAAATTATTAGCCCCTTTAAGCTATATTTTTTCCAATTGTCTACAGGACAAACCCGTTATACAATACAGTTACTTACCTAATTACCCTAACTTGTCTAGTTAACCTCATTAACCTAGTTAAGCCTTTAGATTGCATTTTAGGCTAATAATAATATACAGTATCTAGTAAAATATTCTGTACTGTCAACTTGGCAAAGATAAAAGAAATGAGTTTTTAGAAATGAGTTATTAAAACTTATGTTTAGAAATGTGATGAAAAAAAATCTTTCTGTTAAACAGAAATTGGGGGAAATAAATATACAGGGGGGCTAATAATTCTGACATCAACTATATATATATATATATATATATATATATAACAGAATGTAATTTAGATTTTTGAAGAAAAGGTCTGTGGCCTGCAGTATATAACTTGGATGTTTTACAAAAAATCTTACTGTAAGTGTTTTTTTGCATTATTGTGTAAATGTTGTTGGATCTTCTGGGTATGTGATGGTTGGTTTTAAATAATTCTCTCTTTATTTCTTATCCTTTCAGCTATCCTCATCTCAGCCCTCGCTACAAAGAGTCCTTTGATGTTGGTGCTGACATTTTTGCCAAGTTTTCTGCCTTCATCAAAACAGCCCAAACAATGCTTGTGAGTTCAATTCAAAGTTAAAATCTGTATATAATTGTTAAAAACCTACATCTAATGTCTACTGCTTTCTGTTGGTTAATTCATCATTTGCGTGACACTAGGACAACAGAAAGGAACTGATCGTAATACGCTTTAGTCGATTGATTTTTTTATTCTTGCAAATAATTGCAAGAACTGGATTCAAAATTTAATAGTATCCATTGTATACAATTGTAAACAATTTCCTGTAGAATCTACAGTAACTTACTGTCAGATTGTTTTTTTCTATAAGAAATGTATTTATAGTATCGTATATCTTTACTGTACAATATAGTCATTTTCACAGTTCAACTTTACAATACAGTAATATACTGCAAAACTCTACTATCGTAACATACAGTACATATTACAGTTAAATACATACTGTGTTATTTACAGTGTACTAAATAGAATGCTCTAAAAAAATACGGGTTACAAAAAAAATTATAGACAAACTATTTATTTCCACATATAATCTCAACTAGAACCTTCTGTGAATTTGAAAGATTTCCTAGATGTTAAAGGTTCTTCATGGAATCAGTGATGCCAATAAATGTGTATGTGACAAACAAAGTACATCCAAATTCACATAAATGCAAGGGCAAAAATCTACTTCTGGTGAGATTCTGAAGTGCGCATGTGATGTACACTGTACTAATTGTGATAATGACAACTTTGTGATTAATTTCCATAGTTAAAATCTGGTTTACTCTGACCTGAAAAATCATATTATATGAAGATGTTTGTCCAATCGAAGTTTGTGTGACATATTAGCTGATCTAAAAGGACATTTACTTTAAATCTGCATGATAAGCATTTCACTGCGCATCACACCGTGTATGTGGCAATAAAATTTGAATTTTAAATTTTAATTTAATTTGATAGTAGCATTGCAGTGAAGTAGACTGAATGGCTTATTTTTAGTATGTGTTCTGTCAAGTTCAACGTTTGTGATTGCTGCTTTTTATACCTGAATATTCATGTACACTCAGACATTTAGGCCTAACAAATAACATTTATGCATTTCGATTGCATATAAAACTTCCATCCATTTGGATTACATACCTTTTATCATAATTGAACTAATAAACTTGTTGTGATCGATATTTGTTAGTTAATTGTTATGCGTATGGAGCTGCATCGATTTTGCCCCCCAATATTTAGTAAACCAATCTCTTAACCAACTTTTTTTGAGTGTGTGGCATCAACATTACTATAATGCATATGATGTGTGTGTGTGTATATATATATATATATATATATATATATATATATATATATATATATATATATATATATATATTAGCTCTTACATTTTATCCTCTATTAATTCATTCCTCAGTCCATGAAAAAGCCTTACTGAGGGAGTTTAAGCGCCTGGATGACTATCTGAACACTCCCCTCCAGGACGAGTTGGATCAAAACATCAGCGTCTCCAAAAGAAAGTTCCTTGATGGAAACCGCTTAACACTGGCAGACTGCAACTTATTACCAAAGCTGCACGTCATCAAGGTGATGCACCTGCTTCAGGCCTGCCATTTATTAAGCCTATTCAGTTTTGAACACACATTTACACTATTACCAATTTCCTGTAAGATCTAAAGTAACTTACAGGCAGCAGTGCACCAGAAACCTACTATAAATCAGTTACAGTAAAAATACTGTATTTACATTAGCAGCACCATTGATCTCACTATATATGTAATTACAGTATTGTATATACTTTATTTACTGTAAAATATAGTCATTTTCATAATACAATTTTAGAATACAGTAACATACTGAATAATTGTCCTACAATAAAATTTGGTTTATATAACAGTAAAATACAGTGAAAAATAGTTAACAGTGTATAATTTTCTTGTTATTCATTGTTTTAGGTTGCTGCCAGGAAATACTGCAATTTTGATATTCCAACTCAGTTCACTGGAGTGTGGCGTTATTTGCAGAGTGCGTATGAAAGAGAAGAGTTCAGCCAGACCTGTCCAGCTGATATTGAAATCGAGAAAGCCTATCTGAGTGTGGTCAAGAGGAACTGAATTTCAGATCAATGAGGAAACACAGGGAAAAAAATGTTAAATAATGTAAATAAGTTTATAGCCGTTTGCGTAGTTGTATTGGAAATCTATTACAGCAAACGCAAACGCAAACACAGCATTTGCTAATGAACTTTCTTTCTTGGTCCATTATATACTACAATATTTTTAAAGTGACTGTTACCTTTAAAAAGGCTTTATTCAGGTAGTTTTAGAGGTTGTAGGATCCTTCACAAATGTTCTTACATGCATATTATATGTAATTTTTTGTGCATAGTGTACAGTATACTGTATATGTATTTTATCTTCATTATAGGCCAATTTCGGTTATATGTATATCTAAAATGTCTGTTTTTTTTATCTGTTTCAAGAATGAGTAGAGAACACTGTGGAGACAAAAGGGTAGTTAAATCCTAATGGTTGTATTGTATGGAGGGGTATTGTAAAGGAGTCACGAATAAGAAAGAGACCGAACTGCTTTCTTTCAGATTTTACTTAGAAATAAAAATAATAACATACATGTTACCAGATCAGTTTTCATTTATGATTAAAAAATACATTCAGATTCTTGTTAGGTTACTTTATATAAAACAATATTCACAATGTAAAAGGGCAGCGGAATGGATTTGTATGGGGAAAACAAAAGCATATACTGTGGGTTTTGTAAATGAGGTTGTGTTAGGCTGGTCCACTGTCCATCTCTGTGGAAAAATTCCTAGTTTGTAACACAATATTTCCAAAAACAAGCTGTAAAGGAAAAGGCAAAATTTAGATTAATTAATACCCATCATGACATATAATCTAAGCTTTACAGTACATACAGCTCTGAGGGGGGACAAAATGAGAGACTTTACCCAGCACGCACAAGATGTCAACATGACATCAGATTGACGTTATACCCCAATGTTCTGGGGACTTAGCATTTTGTTTGGAAGTGAAAATCAGGTTGCTGTCAGAACCCAATGGCAGGCTGACTTACAATGTCCAACCAAAAATCAACCAAATATTAACGTCTATTGATGTCACAGCTTGACGCTGTGTGGACGGTGGATTTTGGCTGCCATACCTGACAAATAAGTGTCAGTATTTAATGTAAATATGACGTTGGTTTAAGATGTTGGCTCGAGTATGGATTTTGGTCACTTTCCAACACAACCTAAAATCAACCAAATATCAACATCTAATGATTTTACAAATTGACGTTGTGTAGACGTTACCACGATAAGGTCTATCAGACATTGGATTTTGGTTACCATACCTGACGAATAAATGTCAATATGATGTTGGCTCGACGATTTTGGTCACTTTCTAACCTAAAATCAACCAAATATCAACGTCATCTGATGTCGTTATTGGACATGAAAATAACGTTGTCCTTAGACGTTGGCTAGACATTGAGTTTTGGTCACCTGATGTCACGACCTGAATCTAACCTAATATTAACGTCTTGTGTGCCTGCTGGGTATTATCGTTACTTAATGTTTTTTAGAATTTTGATTGCACATTATCAATATAAAAAAAAAACACAACAAAACATGTACCTGGCAAATCCAGAGAACCAAGAAAATTTTTTTGAAGTGGTCTCTAAATGTTTTTCTTTCCATGTAATTGTAAATCTAGTCTCTCTTATTGCTTTTATTAAAAGACTAATTGATATATTTAGAATTTTCATAAAAACGTATACTTTAATTCTTTGGTGGCTTACCTCTCTTACTGTTTTTGGGCAAGCTTTGCTCAGATCGTAGATAACCTTGAGAACGCAGGTTATCAGCTGCAGCTAGTTTCAAAACCACTGCTTTTAAATCATCCACCTGAAGTGATACAGTAATTTATTATCAATTATTATCCATTTTAAATTATGTTAAAATAGGAAAGAAATTAAATGAGTAAAATCATACCATGTTATTTATTTTCTCTTGCTGCAAAGTCTCTTTTGCACCTAAAAGAGAGTTGAGAAACATGATTTGACTGAAGTTTATTTTTTAATTATATCCAACCTCATAACACATCAAATGTTATACTTTATAAGTATCCAAAAGTTATGTCTTACCTCTCTGTAGCAGGACAGGAAGCACAGTTTTAACGTCTCTTTGCTCTGTTAAATCATTACTTTGTCCGTCTTCAACCTCTGCTACCAGCTTCTGAATCAGTTCTGCAAAAAAGTCAGATTTTAATTTTGATAATTAAAAAAAGAGAGGAAGAAAATACAATACAATAAAAAAATACATGAAAATATACACTCTAAAATCAGATTTGTTTTAACACCACATTGGGTCAAATATGGACAAACCAAAAAGGTTTTAAAAAAAATAATAAACAAAAAAAGTTAAAAATAATTAGTTGAAACAGATTTTTTTTTAAGTGTAGATTCACTAGTTTGAATTTTCAATACTCGTCTTCTTGTCTGAGTTTCTTTCCTAAATAAGATATTTTAAAGAAGGTAAAAAACAGGTAGTCCTTGACTTCCATATTATTTTCTTTCCTATCATGGAAGTCATTGGCTAGCTTTTCGTCATTGTATTTTTAAAAAAATATCTTCTTTTGTGTTCAGCAGGAAAAAAGATAAATAAATAAAATGTTTGGAACCACTACTCACTTTTTACATTTTTTGGTGAAATGTCACTTTAAAAAAGCTGAATAGGATAGGTTTGGAAAAGGATTAAAATATCAGTTCATCACTGATCAAGTTCATTGAATGCTTCAAATACAGCTTTTCACAACTTC
This sequence comes from Danio aesculapii, assembly GCF_903798145.1. Taxonomy (NCBI): domain Eukaryota; kingdom Metazoa; phylum Chordata; class Actinopteri; order Cypriniformes; family Danionidae; genus Danio; species Danio aesculapii. The sequence continues at coordinate 36,010,924 of NC_079448.1, forward strand.
CTTTGTAACAACTATCCTGGAAGCAGTAGACGGGTCTTAAATTGTTCAAAATCTGTACAGTATGTAACACCTTTCTTCTGCTGAACTCAAAAGATATTTTGAAGAATGTATCTAACCAAACTGTTTTTGGTCCCCACTGCCACTCATTATGAGGCCAACAAATACTCTTAGTTGATACTGAATAAATGACATCAAAAATCAAATGCCATTGTACTGTTTTGCATGAACTACCCATTTAAGCACTGAGAAATCAACCCAAATTCTAATAAACATACAGTATTTAGCCTTAACAAAAAGGTAGCACAATGTTGCTCTTACCTTCCTGTTGTGGTAGAGCCGTGTCTGAATACAGAGGCAGCGCATGAGTTCTCCGTGCAGAACAAACCACAGCCAGAATGTAGAGCACCGCCAGAGACAACATGTTGAGAGGATCGTGGCTGACTTCAGTCTTCCGTACCCTCGTCCCGGCCACGATCTTCACTTTTATATCTTCTGAAACCATCTATCCTGAAGCGATCAATACCGCTCATGTCACCCCATCCCAGTCTTAATGGTTTTGACGTGATGGTTTTCTCGTCATAGACACAATTAAGGGTGCGCTGTCGATTCAGAAAGAGCCTATCTCTGCTTGCACAGAGTCCTAACAAATGTTTGCTCTTCACTATCCATTACTGACTGCTCCAGCACCTCAGATTCTTTACTTCTGACACCTCATGACGCATTTAGCAACATTTGAATTATTTTTCAAACTTAAAAGTGCTCAGACGTTTCATTTTTGGTTTAAATAGTCAATTTAATGTGTGTTTTAATTCATTTCTAAAAAAAAATAGAACAAGCACGGTTCCTTTTGGGGTTCATTTTGTTCTCAATTATATTAAAGGTACTGTCTATTTTAACAGTGTTTACACAAAGCAATTTATGAATACTCGAGAAGTACTTTTACGCAACATGATGACATCCGTCCTGGGACTATTGGCTTCTCTTTTGCTGTATTTGTCAAAGTGAAAGGTATATCATGCAGCACAAAGGATTGGTGGAAATTGAACAAACAAGTGTCAAGTTATGATGGATCATGTCATTCTGAAATTGCAGGTGGAAGTGTGAAATTGTACTAACATCTCTCATCTTCCACTGTCTTTGATAAAACAATGTGTCTAAAAACAGAATGAAACAAAACAAGAAGATAATAAAGAACATACTTCAATTTTGGAGAGATTGGAGCACAAATAGATTCACATTTTGTATTGGATAATATAGTCTGCTAAAAACACTCTCTAAAACAATGGCTCACTAAACATGTGTATGAACAAATTTATGTGTGAGATGTGCGTGCAGATGTTTTCATGAATAAATCATGATTCATCAAAACTTTCGTAGTAAAATGAATTCTAAAGATACAAAAAATTTCAAGAACTACTTACACATAGGTGTCATGGTGGCGCAGTGGGTAGCACGGTTGCCTCACAGCAAGAAGGTCGCTGGTTTGAGCCAGGCTGGGTCAGTTGGCATTTCTGTGTGGAGTTTGCATGTTCTTCCTGTGTTCGTTCAGGTTTCCTCTGTGTGCTCCGGTTTCCCCCACAGTTCAAAGGCATGCTATAGGTGAATTGGGTAAGCTAAATTGTCCGTAGAAGTGTATGTGTGTGAATGAGAGTGTATGGGTGTTTCCCAGTGTTGGGTTGTGGCTGGAAGGGTGTCTGCTGCGTAAAACATATGCTGGATAAGTTGACGGTTCAATCCACTGTGGCGAGCCCTTTTTTAATAAAGGGACTAAGCCAAAAGAAAATGAATGAACTTACAGTACACCACATGTATCCAATGATCATCAGTGTTTCCCCTATATTAGGGTGGCGACCCGCCCTCCCAAATATATACAGATGCGGTGCGACCTGTTTATACAGTCTACTGGTGCGACTTGCGTGAGTGATGGTCACTTTGTTGCAACTGCAGCCATTGTATTTCCAGTGTTTTGGGCTGATAGTGTCTCATCCAACCTTATGACCTCTCTCTGAAGCTCCATGAGTCTCCTGCAAATTCATACATCAATCATCATTTAAATCAAAATAAACCTAAAAATAATAAATATAAACCTTAAAAAACAACCTTTGTAGAATAGCACGTATGTATTATTTTATAAGACACTTCATAGATTGTATTGTAAATTAGAAATTTCTGTAGACCATTCTCTTCTCCAGTTAATAGTACTTAAATGTCTGTTCCAATAATAGACAGCATTAGGACAAGAGATTATCTCAGACTGAAATAGAGAGGGATATTTTCGTTATTTGGCTTTGTGGTAAATAGTAATAATCCCAGAGATTGCTCCAAAAATAATATCAAATTCTTTAGCAGTAATTGGATAATTGTTATAGGACAAAAATCCCTCATATTTATAAAGGCACTCCTCTGTTATTAAATAAATGTCCAACATAAATTATATTATTTTTGCCCAATTATCAAAGTAAATTGACTCATTTTGATCTATAAATATCTGTTGTGCCAAATTATAGTATTATGTGGGGGAAAGTTGTGCTTGTAGATTAAAGACCATGATAACACCCATTGTTTATGAAACGAAGATAATTTTGCAAGGAATTTTATCAGGATTATAATTACACACGAGCAAAAAATTCAAACCTTCTAATTTAGAGAAAAATTTATTTGGTATAAAATTCCACAACGAGGCAGGATGTTTAAGATGCGGATTAATCCAATTCATTTTTGAATGTATAATTAAGACTGACTGCTATATATAATAAAGACTGACTTAAGACTAGCAAAACTGATGAAATTAAGATGGCTAATTTCATAATTATTCAAAACTACAGACTTTCCAATATAGTGTTTTTTGTTTTTCTATAAAATTAGCTTCGTGATGTTAAAAACGCAAAACGACAGATAGCTTCCTGCTTCGTCACGTTCAATCATTAAAAATGGCTAATAGGCTAAATAATTAAATGAATAGTAAAAAATGACCAAAAATAACTTTTCAACGTTTCATCGTTTTACACTTCTATGGTAAAAAAGACAACTGTTAAATGTGTCGCTAAATCTTACCTCACAGCGAAGAGTCGCATCGCAATGTTTGTTTAGCGAACAATAAAGCTCCGTCTACTTTGATTTGATTGGACAGCTCAGTCAGTTTGATGAGCTCTGGGAGACCAACGAGGGAGTCGAATATAAACCATGATATAAACACGTAATTAAAAAAACACCCTAACAAACACAACGATATTAATGTAGCTTGCTTAAATTAAATGCTGGCCTTTTTAAAGTTTAAATAGATGACGCTTGCCTTAAGCGTATTCAAAGAAATATATAAAATACTGTTAAATATAGCCGCCGTGTGTATCGTCTTAACATGTAAACACAGTGTTACACAAATGTTAAATTCAAACATTGTTCCATAAATGTTGTTCTTCTTTAAAATGCGGTTCGCCGTGCCCATGATGCTTATAAATATACTTTTAGGAAGTCAGCATTTCTAGTAGACATTTTCAAAATGAAACTTTTACCCCCACATTGTATGGGGAAGAAAGAAAATGACTCAATAAAGTGACGATCTCGTGTATTGCACAGACCTTGTTTTATTGCACTCAACAACATACAAATATCTTTAAGAATATAGACAGAACTCTAACAAATGTAGAGACAATGAGCTGATCCAATGTGACTTTTAAAATGATAAAAAACCGGGAAGATGTTCAACCAACTTTTTACTCAGTCAGGCCATAACTTATATTATTTAGCCTAATATATATTTCATTCATCAGTTTAACAAACACAATTTTTCTTTTAGCACGAGTGATAAGATGAAAATCTTCTGGACGTTTCCAAAAATAAGTTTAATAATATACTTTTTATCCATTAGTTTAAAAGAACCGCAAAACCTTAAACAAGACATTTTTTGACAAATGATGACGGGAGCTTTTAATACTAAAAATGAAATATACAGGCAAAACTAAAACATAAGCATGCTTAATTAAATGTCACTAATAACTTTAATGATAAATAACAACAATTAAAACACTGCTGTATCAAACTTAACCAACCCATTTTAGCTAAAAATATTGGAAGCCTTTCATTATGAATATATCTTATATTAATTATCATAATCTTATGTCACATAGACCAGTGTTTCTCAACCATATTCCTGGACGCCCACCAACACTGCATGTTTTGGATGTCTCCTTTCTCTGTCACACCCATTACAGGTCTTTCAGTCTCTGATAATTAGCTGATGATGAAAATCAGGTGTGTTTGGTTAAGGAGACACGGAAAATGTGCAGATCTGGTGGTCCTCGAGGACATGGTTGAGAAACACTGACATAGACAGTAAGCAATAAATAATAATAATAATAATAAACAAATTTTCCAATTGGATCTTTTATATATTTGGTGCAAAGACCAATTTAGGTCTGTTACTCAATGTCATTCATACACACCCCAGTGTGAAACTTTTATTCAATAAACTATAAGGGCCTGTGTATAAAGGTCACACATTGTTCTATATTTAATTGATTGTTACGTTCTCATCGTCATAGATCATTGTGTTGCAGTGGTGAACAAAAATAACTGTTGTATTACGACATATCAAAATGTGCAACAGACATCTCTAAGTGGCACTTTATAAAAAAGCATGTACGTTTGGTACAGTATGTAAATACCAAAGACGGGGATGTTTTTGGTTAATCAGTAATACTACAACAACTGTATACCAGAATATTTTCAACACAAAAGTGAACAGACTGTTCTTAAATATACTGAAACAGGAAAATCCTCAAATCCACAGACCTAAAGTCCAAAATAAATAAGGCAAAGTAATGCAATAAATCGAGTGTGTCTCTGTTATAGGAATTAATCCAACTCTTCTGTTAATAATACTTTTCCAGTATCATATTTTTTTTCTTCGCAACATGCTTGATTGTGACTTTAAGACTTCGGAATACAAATATGCAAAAGCGAGGTTAGAGGAAGTGTCCTGTGTGCTGTAAACATTGAATTCTGCTTTTATAAATTCATCACATCTTGTAATCGAAATCCAGTTTTGTTTTTAGTTGAAGTACAAATGTTTCAGAGGTACAGTATGAAGTACAGTCTCCTTGAGTTTGTCAGAACTGTTTAACAGGCGATTGGCTGAAAGATGTGTGTAGGAATAGTGCACCCAAACATGAAAATGTTTTACTCACCCCAGGCCATTCAAAGAGTACTTTTTACTGTTCCTAGTGCAAGTGAGTGGGGCTCAATTTAAACAATTTTTGACTGTGTAAAATCCAAATTAAGGCAGCCTAAAAGTAATACACAAGCTCTTGTATGAGACTTTTGACGTGACGTACAGTTAAAGTCAGAATTATTAGCCCTCCTGGGATTTTTTATTTTTCAAATATTTCCCAAATGATGTTTAACAGAGCAAGAAATGTTTGACAGTATTTCCTATAATATTTTTTCGTCTGGAGAAAGTCATATTTGTTTTATTTCAGCTAGAATGAAAGCAGTTTTTATAAAAAAAAACATTTTAAGGTCAATATTATTAGCCCCTTAAGCTACATATATATTTTTTTGATAATCTACAGAACAAACCATCATTATACAATGATTTGCCTAATTACGATAACTTGCCTAGTTAACATAATTAACCTAGTTAAGCCTTTAAATGTCCCTTTAAGCTGAATACTAGTATCTTGAAAAATATCTAGTCAAATATTATTTACTGTCATCATGGAAAATATAAAGTAAATCAGTTATTAGAAATGAGTTATTCAAACTATTATGTTTAGAAATGTGTTGAAAAAAATCTTCTCTCCGTTAAGCAGAAATATACAGGGGGTCTAATATTTCTGTCTTCAACTGTACATTTGTCCTTTTTTCCTGAAAACTCCAAATTGTTTCTCTATAGAAGACACTTTTTGTTTGTCAGGGTTTTGTGGATTATTTTTAGACTGCCTAAATATAGATTATTGACAGTTAGAATTGGTTGAATGTTGCCACTCATGCATTAGATACATCTAAGATGCCCTCAGTGTGAGTAAATAATCTTTTCCTTTTTAGTGGCCTACTCCTTTAATCTACCAGAGCAGAGTAATAGTTCTCTATATGTAACGTTTACTACTCTGGCTTCAAACCATGGTTGAAATAACCGCTACTAATAAGGCAGTGACTGGGGGCTAAAATATGATTAACTAGGTCTAAATCTACCCTACAGCTAAGCTAAACATGGAAAGTGGGATCTAGAGTTTCTCAAAGCAGATGGAGCAGAGCAGGAAGATGGCATACAGGAACATGAGCCCGAGGCCTAACCTCCGGTCCAGCCTCCAGTGGTTCAGGTGCACGCTCAGTACCTGCGGAGAACACACAAATATGTTTTTTGACAAATATCACAATTTTGAGATTAGGAGAGACTTCTTACATTATGACTGATGAACTTACAGTGAGGAAAACAGAAGCAAGGAGGAGAATCACTGAGTACACCAGTCCCTTACTGTTAATGGAGACCTGGAGGAAGATCAAGAGAAAAAGCTGCATGAATTCAAATATTGATGTAGACTTTGGGTTTTTGTACACATCTGATTAAAATAAATAATTACATTAAAATAAACTAAATGATCATATGAGGTGATAATTAAAATTGTAAAATTAGACTTTAGTGACTGAAAATAACAGATTAAATCTGATCTAAAGCTAAAATAAAAATAAAGTAAACTTAAGATTTTAAATGAATAATCATTCATTCATTCATTTTCTTTTCGGCTTAGTCCCTTTATTAATCTGGGGTCACCACAGCGGAATGAACCGCCAATTTATCCAGCATATGTTTTATGCAGTGGATACCATTTCAGCTGCAACCCATCACTGGGAAACATCCATACACACTCGTTTACACACATACACTTCAATTTAGCTTACCCAATTTACCTAAACCACATATCTTTGGAGCTGGAGCACCCGGAAGAAAACCCAAGCGAACACGGGGAGAACATGCAAACTCCACTGCTGTGAGGCGATCGTGCTACCCACTGCGCCACTGCATTGCCATATATATATATATATATATATATATATACATTTTTAAGGGGGGGGGGGGGGGGGGGGGGGGGGGGGGGGGTTGATCCACAATCGTTAGAGAAAAAAAAAATATCTCAGTAACCACATAGACACAAATGTGACTCAAACTCACAGTTGAGCCATAATCAACCACTAGAGTGCGCAAAGCCCATGGAAAACCAAGACCCAGCAGAATGTCAAAGATGTTGCTGCCAATAGAGTTGGACACCGCCATGTCTCCCATTCCTGCAGAACCACACACAGACACCTATTCATTCAATCGCTCATCAATACAGCTGAATAAATGGTCAAGAGAAGGAAGAAAAGGGTCATCTTAAGACCTTGACGGGCCACAATGAGACTAGCCATGCAGTCTGGGACACTGGTGCCTGCTGCTAGAAATGTAATACCCATAATAACATCTGGAATGTCCAGTGTAAAACTGATAATGGTGACCTGCAATACAAAATATGCACTTTTTTCATATCATATTATTAATTTTATAAACAAATGTTTGAAAAACAGATGAGCAGATCTCACCATCCACACCATGAGGTAGGAGAACACGGCAATCCAGAGTGTTGAGGCCACAAAGGTAACCATGAACCAGCGCTCCCAACGGGGCAAAACACAGTTCGGGACAGTGTAGTACAGCAGGCAGCCTAAAGGCCATGAGAACATCCATTTCGCTTGCTCCCAGCGCCCCTCTGTGGATAAAAAAACACTTCAAATCATTACTTGATTTCATACTTTGCTCCACCTACAGGACAATAGGAGTATCAAATACAAATGACCCCAATGGGACAGTTTATTTAGACCAGTGTTTCCCAACTCCAGGAGGCACACCAACAGTACATATTTTGGATGTCTCCTTTATTAATCTGACCCATTAACTTAAGGATTTGGAGTCTCTTCTTATGTTCTGATGATTTGATTCAGGTGTGTTTGATTAGTTAGAGGCTGAAAATGTGTGCTGTTGGTGTGCCTTCAGGAACAGGGTTGGGAAACACTGATATAGACAATGTTAGCTAAATTTTAAAATATTAAATGTGCACTTAGAAATATTTGAAAAACCCTTTTGATCACAGTGTCGGACCGAGTCCCAAGACACACTTTCAGACAATCAGCAGTAAGAGGCTTGTCTAGAAACCAATGCACAGATATAAAAAGGGGTGTGGTCCTGTTTTGTTATATGCATGCTTTCAGATTGTTAAAATTTGCTTAGTGCACCTTAAATGACCTCTCTTTATTTTCATTTCTTTAATTTAAATGTTTCAATAGTTCCCTTTGAGCTCCTTAAATAGCAATTTTCGCCCTTCCCGTTATCTGCATTAAGACGTTCAATTGTTCAGCAGTGATTGCATTCATTCGATTGCAAGTCGCATCAGCCTAGAGAGATCTGAGAGCTCTCATCACTCTTCTGTAATCATAACACTAGCGCACCGATCTAAAATGCATGGCCCCATTATCTAGAAATGGCTCTTAGACTAATGGATTATGGTCCTTAAGGAGCTGAAAATGAGGGCTATTCTTCTAATCAGGATGTGGGAAAAAGAAATGACAGACAGATGAAGCACATTAAACTCCATGTGTTGTGCTGTTGTTCTGAATATTCTGAATAATGGTTTAATACAATATTTGGTCTCATTTATAAACATCCACCGGGGTCTTTATGTACCCTGTGATTGGATTTGTTTACGAATCAGGGAGTCGTAATCAAATTCTAAAACGATTCTGAATGAATCTAATTCTAACAGCACAGAGTAGCTTAGGATCCTACAAAATAACCTGCTTTATTTACACTCGATGGCCACTTTATTAGGTACACCTTTACAACTGCTCATTATAGAAATGGATCATCCCAAAATAAATAATCTGTCATCATTTGCTCACCCTCCACTTGTTTCAAACCTGTTTCTTTCTTTTTCTGAACCAAAAGAAGATTTTTTGAAGAATGTTGTAAATTGGTAGCCACTGACTTCCACAGCTTTTTTTCTACTATTGATATAAATGGTTTCTAACATTTTTCAATATATCTTCTTTTGTGTACAATAAAAAAATAAATAAACATGTAGGTTTGGAATCACTTAAGGGTGAGTAAATGGTGATCACATGCAAACAATTAGATACCAAGCAGTGTTGGGGAAGCTACTCTGAAACTAACTCATTAGGAAACAATAGAAAAAGTAAATAGCTACACTACAAGTTACCTCCCAAATTTAGCTACTGTAGCTATATTGAAGTTTTTCACAAAAGTGTACAGTGCTCAGCATAAATGAGTATACCCTCTTTTGAAAATGAATATTTTTATATATTTCTCAATGAATATAGCCAATCATTTTGGTGCAAATAAACAAAACAGTTTTTTTTAAATAAATATTTTTTCACCTTTATTTGATAGGACAGTAGAGAGTATTGACATGAAAGCATGGGGAGCAGAAGGATCGGTATAGGACCGCGAGGCGAAATCGAACTCGGGTTGCCGGGAGCACCGGAGTGCATTTGTCAACGCACTAACCACTACACGATGGGCGTCGACTAAACAAAACAGTTTTAATAAACAGCTATATTTATAAAAATAAGAGTCTGGTGACCAAACACAAAGACAGTACATTTAAATTCAGACAAATTATTCCCCCCAAAATATATAAACTAAATAAATTTGATATTTTTTTTACGTCTCTCTTGATTTTTTCTTTTTATTAAAATATTATTTTATATTTTTCCCCAACATATTAATCAAAGTACTAAACTGCAACATATGTAGCATCGCGACAGCAAAATAACTTACAGCAGATTAAGCACAAGGTAGAATTTAAAATTTAAAAAAGGCACACATAGCTCCATTTTGGTAAGAAATCGTATTGAAGCCCACAAACAACATTCTTACTCCAGGTAAACTGCCAACAGCTAAAATACTTTAAAAATTGAATTTGAAATTGAAATGAACTCTTGTTACCTGTAAATATAATTTACACATCATATTTGAAAACAATATTATCTGTATTGTAATCTGTTTTGTTTTTGTTTTTGTAATTTGTATGAATTGAAAGCGAGGTATAGTCTGTTGTGTCAAACGCACATCACATGACAGCAACTTCTCAAACGCCCTTAAACTTGTAAACAAAGAGTCGCTGTCATTTCTGGAGGAGATTCAACATCAAGACCAAGTTCCAAGCAAAGACCAAGTCTAGGGTGGATTTAACCAACAAGTGAAGTAAGCAGCCGCTTAGGGCCCCAGGAAATTTGGGGGCCCAAATAAATACCTAGAAGTACAAATTGTACACATAACATTGTTTCCTATCGTAATTTTTGTATGGTAAGGGTCTAACAAATTAAATTTCAATGTAATTATAACATCAAGACAGATTTGTCTTACACCCCCAGTCATGGGCGTAGCAACCGGAAGGGGGGGAAGGTTGGGGGGGGTGATTAAACAGGTGATTAATAATTATATGAACGTAAAATTTTGGATCTCATACAGCTGTCACCCACACGTTTACAATATCCGCTACACCCATGCACCCAATCATGGAGCAGTCCAGCAGTCAAGTCAGGTCAAGATTCAATTTCATAAGCATTTTTTTTTATGGTTTATTAATTTTTAATTGTGAAATAATTTTCAGAAAACAAATAATTTAAAATGTAGAGATATTTTATTAAGATAAAACATGTAAAAGGAGATTTAGTGATATAAGGAAAAAACAACAACAGCAAAGTAAATCAATTAAAAAATTTATAAAACTACAAAGGGTGGATTTTAGGACTGTTGGGTCCCATGGCTGGAACTGCTTAGGGCCCCCAAATCACTAAATGGGCCCCTGACCAAGCCCAAGCTGCTTATGAAGACCAGTGTGATCTGATATAGCATTTTCCAGAGGATGATAATGTGTAAAACGGCCATAAATCAGGTTGGTGTCGTGATGAACGAAATGTTTTTTTTGAGTGCACATGTGCATTAGCTTGGGCAGCCTGAAAAAATGCTGATTTTGTTTGATTCAAACGTTTAGAAACTAAACTTATGAGACAGTTATTGTTTAATTTTATTGGTGACTTCAAATATGTAATAAAATCATAAGCTTGGGCAAGCTTATCAAGAATTTGATGATTCCCCATCGATTACTGCTCGAAAGGCATTTTAAAGATGGCCGCTGAGTGAAATGACTTGCTTAAAAGTCTTCAAAACAACTCTCTGATATTCACTCTTGATATTCACTCACCTGGCACAGTGAAGGGCCTGAAGGGTTCTTCATCTGCCTCTTCTTCTTCGTCCTCCTCGTCTTCTTTCGGCTGTGTGTCCTCTATGTCTGCTACTCGTTCTAACTCTCCTCCTTGGTTCCTGTGTCTGGGCTCCTCCAGGGGTTGTGTTTCACTCTCGAGGGCCCCTCCGTTCTCCAGACCCCAAGGAACCGCCTCCATGCCTGGACCATCTTGTCCTGCAGTGTCTCCTGCTCCGCTGCCACTGCTGTCTCCAGGACTCCTGTTTCTAATCAGCCTCTGCCTCTGTGGATGACAGACAGAATGCAGTTGAAGTCAGAATTATTAGCCCTTCTGAATTATTAGCCCCCCTGTATATTTTTTCCCCAATTTCTGTTTAACGGAGAGAAGATTTTTTCAACACATTTCTAAACATAATAGTTTTAATAACTCATCTCTAATAACTGATTTATTTTATCTGTGCCATGATGACAGAACATAATATTTAACTAGATATTTTTCAAGATACTAGTATTCAGCTTAAAGTGACAGTTAAAGGCTTAATTTGGTTAATTATGCAAGTTAGGATAATTAGGCAAATCATTGTATAACAATGGTTTGTTCTATAGACAATCAAAAAAAACATGCTTAAGGGGGCTAATAATATTGACCTTAAAATGGCTTTTAAAAATTTTTAAACCGCTTTTACTTTACATTAAATAAAACAAATAAGACTTTCTCAAGAAGAAAAAATATTATTGTAAATACTGTGAAAAAAATCCTTGCTCTGTTAAACATCATTTGGGAAATATTTGAGAATAAAATAAAATAAAAATAAATAAATAAATCACAGGAGGGCTAATAATTCTGACTTCAACTATATATGATAGATGTACAGTCGGATACAGTAGAACAGGAGCCTGTATGATGAGAAATGAGAAGTTTCAGAGTCAAGCTTGCTGAGCAGATAAAGCGCCTCTTCAAGATGACATGCAAGAGCTGCAAGAGTCAAGACGACAAGCAGGTCATGTGAACGACTGTTGATGGAATAAAGCATTTGCCCAAACATACAACGAAATGATTAGATAAGAATTCAAGGGGTTGGAAGAAAAATGGAAGTCAGGAGTAGTGCCAGAGGATCTCTGAACCTACGAAAAAACACCATTGCTGATACAGAATATGAAGAGCAAATCCTTGCTGCTTATAAAGAAAATGACAGCAGGCGTTCTGAGGACTTGAAATGTCGCTGTTCTACCTGACTCAAATCTTACACGAGGGTCGTATTAAAGGGCACCTATTTTACCTCTTTTTCAAGATTTAATACAAGTCTTTTGTGTCTCCAGAATGTGTCTGTAAAGCTTCAGCTCAAAACACTCATCAGATTATTGATTAAACCTTTCAGAATAATGGAATTGTCTGCTCTGAACACATTGTAGCTGTTTTTGTTGCCTGTGCCTTTAATGCTAGCTCTCCCTGCCCACTGTTCCCACGTGCCTGTCAGAGTGTGCCTCAATCAGTCTGTCACAGTGACAGACATGAAGGAAGCAGATCTCACATAACGTTTGTGAGAAATACTACAGTAAGAACTTTCACAATTATTATTTGATCTACTTGTTGTGGATTTAATTGAAGCCTTTCTGCAACGATGAGTCACACACAATGTCATTACACACACTCACACACACACACACACACACACAGCCCGTTTTACTTTGCACTGTTTTTGCACGGTAAATGTAACAGAATACACGTTAATATCCACTGCTGTATGGATATCCGTTGTGTTAATGTAATAAATAAACCTGATTTAACGTCTTCTTTTATAACTGTACCTACATGCGGCTGTGGTGATGAAGACGGTAAAATAGCTACAATTCATTACTAACATGCACTGTTTTAAAAACGTTTTAAACTTGTAAAACTCATTCTTGATCATATTTGATGATGACTGATGATCACAGAAAGCGGAACAGATCTTTTAATCGAGCTTACAAAAGATGATTTTCATCATAGGTGCCCTTTAAAGGACCCACAGAAAAAGTAAGAATAAATGACATTTCTAATATTTCTCTAAGACAGCACTGACACTTCTTTTATTTGGGTGTATTTTCAGGTCTTCTCAGGAGTTGTATTTCTTTCTTAACCTATATTTTTGATTTCCTGTTTCATAGTTTGAACATGTAATGTCTTTGAAATTTAAAACAGTGTTAGAGATTAAGACTTACTAAGAATTACAAGTATTTATGCATTCAATAACAACTAAGAACAAAAGCATTTTTGCTCAACATTTTTAATAAACTATTTGTTAACATTAAATGTAAAATTTAGTATATATATATATATATATATATATATATATATATATATAAAGAGAGAGAGAGAGAGAGAGAGAGAGAGAGAAAGAATATCAGAAATACTGAAAAGATAACTAATTTGTAATTAGTTAATTTTAAATATATAAAAAGAAAACTGTTATTTAAAATTATAATAATATTTCAAAATATTACTACATTACTATATTTTTATATTAAATAATCGAAGCATTGTTTTTTATATACATTTTTAAAAATCTTAATAACTCCAAATGTGTGAGCTTCAAAAAAATCTTATAAAAATGTATCAAATTAATAAATGAAGTTCTAAGAAAATTTAATGAAACTTAAGACACAAAAATATATTATAAGAATAATTCATTCATTCTTTTCTTTTCGGCATAGTCCCTTTATTAACAAGGGGCTGCCACAGCGGAATGAACTGCCAACTTATCCAGCATATGTTTTAAGCAGCGGATGCCCTTCCAGCTGCAACCAATCACTGGGAAACACCCATACACTCCCATTCACACACATACACTACTACCAATTTAGTTTCTTTTATTCACCTATAGCGCCTGTCTTTGGACCGGAGCACCCAGAGGAAACCCACGTGAATACAGTGAGAACATGCAAACTCCACACAGAAATGCCAACTGACCCAGCCGAGGCTTGAACCAGCTACCTTCTTGCTGTGAGGTGATCATGCTACCCACTTCGCCACCATGAAACCCATAAGAATAATATATAAAAATTACCATTAATTTTGTTTTACAAAGACGATACACTAATAAAATCATGAAATTTAGAACTCTAATACTCACTTCCTACATTTAATACATATAATAAGCTTGCTAGTTCATATTCAAGGTTGAGTAACTGTTGTATCAGCTGTCTGTCGTCCCATCCAGACGTGCAGGAAGCAAGCGCACGTCCAGCCAGTACCTCAGTGATGAGCATGCGTCCGGCCATGCTGAGGCGAGTGCGGGGAGAGAAGTGAGGCGTGATCATGACACGGAGGCTTGCCTCTGAGAAAGAGAACTGGTGAGGGTGAAGACTCATCAGCTCATCCACCATCACCACCGGGGAGTCCTGGCCACCCGCATTCTGACCTGAAAGACAAGAGAGAAAGAGATGTCATGCTTTATATATAATGCAGACTTGCTCAGGATGACACACAGAGATCCACCCTTCATCCACACCACTGCTGAGTAAGTTACTTCAAAAAAGTCAATCATTACTAATTACATTATTAAAATGGTATTGAAAGTACTTTTGTAATCACTTTGAGTAAAAAGTAGTTTAATTTAAATACTTGACTCAATAGTACAGAAAATCCCTATAAATCTCAACGCGTAAACATTTGAGTCAAACATGAGCTTTTAGCTTAGTTATATAAAGTAATACTTAAAGTCTGTGAGAATTAGAAGTTGCGGAGACTTTTATTTCAGTATGTTAAACAGAATATAAACAGAATATTCAGTAGTGGGAGGGGCTTTCTTTTGTGCATCATATAAACAATACAATAAGCATTGTTAAATGTAAATTCTGATTTCACGTGGACATGAAATGTTTCATTGTAATGACGCCATATTTCAAACATACTGTCAGTGATGTACAACTCAATTCATTGTTCAATCGTTTAGATAAACATAACCATCTTTAGTTGACAAATAGAATTATTCTGCAAAGTATATTTGTATTACAATAAATACAAATTTATACAGACCTATTGAATATATGTACAGTACTTAAGTGTTTTATTTGAACCTAAATGACCTAACAACGAAACAAATCCCTTACTTTACTTTTTCATAGCATGTGTAATCTTTAACTAGTTCATAATTTTGTAACTAATTACCTCATGCCCCCTTTTGAGTGTAGCCCCCAGCTCAACCCCTGGTGGCTGGATGCAGTACAAGTCAAAACCCAGCCTTCATGTTAACAAACGAGACTTCAGTCCAAATAAAAAAAATTGATTACACTAGCAATAAAATGTACAGAACAATGGTTTTGGTCAATTAAGGCACTTGTTATCATGCTGATATAGGTTCAGATGTTTTTAGCCAGTAATTTAATGCTATAAAAACAGGGCTTGTAATCATGACTAACAGTTGTGATTCACAGCCTCTCTAAGCAGACTCCCGGAGCTTCGGGAGGAAATTGAAGTATCAATGCTTGATTTCTATGTTATTTTACTATTGTTCAGCAGTAAGCTATACTTTCTGACCTACAGGTTCTGATGGATCACTATTTATTCAGTATAGTGTGGGTTTATCTTAGTTGTTTGATAATACCAAACATTATATGATGTGAAAAACAGATGATTGTTATCTAGCAGTAATTGACTAATTCTTTTTATGGGTATGAAATAATAATTAGAAAGACTCATGTTGGCCTATGTCCACATGGATGACCCAGGAACCAGGCCCCTTTTTCAGCAATTTTTTGCAACAGTCTGCTCGTCATCAGCGTTTCGCAATTAAAGAATTCAATGGCAGAAGGCAGTGTCGCGTCATCCACATTTTTTACAGTCTATGATTACACCCAACATGGATCCACACACCTTTCTTCAGGAGGATCATGGAGGTGTCACAGTGTGGGCTTGCCTCTCCTACTGACACATCTCTGCGCAGACTGCTGACCAGACAGGGCTGACCCGGGATACCAAACCTCTGCTCCACCCAGCCCCAAATCTGACTGTTAAACCTTGAAATAGACACACATACATTCATATTACCGTGTATCATACTGAAAATTTAATAGCAAAGGAAAACAAAATAATTGAGTATGTCATTCGCTGTGCACAACAATCAAAAACAACACATCTTGAGAAACTAAAAGCATTCACAGCATGATTATTCCCTGAACGTCAGCCTGTGAGTGAATCACAAAAGTGCTACTAATTTGATCTAATAGAAACCCATTATATAACCTCACAGCCAAATCCCACAGTGGATTATTCTTGCGGATTTGATGTACATGCACCATTCTATTTGATATTCATTCATAAATTTTTGATAGGGGTCGCCAAAGAGGAATGAACCACCAACTATTCCAGCATATGTTTTACACAGCGGATGCCCTTCCAGCTGCAACCCAGTACTGGGAAACACCCATACACTCACACACACACTCATACACTATGGCCAATTTTGCTTACCCAGTTCACCTATAGCGGTTCACCTTACCCAATTCACCTACAGTGCGTCCGGAAAGTATTCATAACGCTTCACTTTTTCACAATTTTTTTATGTTTTTATGCTAAAATGGATTAAATTCATTTATTTCCTCAAAATTCTACACACAATACACCATAATGACTATAGATTTTTTGAAATTGTTGCAAATTTATTAACAATAAAAAAACCTGAAAAATCACATGTACATAAGTATTGACACCCTTTGCTCAATACTTTGTTGATGCACCTTTGGCAGCAATTACAGCCTCAAGTCTTTTTGAATATGATGCCACAAGCTTGGCACACCTGTCTTTGGGAATTTTTGCCCATTCCTCTTTGCAGTACCTCTCAAGCTCTATCAGGTTGGGTGGGAAGTGAAGGTGTGCAGCCATTTTCAGATCTCTCCAGAGATGTGCAATAGGATTTAGGTCTAGGCTCTGGCTGGGCCACTCAATGACATTCAAGGACACTCAAGGAGTTGTTGTGAAGCCACTCCATTAATATTTTGGTAGTGCGCTTTGGGTGCTTTTAGTCTAAGGTCAAGAGCTCTCTGAAGCAGGTTTTCATTCAGGATGTCTCTGTACATTGCTGCATTCATCTTTTAATCTATTCTGACTAGTCATCCAGTTCCTGCTGCTGAAAAACATCCCCACAGCAAGATGCTGCCTCCACCATGCTTCACTGTAGGGATGGTATTAGCCTGGTGATGAGCAGTGTCTGGTTTTCTCTAAACGTAACACCTGGCATTCACTCCAAAGAGTTCAATTTAAGTCTCATCAGACCAGAGAATTTTATTTCTTATGGTCTGAGAGTCCTTCAGATGCATTTTGGCAAATTCCAGGCGAGGAGTGGCTTCTGTCTGGCCACTCTACCGTAAAGGCCTGATTGATGGATTGCTGCACAGATGGTTTTCCTCCTGTAAGTTTCTCCTCTCCACAGAAGAACGCTGGAGCTCAGACATAGTGACCATCGGGTTATTGATCACCTCCCTGACTAAGGCCCTTCTCCCCCGATCACTCAGCTTAGATGGCCGGCCAGCTCTAGGAAGAGTCCGGGTGGTTCCAAACATCTTCCACTTAGGGATGATGGAGGCCACTGTGCTCATTGGAACTTTCAGAGCAGCAGAAATGTTTCTGTAACCTTCCCCAGCCTTGTGCCTCGAGACAATCCTATCTCGGAGGTCTACAGACAATTCCTTAGTCTTCATGCTTGGTTTGTGCTTTGACATGCACTGTCAACCCTGGGACCTTATACAGACAGGTGTATGCCTTTTCAAATCATGTTCAATTTACCACAGGTGAACTCAAATTAAGCTGCTGAAACATCTCAAGAACGATCAGTGGAAACAGAATGTACCTGAGCTTAATTTAGAGCTTCACGGCAAAGGCTGTCAATACTTATGTACATGTGATTTTTCAGGTTTTTTATTTTAATAAATTTGCAACAATTTCAAAAAGTCTTTTTTCACATTGTCATTATGGTGTATTGTGTGTAGAATGTTGAGGAAATAAATTAATTTAATCCATTTTGGAATAAGGTTGTAACATAAAAAAAATGTGTAAAAAGTGAAGCGCTGTGAATACTTTCCGGATGCACTGTATATTCACCACACGTGGGGGGAAACCGGAGCACCCGGAGGAAACCACCATGCCGCCTCTATTTGATTTGTTTAAATAGTTAAATAATGTTTAAAACAAGTGAAATACTCACTTCATGATGAGGATGTAAACTCCATACATCGATATGAGGATTATAGTCTCCCACCTGCAACAGTGATGTCATATGAAAAATAGCATGCTTCACTAAAATGTAAATAATCATTATTACAGCTTCTCAGCCACACTCACCAGATTACTTTTTCATCATATATGATCTGAAATACAAATAAACAAACACAAAAATAGCCTTAATTTAGTGTGGCTACAAATGTAAAACACAAACAGAACCTGAAAACCAACAGTCCTGCTTACCAGAATCAATGCCAGCACAGAGAGGATGTAGAAAATAGAGTCACGGAAGAGCGGCCACCAGGTCAAAGTGATGGTCTGTGAAGTGGTTCATATTTATCAGTTCAATAGTCTCATATTTATTGTTTTAAATACCCATAAACTGTACTACCTGTCCAGCAAATATCCCACAAACTCCGATGATGACCAGGATGTTAAAGACAGCAGATCCCACGATAGTTCCTACACCCAGATCTCCCTTGGTGATGAAGACGCCTGAAATGAAGAGACAACTTTTTATCGATAACTTATTTATACAGTAAGTTTTATTGAAAATCATTGCTAGAGGTCACTGACCAATCAACGATGTGAAAAGCTCAGGGGCGGAGCTTCCTGCTGCCATAAAAGTGGCACCGGCAACATCTTCACTGAGGTGCAGATTCTGAAGATACAAACTCCAGCTCAGAATATACTCTGATTTTTCTACAGTACCATTGAGGGTTATTATCAGCACAATCTACATTTACCTCACAGATTTTTTCCAGAGAGGGGACAAAGAAGACATCGCAGACAATAGCAAGGGCGTAGAACATATAAACCGCCTGTGGAAGAGCAGACAAAAGACAGTAGAGATTCAGCAACAGTGTTGTCAAAGGCTAAACTGCAATAGAGGCTTTCATTTTTAGTTATGGTTTTGAATTTTGCTATGCATTCCTTCAAAGAACAAATATATTTATTTATTTAAAAAAATAGACTTAAACAAGTTGGTATGCAAATAATTTTCATAAAGATAGTTATAGAAATTGCACAAACAGTGTAAAAAAATGACCATAATTTTACCAATAAAATATTGCAAAAGTGCTTTGATAAAACTTATTAAATGGTAAGTTTCCTCACTATAGACACAGAATAATTTTCATATTCGTTTTTTTAACTGACTGTTTTCTTCTTGTTTTTTTTTCTACAGTAAATGTCCAGTGAAATTAAAGTAACGTTTTTTAGATGTTTGTGTGGTTTCACATCTAGATGTTTGTTTTGGAACCTGTCTCGTTTGCCCAGTTAGCGTGGTTTCGTTTGGCATATGTGAAACCCGCAATCATTCTCGTATCTGCGCCAAATCAATCGGTCCAAGATTGCCTGAATGAGGTGGTCTCGGCTCGATTGAAACAAACTCTGGAGCGAATCGATTGTAGTGAGAAAGCAATGCGATCCATCGAACTAATGAAACAGGCTATATCACAGTGTATTATGGTTGCGTAATAGCCATATATACGGCTATATAAATGAGAATTATGAGTAGGGCGACATAACATTCCTATCGGTAAATGTGTATTTTATGTCGAATACGAAAGTGAAAGCATGCTGAAATATTAACGAGAGCTGTTTATCTGTTATGAAAATTGACTGAAGCTATGATCTGTTTTTTTTTATATATATTTTAATCTTATAGCATTTTGTATCAGGCCTAATATCAAAATATCGTTTGTGCACTGACACCTCGAAAGAAAGATCAACATTGATCTGCTTCATGATCTGACATGAAATGAGGCTATGTATGAGAAAGTCTTACCTCTCTGATTTATATTTGGTGATAATATCTGTGGGTGTCAAAATTAAAGTGCAGCTTTTCGCTTATGTCTTGTTTCTCATCATCATAAATTAAAATAAAAACATATGACAGCTAAGCAGAATCTGCGCAACTCTGAAAAATGAACCCTGAAACCAATGTTTACTCGCACATGGCTTGCTTGGTCCATTTAGAAACTTTGCAGTGTGAAAGTGAACCGCACCAAGAACAAAAATAAACATTGTAACAAATTTAATCCCTGTTTCAGAATAAAACAATCGATCTACATGTGTGAAAGCACCGTTAGTATCAGTATGTTAGTCTTCAAGTATATCTATCAGCTAGTGTGCTACAAAACAATGCCAAAATTTGCGTTTAGATGATATAATCTGATATAAACATTTAAAGCTTGTAGTTTGTCACTAAATGGATCAACTTTTTTTCATGTCCTCATACTTCAGTTTCTCATCAAATATTGACCAATCAAATGCTCTTTAGTATCTGACATGCCCCGCCCCCCTTCAAAACGCTTCTCATTTGCTTTTCATTTGATGAGCTTGAGCTCGACCCCTCTTACTGGCAGAGTGGTGAGAAAACAAAACGCTACTGGCTGTTTTTTTAAAGGGGAGGAGCTACTCTATGTCCCACTTCTCTTCATTTTTCAGTTGAGATTACATCAAACATTGAATCATTTTTTTCTCATAGAACATTTTTCTGATTTTGTTGGTTTTTTGTGTATTACAAAGAACAGAGATCAGAACATTTTTTAAAAATGTTTCTTACAGTTTACAAGTAAAACTATTCAAGTAAAATGTAAGACTTGTACTAAAACCTTCCACTAAAAACTGCAAATAAAAAAAGGAAATCCACACTTTTATAAAAAGTATTTATTTATTTATTATTATTTATTACTATTTTAATGTTTTTTTTCCTCAACTTTAAAACAAGACATCTAAACATCTGAACAGCACATTAAAACAAAACAACTCCAGGACATCATACAAAACTTAAAAATAATAACAAAAGTAAAAAATAAATAAATAAATAAATAAAAAAAAGGGGGGGGGGGTTAATATCGATTATAATTGTTTACATACAATATCAAAAGTAATTCAAAATTTACATTTGGGGTCGAGAGAAACATTTTCCTTTGATATATCAAACAAAGAGTCTCCTTCCAGAATTCCATCTCTTTACATTCACACATACAATGATAGAGAGTAACGCTTCCTTATCTGCATTTTTTACACCAGTCAGGAATCCTTGGATTGAATTTATTTCGCTTTACTGGGGTAATGTATGTTCTACAAGCTATTTATACTGCAGTAGTCTACATATAGTGTTGATGCTCTGGGTTTGGGCAAAAACACATGATTCTTCCCATTCTTCCTTTGAAATATTTTCCTGGAGATCATTTTCCCAGGCAGATAGGTAAGATATCTTTTGATTTTCTTTGATCTTTTGAATTTTCTTTTGACCCCTCAAGAAGTAAATTAGGATAGGTTGCCCCTGCTGTTCAAGTGCTTTAAGGTGTGATTCTCAATGGTTGACAGTGGGGGTTTTGTATATAAAAATCATTTATGATTGCATATTTAAATTGTTTTTTAAAGCCTCTTCTGCTTAATTAACTGCATTTATTTGATCGAGTATAAAGAGTAATATTCTAAAATATTGTAACAAATTCAATTATCTGTTTTTTATATATATATATATATATATATATATATATATATATATATTTTTATTTTATTTTTTTTTTTTTTGAAATGTAATTTATGCTTGTGCTTTAAAGCAGAATTGCTAGCAGCATTACTCCAGTTGTCATTAGCTATGATTCCATCCAAAACTGCAAATTAACTTTATGCGCAAAACTGGATTATCGCATAAAAGACATGCGAATAAAGCAGCATTTTCATCCAACGAGTCAAAGCTAACAAAATTGTCACTTCCTGGTTATCTGGCGCCAAATATCAACAGTAAAAAGGGAATTTGCTGTGATACAAGAAGCTAGTTATTATGAAGATGTCAAAAAGTCACAACCGTAGAATTAAACTGATCTCTCTAGGAACATAGAGACTTATCAATTTAACACATCCTTGCGGAATAAAAATATTTTTGTATTTCCAAAAAAACCATACTGACTTTAAACACTTGATTAAAGCTTTCAATTTTCTGTATATTTATCAAAGCAGTGCATCATACTTACACAAAACACGTGCAGTAGAATTGCCCCATGCCTCCTCTGTCCCTTAGTAAAGATGTCCTCTGGGAATTCATGGATAGCTGTGTGGAAAATATTTGACAATGAACACACAAGTAGAAAGAAAACACCAGTAGGAGTTTAGCATAGAGAAACAATGCAATCTATAAAGGAAGGCTCAAAATATTTGGAAACCCTTTCAAACACTAGCTTCACAGCCTTGGTCTGAAATGAAAGGGCTGCTTCACATATCGCAGATTAGCACTTGAGCTAAAGGTCAGAAGAAAAAGGTTTTGACAGTCTGACAGTGCAGTGGCTATATAAATTTATTCTATGTACATTAAAGAGGCCTCATGATGGACATTAAGTTGTATAAGAATAGGTCAGCATGCTTATGTTATTGAATCATTGATTCTGATTGGCTGATGAACAGTCAAATTAAGGCTGCGATTTGGGGAAAATATCTAATTGCAAATTTTTTGACTTGTGATTTAATTTGTAGTCAAGCTTCAGCCCAGTACTCTGTATCGTAGCTTCTTACTGCTAAAATGCAGTGAGTGTTAGTTAAAAAAGGAGCTGAAAAGATATTATTAACTCCAACTTTTATTCAAAATTAGTTTTTAAATATTCAGAAATTTAACACTCATTTTTCTCTAAAACAAACAGTAGTGTTATGGCGTTAGTTATCTCCTGGGGCCTGTTTCAGTAAGGAGGTTCAACCAACTTGAAGTTTAAACTTGATCTCTGAGTTGCTATACAGAGAGATTAAAAACTCAGAGTTTTCAGTTTCAGAATAGCGGATCTGAGTTTGGTCAATCACCTTTGAGTAGACCAACTCAGAGTTAAGCGCGCACACCGCAACTATAAAAAGGCATTATCAATGGAGCGCAGATATTACGAGTGACTGTGGCAACATCTTAAAAAAGAGATCACCATTTCTTTCTCCAGCTGAACTTGATGTGCTCATGCAAAGTTATAGCAAAAATGAGCATATATTTTAAAAACACCACCACTGCATCAGTGAAACAGAGACAGTTTGCATGGGAAAACAGCTGCTCAAGTTAATGCGTAATTTTACATTTAAAGGGCACCTATGGTGAAAAATCTACTTTACAAGCTGTTTGGACAGAAATGAGTGTAAGTATAGTGTATAAACTGTCATATTGCTGTGATATAAACACACCCAGTCCTTTTTTTCAAATGTAACAACAAAAATGGTGGACCAATTGGAGTGGTTTTCAGATCGACCGCAACTTGACGTAGGAGAGCGGTCCCCCCGCCCACCAATATTGATTGACAGCTGCTCGCATTAACATGTCCCGGTAGTCACGTGTATAAATATATCAACAAGAGAGGACGAGCGCAAAGCAACCGGGAATAAAAGGTGTGTTCAGTTCGCTAGGATCATCAATCCTCATTAAATGTGAGCAAGAGTGAGTTTTACAAGTTTAAAATGTTTTAAAACAGCGCATGTGTGTAATGAATTACAGCGATTTACTTTAGATTCACTTGTGCACTTGTGTGTGTGCTTGCCTTTTTTATTGATAAAGAGATAGAGGTTGATATGACATTTATGAATGTAAGCAGAACAATCATTTTTAGAAAGATTAATAATCCCATTAATCTAGTACATGTCGAAGGTCAGTGAATTTAAGCTAATTATTTATTAAAAAAGGACAAGCCATTCTTGTACGTGACTTTGTTCTTTGTGTGACTGAAATGTTGGCAATAGCTATGTTTCCATCTAAATATATATTAATTAAATTTATGTGCAAAACTGGAATAATGCATAAAAGATGTGCGAATAAAGCAGCGTTTCCATCCAGCGAGTCAAAGAGAACAAAATCGTCTCTTCCTGATTAAACAGGCGCCACATATCAACAGTAAAAACAGAATTTACTGCGGTAGAAGAAGCTGCGTCAATCTTTTCTTTATTTAATAAATGTACTTGCGCCTCAGAAGACAATGTTGACACACAATGAACACGAGGGGGCGTTTGAAGCCATGAGACGCAGAGAACAGACGCTCTTGACACGCTACAGAAGCTCTGGAGGTCATTAATAATATAATAACATTAATACTGAAACGGTTAAGGCGTTTTAGAATGAATAAGCAAAACTACATTTAAGATGTGTTACAGTGTGCTCAGCCTGCTGGTTTGTCCATTCACTCATATTTTCATTCATCATTTTGTCAGAAAAACACAAGGCAGGTCTAGACCGCATAACAGTTTTAAAAATTTAAATTAAAAGATACTAAATTTGATTACATTTAAATAATTTATACAATAATTACCATGTTATTTTACGTTTGATTGTTCAATTTCTGTACATAAATACTGTTAGACTCTCCAAAAAAAACCATAAAGCAGTATTTATTTAACTTTTATCTTTGCTCTGTAATTTATTATGATTTATGTAAACATACTGCAAACAAAAAGACTTGATCATCCCGATCTATCTACATAAATTAAATCTTTCCAAATAGAGCTATTCAAATAATCTAGTGAAAATATAATCATGGCGACGCAGTGGTGCAGTAGGTAGTGCTGTCGCTTCACAGCAAGAAGGTCGTTGGTTTGAACCTCGGCTGGGTCAGTTGGCGTTTCTGTGTGGAGTTTGCATATTCTCCCAGCGTTCGCGTGGGTTTCCTCCGGGTACTTTGGTTTCCCCCACAGTCCAAAGACATGCGGTACAGGTGAACTGAGAAGGCTAAATTGTCCATAGTGTGTGAGTGAGTGTGTATGGATGTTTGCCAGAGATGGGTTGTGTCTGGAAGGGCATCTGCTGCATGAAACACGTGCTTGATAAGTTGGCGGTTCATTCCGCTGTGGCGACCCCGGATTAATAAAGGGACTAAGCTGAAAAGAAAATGAATGAATGAAAAATATAATCATATCGCAATATATATTGCAGAAAAACAAAATATTGCAATGTAAGATTTTTCTAATATCGCGCAGCCCTAATGAGGAGGCATGTGGACATAACACAAAATCTACAGTAAATCAAGTAATTTTAGCATGCCAAAGTCTAATTTTATGCTTATAAAATATATTTTACCAACAACAAAATTGTGGCTAGTTTAAATGGCAAGTGGCTAGTAATGTTGGGAAACTACTAGCCACAGTGGCTGCTGATCAAAAAAGTTAATGTCAAGCCCTGGTGGTAACCATTGACTCAAAAGAAAACACCAGATGATTGGATAAAATAAAACAGAGTAGAAAATGTTATTTAATCTGTGAAAACATTGAGCTAGCTTGTGTTCTGCTTTCTCACTACATTGATGTCGGCCTTATCAAGAGAATGTGCTCCATTTAACTTAAGGTTGTTAAGAAGCTTTTGTCTTTGGTAACTAAGTGGCAATTGAATTGACCAGCCTTTTAGCTAATCTGTAATAGTGCAGAGAGGCCAGGAAGAGTGCGCCCAGTTAAATCAGAGGACTGGTAATACTTGAGCTTCTTGAGATGCAATCAGCGTGAAGACTGTTCTTGCTCTGACTGCCTTAAAGAGGCCATTTGTCTAATAAACAGCCCTGAAATAAAAAGACAGGAGAAGAAGTGACACCTTTTTAAATGCACGGATTAATAACCACCACAGCTTTTCTGTTTAAACTTATTGCATTTAAATAATACAGATTTTGCATCTAATTTGCTACATACACTCTATCAAATGGTTTCCAAAATAGGGGTTTTGCAGATTCAATAAAATTCAGACCTTTCAGTCAACAGTTCTTCAAAGAATTATTCATTTCTTAGAGTGAAAATACATATTAAAAAGACTTTTCTGGAATGTAAAGGTTTTTCATGGAACCATTATTTTAAAGAATGTACAGCATTTCTTTTGAATGAATTTTTGCTAGATAATATGCCAGATGTAATAGGGGAATATGTCTTAATTATTCTGAGCAATGCTATTATATCTGTTATCACAATGCATAGCTGGGACCAGCAGCTGCTCAGTTTCATCCCAGATTAAATTTACTAAGGGCTTCCTTATTGAATTTCATAAATCAGAAGGATTTATGAATAATTAAAGGGTTTTAAGGGCTTTTAGAGCATTACATTTGATTGCATTTGTCCTCCACAAGTGATCTGCTGCTCAGCCTACACTAGCTACATAATACGTTATCGTTTTTTATGTTTACTAATTAGTACTGATATGTAAGAAATAATAATATGTACATAATAAAAACCTCATCAAAACTCAAATCATTTAAGATTAGCCCTGAGGTATGTGAAAAACATTTACTTTGAATAGCAATGTGATGACTAAAATGTAATTTTAAATGATTTTATGTCATTTAAAATGTTCATAAATGGGCTCTATGCACAGCTAGAGTTTTTAGCAAAAGATAAACTACCGGAGAAAGATTTTCAATTTCATAAGGTTTATTTTACAGCATTGATGTTGTAATGTAATTAAAATACAATCAGTTAAATAGACTTAAGCATTCATTTAGTTGTTCAAGCGTAAAACGAGGTGAAAGACTGTGTAAACGCTAGCACTGTCAGTATTAGCAGGCTAGCACAGAAACTGAAAATACGGGGATAAAATATATTTCCATATTTTAAAGACATAGTGGGGGAAAAATAGAATTTAATGCAGTGCTTCTCGGCTGACTGAAAACTATGTCCTTGTGCATATACCCCATTGGGAAGTCAGAGAGGTGCAAACACAAGATTACTTAAGCAACAAAATGATAAATATACCAGAAAAAGAACTTGTGCAGGCCAAACTGTGAAAAAAATGCAACCTTGTGGCCCTTATATCATGCCACATTGCCAATGTACTGAGCGATACACTGCAAAATAAATCTAGGTTCCACACAATTGATTTGTGTTAAGACAACATAAAGTAATTGAGTTAACATGAGTTACATTTTTACAGATTTAGGTGGATTGAACATAAAACAGCTAAGTTTTCCCCCCAAATAACTCATTGTTTTGTTTCAGCTCATTTTAAATAAGTAGTTTGAACAAACAGCAAACATCATTTTTGGAGTTTGATGTACGATATCTACAGATTTTATACATTTTTTTATTAAAATGACCCATGCTGTTTTTAGATAGATAACAACAGCTTTCATCTACACTGTTGCACACAATTCATTCATGTTGTCCCAACACATATCCATTAAGTTACCGTAACTATTTTAAGTATATTGAACATAAAAAAACTACGCTTCCACCAAAATCTCCAAAATTGTTTTTTTTAGCTCATTTTAAATTCAAGTTGTTCAAATCAGAAGCATTTTTTGAGTATACATTTTAATATGTAAATCTTACTTCTAAGTCTCAAATGAGCATTGTCTTTAAAAGTGTACTCAAAAAATATCTCATTTGATGAACTTGATTTAATTGAGGGCTGGATTTCTATCCAATAAATTTGTTTAGCACCAACTAAAAAAAACAATTTACACAATTAAAGACAACCGAGTTAGTCCAACCTGAAATAAAAGTGTAAATACATTTATATTTTTATTTAACTTAAACTCAAAGGTCTGATAATATCATGTGTGTCTATCATGTGTCGTACATTTCGAAGTCACTTTTTAAATTTTTTTGTCACAGTTTTATTTTGAAGTAATCCTAAATGATCTAAAAGAGCCCTTTTTAAGCATATTTCATGAGCTACACACACACAGCTGATTGAGACTGATCTCAGAATTAATTTTAGGACAGGTATTGCTCAAAGCAACCAACTGCCTTTTTGAAAATTAAGCTGCCAACACCGAAAGGATGGCTGCTTCTACAGGGTGGTAATCTCAAAACTCAAAGCATTACATAAAACTCTTCTAAATCTTCAAACTAAAGTGAAGACTAAACTCTAACAAGTTTTTTTCTATTAACTTTAAGCACCAAAGCTACTTTTATTGTCAACATTTCCCTCTCTTCATTAAATCCTACACAAAGCATGGAAACTACAAATCCCTAAACCAGGTAGTTGGACCAACTCAATTCCTTCATGTTGTCCCAAAACAAAAAGCTTAAGTTAACCTAATGGTTTAAATATTTAAGTGGACCGAACATAAAACAAATAAATTGTCCAAAGAAATGACAAGAATTGTGTTGTTTCAGCTCATTATAAACAGGTAGTTTGAACAGGCAGCAGAAATCTATTTTTGAGTGTGATGCATTTCAAAGAGGTTAAAAAAAACAGGATTAAAATGATCTAAATGACTCTATCATGCTTTACATGTATTTAAGTTTATATATTGCATATTTATGTAACATCATAAGTGGAGTTCAGAGAACATTATAAAATAAAAATGAATAAATGCAGTTCATAGCGCTGCTGTGAAACACCTCTGTGGATGACTAATTTGCGCAGTTGATAAAAAGACCATGTGACGTATCTCTCTAAAGTAGCACACTTTGAATGCTTAAAACAGACTATTCTCTGTTCTGAAATTAGGGATTCTGTTGCTTGGTAACACAAGCCTCAAAGGGGGCTCGGCTATGAAGAAGGCACCTGTCTGCATCATTTCACTGAATGAGGAGGCGGGGGGGAGATAGCGAGATATAGACGGATTTGATTCATAGAGACAGACAGAGACAGACAGACAGAGAGAGAGAGAGAGAGAGAGAGAGAGAGAGAGAGAGAGAGAGAGAGAGAGAGAGAGAGAGAGAGAGAGAGAGAGAGAGAGAGAGAGACTCACCAGCTCTGGGTGTACTGGATGTCTGGTTCTCCTCTGAGATCTGCTGGGTTAATTTACGCCGAGCCCAGTTCAGGTCCGATTCTTCTTTGGAATGTTCTGTAACAATGCAGAACACATTAAGGTTCTGCGGAATGAACCAACAATTTTTCTGGCAATTGTTTTACACAGCGAATGCCCTACCAGCTGCAACTCGGCACTGAGAGTACAACCCTCAGTGCTGGGAAACACCCACACACTCACCTATTCACACACTATGGGCAATTTAGTTTATTCAGTTCACCTATACCACATATTTTTGGACTGTGGAGGAAACTGAAGCACCCGGAGGCAACTCTCGCAGACAATGGTGTAATTTGAAATGATCACTCTGCTTTGGCTGCACTGTAAATAATTCCTTTACTGTTAAAGTAATTTTTCACAGTAAATTACATTAGTATCACTTTACAGGATTTAACTGTGAAATTCACAGTAATATGCTGCATTCAGAATTGTTTTGTGAAATTAAGGCAGGCAGCATGATTACAGCAAATCACTGTAAAAAGAGCTATATCTCTTACATGCTAGTTATAGGAATTCAAACACTTTTTATTTTATTAAACACAGACATTAATACTCATAAACATTTATGCTATTACAGGCACTTTACTTTTGATATTTGGAAATATTTACAGAATGTTATTGTAGCTCCAAAAAATAAAAGTAAAAACAATTTGGTTACCAACATCTTCAAAATAACAATATAAATTTGAAAGAAAATCATACAGTTTGAAACGACATGAATGTTATAGTACACACTATTCCTGCGCACATTTCTGTCTAAAGATTTTGCATGATAGATGCCCTTTAACTGCACTACAGATGTTATGTAATCAAGCTGAGAATACTACATCAACTGCCATTTAATGGACACTTTATAGTCATGTTACACCTCAAAGCTATACTTGTAAAAACACAGTTTAAAGTACAAAAGTTCAAGCGGTGGACAACCAAAAAATATTGACTGATTTCAGTATAGATATAAATATTACTATCATAGTTTTTGGCTTTCCCAGTGGTGGGTTGCAAATGGAAGGGCATCCACTGGTAAAACATGTGCTGGATATGTTGGCAGTTCATTCCGCTGTGGCGACCCCTGATTAATAAAGGGACTAAGCCGAAAAGAAAATGAATGAATGTATGAATGAATAGTTTTTGACCATAGTGAGCATATATTAGAATGGCTTGTTGTTTATTTTACATTCGATGGGAATTCAAGTCCTATTTAGGAGTTAGCAAGTTGTAATATTGAGGATAGCAGCATTTAACACAGCTACAAGTGAAGTGAAATATCCAGCTAAGGCTTAAATCTGAAAGTGCACAGTGTTTAAAACTATTGATTCATCTATAAAAGAGTCGACTCAGAGTGGTTCGAATGAATTATTAGGGTAACGATTATTTAGCCGAGTCGCCGTGACGTCGATACTCAGACTGTAGAAAGAAAAAGAGGAAGACAAACACTGTAGCAGATCCCGGTTGAATCATGTCGCAAAGACGCTGTGCTCTGAAGTGTGAGGGAAAGCTAGTGTTATTTTCCCTAGCCAAAGATGAATCAAAAATACCTCAGCATTATAGCCCCAGCCTTGTGCTGTATTCCTGTAATTTTTCTGACGAGTGCTTCAGCAATCTACATGCTTACAACATGGCATTCGTCAGCCATTTGCTAAAGGAAGGTTCAGAAAAGACTACTGATGTACGGGACTTTGTCAGAGCTTGTCAGAAACTTTACAGTACACAGTTCATGGATCAGTTTCTTCCTCCATTTCACAAGTGTAAGTAATTTAAGTGTGATTAAAATGGTTGCCTCCTTGTTTTCTCTAGCTTGCAAATTAGGTATTTAATTGTGTTTTGGTACTTGTAATCGTTCCACGCGGCTTGCACTGTATCTGGTGAACTCTTTATATTCTAATATCTAAATCTAAATCCACGTTGAAAACGTGACGTGTGCCACTTTGTTTACAGATTTAAATGCATTTGTGAGCTCACAATCTACTGCCGTTTGTCGTTGCTATGGCCACCGTCAGCTGTTACTACATACGTGCGGCGGTCAAGTTTAAAAATAGTTCAGCTTTTGCTGCTGTGTGGATTAATACTGAATGTGTGTCACTGTTTTTACTTATGATTGAGAATAGAGCAATATGCTGGTGTTTAACTGCACTGCTTTAATGTACTAACTCACACATACACTCTGCACTCTGACTACTTCAACAATGTTGATAAGCTGTGGTGGGATTTTCTCTTCGTCTCGTGCTGAACGCTGTCGACTAATCGCAACAGACTGGGTCATCGGACCAATCAGCGCAGATTAGCTTCTTGCTAAAAAGGGGTTTGGGAACAAATTAATTACTGAACGAATCAGTGATTGGGGTAATTAGGTAAAAATAAATGCATATTATAAGACAATGAAAGTGTTTTTTGACCTTGCATGTGTATCAGCCTGTAGTTGGAGACCCCATAAACTAAAATATGACTTTTTTAAATGCATAATAGGGGCTCTTTAAATATTTGCTCTGAGAAAGACGGTGATGTACTTTTTCTACAAAAGCAACAAGAAGCTGAAACTCGAAAATTACAAAATGAACAATTTGCACCAAGGCCATTTTTAAAATCATTATTACATAAATGACAATAATAATTTCATTCCTCACTGCTTTTTCTTTGTTTTTGACTTTATGGGCAACATTCATGTGATCTTTCTGACACGACTTGAATGGTAAAAGACCAGAAATGTAAGTTTAAGATTATATTAAGATTTCTACTATTTTTTAAGAAGTCTCTTTGGCTGCATTTATTTGATCAAAAATATTGTGAAATACTATAAAATCAAAAAAGAACAGTTTTGAAGTACCACGTGATAAAACAGTGCTGCTTAATATTATTAAAGTGATAGTTTACACAAAAATGAAATATCTGTCATCTCTCACTCTCTCCCTTCACTTGTTCCAAACCTGTTTGAGTTTTTTCTTCTGTTGAAAGCAAAAGAAGATATTTTGAAGAAAGCTGAAATCCTGTAAACACTGACTACCATAGTACTTGTTTTTACTATGGAAGTCAGTGGTTACATGTTTTCAGCTTTCTTCAAAATATCTTCTTTTGCTTTCAACAGAAGAAAGAGGCTCATAAAGGTTTATAACCACTTGACGGTGAGTAAATAGTGAGTACATCTTCATTGTTTGGTAAACTATCCCTTTAATTTAACTATTCCCCTTTTTAAATTCAAATAAAAATAAGTCTACTTTCATTTTTTCCCTCTTTTTTTCATTGGACACCCGCTGTGTCCAACTTCAACACCAACTCATTTAAAAATAGGTGAATGATTGAGGCAATCAGAATGCTTCCTCCCAACCACTCAAGTCACCATGGAAACCAGATCCAAAAGCAGTGATTAATGAGTGGTGTGGAACTGGATCAGAGCCTGGAGAGGGTGTGGTTTTACTCATGAACCAAATGACAAAGATAGTTCTCATTTGCATATGCAAAGTAATCAGTTCCAAATATAACCGCAATAGACTATCTGCTTAAAAATAGGGAAGGTTATAGCTAAGGTTTTAACGGTATTACTACTTTTATCAATACCACTTATCGGTTGGGTACTTTAACGGTTCTCTTATCGGTACTTTTTGTACTGTTTTTTTACGAAAAAAAAAACAACAACAACAACAAATTGAACAGAATTAACAACACTTTAGTTTATTATTATATTTTAATGTAAAATAAAATGAAACCAATAAAACAAATAAATACATTTTTCTTGTAAAAAAAATCTACATGTTTGCCTTTTCTGGCAGAAGTCGGGATCTTTCTTGGTTTATTGTGCTCCCTGCAGTTAAAAATACCCTCGTTGAGTTGCAAAATGCAGTTAAATGAGATAATGTGTATGATTTTTCATTAATGCATTTCATTAATAACAGTGTTTTGGGAGTTAACTGTGTTTTCAATAAAGTTTTGGAGCATCTTGCA
The DNA here is from genome assembly GCF_903798145.1 of Danio aesculapii. Lineage (NCBI taxonomy): Eukaryota > Metazoa > Chordata > Actinopteri > Cypriniformes > Danionidae > Danio > Danio aesculapii. Next base: position 36,044,019 of record NC_079448.1, read on the forward strand.
ATGCAAAAATAAGCTATTTTTTATCATTTCTTAAGCAGTTTATTATTGGGCTATTCATATGCTATATTTGTAAATACAGCTGATGTAAACGCATTTTTAATGTTTAATATTTATTTAGGCTACTGCAGAAAAAAATACTGTTTTCATTGTAACAGAATGTGTGTGTGTGTTTATTTAATTGTTATACTAGTTTAGGTGATTGACTACTGGCATAACGATGTGGATGACGTAACGATACCATTAGTTGCTAGGCAGTCAAAAACTTCTTATTTGTCTTTATGCATTTAATGCACTTTTGAAAGATACTTTCACTTAGCCAGATTGCTTGCGTTTCCACTTATACAAGAAAACAACTTGTTGCAAAGGGCCTAGTTGCTGTCCACTCGAGAAATACAACTCGTTTGGTTCACTCCACAAGCGAACCAAGCTTACGAGCTGTGTGTTTGCGCGAGTCTGTCAGAGTTTATCGATATTTTAGTCTTTTATAATGTAACACCGATACCGATAAAGTACCGAGTTTCGGTACCCATCCCTACTTACAAATATTACATAAAGACAATAGCATGGTAGTGATTACTAAAATTCAACATGATTGATGCATAACAACATGACAACACAGTAAATGTCTTTTAATATGATTTGATTTTTATTTCAATTCTAAGTAGCATATTTATTTATTTATTTCGTTTTTGGTGGTGATCATTGTATTAGGTTTCTCAGGTTTTTTGACATAACCATAGATCCTCGTCTCCACATGCACTGTGTTTGACATGGTGATGTTGTCGACTATTATTAAAGTGCAGCTTCAGTTTCTAAAAATTCACATTTGTTTCATTCATTTGCCGATTCCAGTGTTACTGTTTTAGGCGCTGCTTAACATTCAGACTCGACCTCCCTGAGGAACTCATTACTCACTCAGACAGCTATATAAGTTAAAGGCACTGTGAAGAGATCAAATAATAAGCAACAAAGGGGAATGACAACCCAGAAGCAGGTCACATTTTGCAGTTTTTTCCCCTCATCTCTGTCAGCATCTGTTTGGGCTTTTCGACAGGGTGTTGAAATGTCAGCTCTGGTGCAGCTCATTGGGTAGCTGACATGTCCTGAGGTGTTATACTCCATACTCAGTCCTAAAAAGCTACTATTTATTTTCTTGTATTATATTTGCATCTTTTAAAAGATCATAATAAGTTTTAGATGAAGATAAAAAGTTTCTTTTTGCTTACAGTTATCAATTCACTAGACCTGTGATGGCAAATATCGTACAAAAAAATAAAATTGACGTTATCAAGAGGGTGATGTTGAGTTCATTTATATTCATTATTCCTTTTATAAGCATATATTACATCTATCCATCAATCCATCCATTCATCTATCCATCCCTCCATATATACTACCCATGGACATATCCATCTATGTATCCATCCATCCATTTATCTATCCATGCACATATCCATACTATCCATCCATCCATCCATCCATCCATCCATCCATCCATCTGTTTATATATATATACCCTATGCACATATCCATATATCCATCCATCCATCATCCATGCATACATACATATATATCCATCCTATCCATCCATCCATTTATACTACACATGCACATTTCCATCTATCCATCCACATATCCATACCATCCATCCATCCATCTGTCTGTCTGTCTCTCCATCCATTCATATATACTACCCATGCACATATCCATCTTTCCATCCATCCATACACATATCCATACCATCTGTCCGTCCGTAGATTATCTATCTATCTATCCATCTATCTATCCATCTATCTATCTATCTAATATATATATATATATATATATATATATATATATATATATATATATATATATATATATATATATATATATATACACATACATACATACATACACATGCATGCATGCATACATCCACACTATCTATCCATCCATCCATCCACCTATCTATATCCATCCATCAATATATACTACCCATGCACATATCCATACCATCCATTCATCCATCCATACTTACTATCCATTAATCTAAACAATGGTGATAAATAGCCTAAAATGGTTCTTTGGCTTGTAATAATAGGGGAGCCATAGCCAGTGTGTAGCATCTATATTTTTAACGTTGGTGATATTTTTATTGTTCTAAGTAGCACGTTAGCCACTCCAAAAACAATTTAAATCAATGCTGGTGGTATATAGCACTTAAATTGGCTCCCCTGAATGATTAGGAGCCAAAAAACAAACAAACCACTAATCAGTGATAACCTCTACTATCACAAAGAACCACCAAAAGACCTAAGCTGCGTCCAAAATCGCATACTTCCACATTACTGTATATAGTATGCTAAAAACAGTAGGCAAGAAGTACCCGGAAGACCTACTACTTTAAGGCGAGATTCTAAGATGTGCATACGATGGACGCTACGCTATCCCTTAATGATTCATGAGAGAATTCATGAATGGGAGTGAAGCTACACAACTGACGCAGGTAGGCCATGTGATCATGACAAAATGGCAGATGTAGTACACTGAGTTCCATTCATACTACTGACATCCATACTGTATAGAACATACTTTTCTAACGGTCGAGTAGTAAATTAAAATTGAAATGTAGCACCTACTAGGCAATTTGTACCTAGGCAATGTAGCTAGGCGATGTAGCACCTACTAGTAGGCGATTTCAGACGCAGCCCTATTTATTTATTTTTTGTTAAACACAAAAAAGTCATTCTGAGGAATGTTGAAATACCTGTGCTTAAAATAAATGTGTTTAACTGCAGAGAGAAAGGTATAAAGTTTTGGAACAATCTTCACTTTAGGGTGAACCAACCAGCCATTTAACTGCTCCATAATTATTTACAGCAAAATATTTGTGTCTCTAAAAATGGTGTGCGATAACATGGTGTGACTCCAACCCCTGCTGATTCAACCCTGTAACATCTGAAGATGAGTAATAGTAAAGACCCGAGACACAGGAGTGATGTCCAGGTAACAATGCTCAGGAGGATCTGAGCGGTCACTGTGAAATATGTCAGGCTGAAGCAGCGTTCGCAGTGATGCCCTTTAGAGACAGCCAATTATGTGCCTGCCATGGTCTGCCACCCCTGCAGCTCAGTTGGTCCCTGCTGCTGCACCTCCATTAGTGCTTTTGGGCTTTCACTTCATGCTTCCAAACGAATGGCATGAACAAATCGATTAATTAGGATGCTGCTCACAAGCTGATCCTAAGTGCCAACTATTCAGTGATTTTTAGGTGTCATAATTTTTAAATCAGCTTAAAATGGAATTATAATAGTCTTTTAGCACTACAAACATAGAAAAAAATATATAGGGACTTGTTTGTTATTGTTGTGATCTCATGTGAGTGACAGTGTGTCCCAATTTTGTGCTGGCAAATGTAACAAGATGGACAGTATAAAAGCTTGGAACGTGATTAAGACCAAAAGGCTTAACACAAAATGTGAAGTTTCATTGTGTCAACACAGTTCAATGCTTCATCAATCATAACATCCAATGAAATGTCTCTATTTTAGGCTATATTTGCATATCTGATATTGCTTTTGAAGATATGCATGCTTTTACTTTCACTTTCACAATCGTTTTATTGGTTAGTCTCTTATGCAGAATATATATCCTGTGTTTTAGGATCAAAAATACAGTTAAGCATTGAAAAAATCTGTCATGACTGAAAAGGTAAGGATTGTACAATTTTGTGATTATTGTTTCATTCCTGTTCACTTTAAACCAGACAAAGAGATAAAGCATTGTGGTTAGATTGCATTTATTTAAATGGACAGATGCAGACTGTGTTGTTTAATTAACTTCAAATTGATGCTTCCAACTTGATCCTTTTCAATAACAAATCTTTTATAATGACAAACGTTTCAGAGCATGCGGACCATGATTTTTATGTTGCTTATTTTCTTCCACTGTGTGTGGTTGCCACTGCATGCATGCTTCAGATTACAAATTACTTCAGTGTTTAAAAATGCAAACTAACAGTTTACAAAGGATTTATTTGATCACAAGTATCTTTAACAATTATTTAGTGATTTAACTACACAAAACAAGACAATTAATCTTCAAAGCCTTAAAATGTGCAACCGCCATAATACTGTCACATTATTTTTTCATTATAATTATATATATATATATATATATATATATATATATATATATATATATATATATATATATATATATATATATATATATATTATCAATATCTTAATTAAAAATTTATATATTAAGTTAAATGTTATAATTGAGACGGCTGATGTTTATTCATGAAGGCTATATATAGTCAAGGTAAAGTGAGGTGTACACATGCAAATATCATTCTCTTTAAATCGCATTCTAAATTCTCAACACAGTCAAACTGAGCAGGTTCATGAGTATAGGCCTACTAAAGAATCACACTCAAAACAGGTCCAAAGCAGTTCTGACAACTAAACTAAAAAGCCAGCAGCCAGCTCTCTGCAACTCTCACATGGTCGCCCACTGAAGCTAAGGAGGACTGCGGCCGCTTAGTACCAGGATGGGAGACCACATGGGAAAGCTAGGTTGCTGCCGGAAGTGGTGTTAGTGAGGCCAACAGGGGGTGCTCAATCTGCGGTCCTAACGCCCCAGTATAAATGGGGACCATAGACTGTAAAATATATGGACGTAGCATCCGTGACGTCACCCATAGGTTTCTGAAGAGCGCAAAAGAAGCTACGAGTATAGGCGCAGCCAACCGTCGCCTTTTGTTCGCCCGTCATCGCACCCACGGCGGGATACCAAACAAGGGCAAAGAGGCGGAGAGTGAGCGGAGCTACAGACACCTGCTGGCACTTTGCTTAGACATGGCAGACAGACTTTACTTTGGGAGAAACGCTTGATACTTTATCACCTGGGACTCATTTGTGTTCTGACCACATGTGCTTGGTTGTACACTATATCAATAAAGTGTTTAGACTTTTAAAAACACTGTAGTAATACAGTGAGCCACTAAGCGGAAACCGCGAATTGCTTCCAAACACTTGAAATATATGTGTTAGTAAATGCAAGACTATTGATGAAATCCAGCATAACACAGTATGACAACGCTTCAGATGACTGTTCTAGAGCCTACAGCTAATTAATCTGTCACATTCTGGAGTGCTTTACGGGTCTAAAGAAAATATCAATGATAAATGATCTTAAATAAAACAAATACATTTATAGAGATGGTACACAAGTATATAACTTTACTCACATGGGAAACGAGGCCACATGAATGGTTTGTGAGCACAATTAAGTACACACAGCATCCCATATCATCTGATAATTGTAAAAAATAAGTCCAAAAGGCAGCTGACTGTGTAAAGCCACATAAAACAACACAAAAATACGATGAATATGCCGAGATCAGTGGCTAATCTGCCAGATTCAGCTGAGGTGAAGTGACGGCGACCAGCGAGACCTAGCTGTCACTCAAATGGCCACGCCCATAATTATGCAAACTTAATATAACCTAATATAAAGGAAACGGATGAGTTATAAAAAAAAACACCCCCCTCACAGTTGTCATGGAGGGTAATAATAGCTATTTGAACCAAAATCGTTCTTTGTACCAGGCTGTAATTGCAAATTGCTCTATTATGGAGCCAAGACTAGCGGAATTTTGATGAATTGCAGTTTCAGTTACTTCCGTATTGGCTTCCCGAGGAAGAGCGGGAGGTTGCCGCTTGATGGGGACTCTATACTGCTCAGTTGAGCCCCATCTTTTGGATGAGACGTTAAACTGAGGTCCTGACTCTCTGTGGTCGCTAAAAATCCCAGGATGTCCTTCGAAAAAGAGTAGGGGTGTAACCCCGGCATCTTGGCCAAATTTGCCCTCTGTCCATCATGGCCTCCTAAGCATATCCTAATTGGCTTCGTCACTATGTCTCCTCTCCTCCAATCAGCTGGTGTGTGATGTGCAGTCTGGCGCAATATGGCTGCCGTTGCATCATCCAGGTGGATGCTGCACATTGGTGGTGGATGAGGAGTTTTTCCCCGTTGTGTAAAGCGCTTTGAATGTTTAGAAAAGCACTATATAAATATAAGGAATTATTATTATTATTATAAATGTCTGACTTTTGGACCCCATTGCCTTCCTTAGGGAAGAGATGACATTGTAGGCAGGAAAAATTATTGTTAAAAAAAAAAAGACAATTATTTTAAATGACAGGGATCAATCATTTAAAGCTTAATAATTATTTTAAAAAAGTGTTTGTCATATTTCATGAATTCAAATGAATTTCTATCAGTATGTAGAAGCTGAAGAGATTCCTCTAGTCTAGGACAAATGATTAGCATAATGTTACATTTTTGCACGCTGATACAAAAGTTTTAGACTTTTAAAAGCCAAATTATGATATTCATTATTATTAATATTTATTTTAAAATATTCGTGTTACATGTGAATGTCTATAAAAACATATAACCACTCCAGTTTTCGAGGATTAATTGATCTGTGAGAGCAAAGGCGAACTTAATTCAGAATTTTTTTATCCTCTGCTTGAATGACATGAAATTATTTTGTGATTGAACCATATAACTAAAAAAAATAGATGGGATAATACATTTTAAATGGTTTTTATTCGGGTTTAAGCGTGATCTCTCTCAATTCTGTTTCTCATTCTTGGTAAACGTTAGGTCTATCTGATCACACGATTACTGCTACTCATCTTGTGTTGAAACACATCCATCTTGCATAGCAGGAACACATTATTATGACAAATGCAGGATGATAAATTATAAATGTACCACATCTCAACAACCACGAAAATTGGGATATTCTTCACATTATCATGCACAATGTTCCGGCATATAATATCTGAAAATTCACATCAGTATTATGAGCAGGTAGACTAAACGCACCTGTTACGTGGAGAATTTGAGCGAAGCAGGTTACGGCGATGAGCCCCACAGCACATATGAAGAGCCGATAGAAGAGCCGCTGCCGTCTGGATGTCAACACCGCCTTCATCCCTCCACCACACCTCTCAAAACACCTCCATCCAAGAGAGAAGCCCTCTTCTTTCATTCACACCGCATACAGTGGCCTTTCTTTTCAACATACGGCGGACTAGCTCGCTTAAATTCAGCCTGTCGATGCCTCAGCATCCTATCGCTTCAATAAAGACATAACCTTACTGTCATCCTTCACTTACCGATATGTGCCCTTTCCAAATATAACAACACAACAAAAAAGCTCAAACTGTCGCCGAGCAAGAAATAACAGATATATTCAGACGTTTTCGCACATTGTCTCAGCTAATAAGCATTCTAAGCACATGCAGCTCCATCTGTGTCGCTGTGTCTCGGTCTCTCTCCTCCCTCACTGGAGCTCGAGTCTCCGTCACTGAGGGAGTTTCCCAGACTCACAACTGCGCCCTCATGCAGGGTTCACTGTTACAACAACACCAATGTACAACTAGGCTACTAGAAATATACTGGCCACAAGAATACTTGGGCTTCTTTCCGAAACAGGGAATAAAATGGGGATAAACTCTTGAAATTTGCTTTGACGTTTTTACTTTAAAGTAGTAAATATAGGCTAGTGAACATCATCACTAAAGTAGTTTTCCCCTACCATTAAAATAAGACAAAAAAATAGACCCATGTGAACCATTACAGCTGAAGTTTGCAATAATTTTGCTATTTTACATATTTTGCTTAAATCAACATTTACTGTAACAAAATTAAATATATTAAAACAACAGAGTTGTATACACTCACTAGTCACTTTATTAGGACCCCCTTTTTGCCTTCAGAACTGCCTTAATCCTTCGTGGCATAGATTCATCAAGGTACTGGAAATATTCCTCTGAGATTTTGGTCCATATTGACAAGATAGCATCCCGCAGTTGTGGCAGATTTGTCGGCTGCACATCCATGATGCGAATCTCCCCTTCCACCACGTCCCAAAGGTGCGATTGTTACTAATGGGCCCAAAGTGTCCCAAGCAAACATCCCCCACACCATTACACCACCACCAGCCTGAACCGTTAATGCTTTCACGTTGTTGACGCCAAATTGTAACCCCACCATCCGAATGTCGCAGCAGAAATAGAGACTCATCAGACCAGGCAACGTTTTTTTCCAATCTTTTATTGTACAGTTTTGGTGAGCCTGTGTGAATTGGAGCCTCAGTTTCCTGTTCTTACTGTAGCTGACAAGAGTGGCACTCGATGTGGTCTTCTGCTGCTGTAGTCCATCCGCCTCAAGGTTGGACGTGTTGTGTGTTCAGAGATGCTCTTCTGCATACCTCGGTTGTATAGAGTGGTTATTTGAGTTACTGTTGCCTTTCGATCAGCTCGAACCAGTCTGGCCATTCTTCTCTGACCTCTGGCATCAACCAGGCATTTGCGGCCTTTACTCTTTTTCAGACCATTCTCTGTAAACCCTAGAGATGGTCGTGCGTGAAAATCCCAGTAGATCAGCAGTTTCTGAAATACTCAGACCTGTCCATCTGGCACCAAAAACCATGCCACATTCAAAGACACTTAAATCACCTTTCTTCCCCATTCTGATGCCTGGTTTGAACTGCAGCAGATCGTCTTAACCATGTCTACATGCCTAAATACATTGAGTTGCTGCCATGCGATTGGCTGATTAGAAACTTGCGTTAACAAGCAGTTGGACAGACGTACCTAATAAAGTGGCCAGCGAGTAAGTAAAAGTTCAGCTGATGATACAATCTAAAAAATATTTTAATATAGAATTTTTTTATGGTCCTGAATAAAATTATGATTGAAATAATTTATAATTAAAGTAAAATCTTTATTTTAATATACAAAATCTCAGTGTTAACAAACCCTTAACTAAGAGTTTTAGCTTAATTTACTGCAAGTACTAATTTGGAGCTTATTAATAGTTAGCAAGTTATTAGTTGGGTTTAAGTATTGGATAAGGGATGTAGAATAATATCACACTTTATACGTATTCATTAAGAAAGGCCACATCTGAATAATAAGCAGGCAATACCCCAGTAGTTAATAGTGGGAATTGTTACTTAAACGTTACCATTAGTCTTTTAAACTACAACAGGTGCATTGGGCACTTAAAGGGATTTTTACCCAAAAATAATAATATCAGTTTGTATTTCACATGTTGTTAAATCACACGGATAAATCACAATGGTGTGGAGTGAACTAATTCAGGGCAGTTTGCTGAAGCAGTGGGTTAAATGTGATAATACTTTAAATCGCATTGTTTTTGCACAGGCATTTGTTTCCTAGACTCAGAAGTGCTGGTAGTCACTACCAAGCACCAATGCTTCAACTAAAAATCTAATTAACTGAGGGAAAAGTAATGGATTTAAATCTTGGATAGCCTGACAGTGAGTAAATTAATTTCAAATTTAATTTGAGTGAATAAGGTATTCCTTAAAGATACATCTAAAAAAATTAATATCAAAACAAATAGGCATTTATTTTAAAGACAGAAGAATAATCGGTATGCATTTATAGCAAATATAAACATCAGACTAATGGTAAACAATATTCAGTGCAATACTAAACAAAAAGACACTTCTTGTTTAATTAAAATAAGGGAAAAAACATGACGGCTTGGCATATACCACATTCACATTTGATTTAACCGATTTTTGGCACATCAATGAAAAAAAAAAAAAAAAGTGGTTTTTCCCTTTCCAAAAATGCTTGCTTCACAAAAGCAAAGACAGCACAGAAAAAAACAACAACAAAATAAACTAAATAAAACTAAATATTTAAAATTATATATTTCTCATCCACCAAATGATCAACAATTAATCATCAAGGATGCTGCAATGAGGAAAGGCATTTGTTAAGTGAAATCAGAAATCTTCAGGTCCTGCTGGTTCTTCAGATAAAAAGAGGGCTGGTAAGTTTTGGAGTGAGCGCAGCATGCAGTCGCTGCTTCAGGCTCAACAGCATGCCATTCTGCATCAGTGTATTAAAATTGCATTGAGAAAACGGCTACAGTATCAGTGCACGGCCTGTTTTTTAGGCTCTAGAGAAGCAGTCACCTTGAAGTTTATGCCGTCTCCAGGCAGTGGAGAAGGTATCAACGGACAGAGCCAGCAGAAGTACCAGTTCATGCCAAGGCATTCCCTGATGTTGGCCATGGTTCCCAGACTGTACGGCCGTCGGGTAGAGTACCACTCGCGGGTAGTCTGTCCTCTCAGCATCAGAGCCACATGAAAGAAGAGGAAGGCAGCGACCAGCAGAAAGCCCACCACACAAGTGTCAGCAATAAACGCAAAAGCAAAGGCCCGTGTAGTCACCTGTCCTGTGATTGTAGAAAAACTTTGTTAATACAGGGTTGATGTAATGTATTTTTATTTTTAAAGCCATGTTAGCCACAAAGGTGTCACTTCCCTAAAAATGTCCTTAAGAGAGTTTATTTCACAAAAAAGGCATCTGGAATCATTAAAAGCAGGACAACACAGTAGAATGTGTTTTACTGTATGAGGAATAGTACAGTACAAACACGAGTGGGGGCTTCGGTTAATGGGTCAAAAAATTGTGAATAAATGAATACCTAGTTGAAAATTGTGAATACATGGATCTTTTTTTTTGTTTGAAAAATTTATTTACCTTATTTTATTTGTGCATGTTGCGTTAAAGGCAAAATTATTTGCCCTTCTGTGAAATTTTTATTCATTCAAATATTTCTGTGATGTTCAACAGAACATTTATCACAGTATTTCCTATTATATTTTATCTTCTGAATAAAGCATATTCTATTTAGTTTGACAGGAATTAAAGCAGTTTTTTATTAATAAAAAATCATTTAAAGTAGATTACTAGTTTACATAATAGTTTTTTTTTGTCAAGAGGCTACAGAACAAACCATATGCCTTTTTATTATTAAAATGATAACTTTTTTAATTTAAAATATTTCAACATATAATAGTCACAAATCAATCTAAATATACTGATTTGTTGCTAGAAACATTTTTCATTACGATTTAAGTGAAAAATATCTGTGTGCTTAATATTTTAGAATTACTAGAATTTTAGAAAATCCACTGGAACTATTTATTTAAAATATATTTTTGATATAAATATTATTTATAAATATTATACATATTTTATACTATTATAAATGTAAAAACAGTTTTTATTAATGTTAATATTTATTTTATTCTATAAAGGTCTGGTGATATTTCTTCAAAAAAAAATGTAACTATCATGTATAGCTTTTAAAAATAAAACATTGCACATCTTATTTTATGTAAAAAATTAAGACAGCATCTAAATGATAAGACCATTCTTAATAATAAAATAATAATAATAATAAGAAGAATAAAAACATTTTAGTTAAAGAATTATAAATCATAAATCCAGAGAGAATTTTAGTGGGCTCTTAAAAAGACAGTTGCTGTAGAGGCCTGGCAGAGCACCATCACGGATGAAACCCAGCATCTGGTGATGTCCATGCGTTCCAGACTTCAGACTAATGACTGCAAAGGATTTGCAACCAAGTATTAAAAAGTAAAAGTTTGAAATATGATTATGATTCTGTCCAATTACTTTTGGATCCTTAACAAGTGGGAGGCACATTTGCAAACTGTTGTAATTCCTACAGCGTTCGCCTGATTTAGATGTAAATACCCTCAAATTAAAGCAGACAGTCTGCAGTTAAAGCACATCTTGTTTAATTTCAAATGCATTGTGCTGATGTATAGAGCCAAAAATGTTAGAATGTTAGAATTGTGTCGATGTCCAAATATTTATGGACCTATCTGTATATGTATCAACTTTACCTGAATAGTTTTACCTGAATAGTTGCAAACTTTTAAAGTGTCACAATGGTTCTGGGATTGTCGCTCTGTCCATTATTAAAGTAATGTTATGTAATGTGATTGCCAGTGTAGCTGGATAGTTTGCTTCATGGTTTATGATGCTTTAACAAAGATTTTTTTTAATTCCCTATGGGTAAAACGAATGAGGAAAAAACACTTCTAGACATGCACTACAGCACTCTATAGTGTCAGTACATATCCATTTCCACAACACACTCAACTCTTATTTCAAGAAATCAATGAAACTTAAGACTTTTCATGAAATTACAGATTCTTTCCCAGAGCAGACACTCATTAGAAAACTCACCAGAGACGAGCATTATCCAGGGCACGAGTAAAAGCATGACACTGTGAAACGTCACGCCCTCCTTCAGGATGAAAATGAAGACTTCAGCGTTCATGACGACTGCATAGAGCAGCCCTGCCCACATGAAGAGCAGACAGGTCAGGAAATACCGGTAATTGTGGAAGCCGACGCACTGGCCAAAAAACACACAGTGGTGATCACGCCGAAGCACACACACGTTACAGTCATAGCAGTGCGAGCATCGTGGAGGAGTGTGTGTCTCACAGTTGTAACAGTACCTGAAGAAAACATCAAATCACAACAGTTAATAATGAGCTTTCTCCATGAACTGGAGAACACCACATAAGCTGAAAAACAGATTTAAAAGTACAAATGAATGATAAATATAAATACAGTGCAAATGCAAAATCATGCACCTGACAGTGCTAAGATTTGGGGCTTTTTGGCTTTATTTTTTCCCCCAGTCAGATATAAATAAAACACCAAGAATATTTTTGTGTGTTTATTTTGTTGCAAATTATCAGTTTGTTTTTGTAGATTAAAGTTCCAATGCACACTTTTAATAGCTGTATTCACAAAATTAGCTTTTTTTCTCCTGCACCGAGCAATAAATCTCTACTTCATCAACACTTATTGTGCGTGGACCGATATTAACAGTCTGAATTATTTCTGTACTTCTAAGGTTTACAGAGGGATATATTCACACACAATTTGTCGCATTATATGTAACTTTTTAGCCAGTAAATTTTTTTTTTCAGTTATTCCTGGATAAAATTAAACTAATTTCTAAATTAAGTACAGTATAAAACGATACAAAAGACACCAAAAATCTTCTGTGAGAAACCTTTTGGCTTCAATATGTAAATAAAAATTTCAATAAATAAAAACTAAAATTTTACACTATAAATTTCTAGACAAGAATATTACACCTGACTTTATCCAATGTGCTAGAAATGTTTGGAAAATGGCACATATTTAATGCTTTATTTAAATTTGTAAACAAAATATTTTGAAATACTTAGAATAAAAAGCTGCAACCCTTTAAGTAATCAATCAACTGGGTAATAATCGTGACAATAACTGTTTTTACACTATTCATATGCAGTGTTTTGCTTTAAATGGATAGTTCACCCAAAAAATTACATTTCCTCCCCATTTACTCACTTAAGTGCTTATATATATATATATATATATATATATATATATATATATATATATATATATTATTTTTTTCTTCAATTTCTCTCTTCGATTGATCACAAATAGTAACACTTTACAATAAGGTTGTATTCGTTAATGTTAGTTAATGCATTTACTAACATGAACAAACAATGAACATCACATTTATTACAGTATGTTCATGTTAGCTAACGTTAGTTAATGAAAATATAATTTTTCATTGTTAGTTCGTTAACTCACTGTGCATTAACTTATGTAAACAAGCATGAGTTTAAATGTTAATAATGCATTAGTAAATGCAAAACTATGATTAATAAATGCTACAAGCGTTGTTCATAATTTGTTAATGTTAGTAAATTTATTAACTAATAAAACCTTATTGTAAAACATGACCAAAGAAATATATATTGACCAATGTTGGCAACCAGCAGCCACCAACACTTTTAGACCATTTCAATGTGGTCATGTCCCTGGCACATGAACATTTCCTGCTTATCAAACGATTTCATAACTGTAACAAGAGGCAATTCAATCATAATTTAATGTAAAACAGCTATCATAATATTATTTATCAATATGTGCCTCTTTTTAGATTCTCGGAAGCTATAGAGATTAAAAATGTAAAACAGGAAACACGGGATCATTGTTTTAGTTTACATACCTCAAAATTGTCTATTGTAGGAAAAATAACCTTATTCAATAGATTACACAACACAGAAATTCAAGCAGGTTTGGAAGAAGTAAAAGATGAGTAAATGATAACAGAATTTTCTTTTTTTTGTGTGAACTATCTCTTTAACCATCAATACAAGCAAGTTACCTCCAACCTTGACCCAAAGTATCTCCTCCAAGAAACACTCCTCGAATACTGGGGTTGGTTTTCACGAACAGCGAGGCGTTCCAGGTTATGTTTCCCAGCATGAAGTACTGGGCGAAGAGATGCAAGCCAGTCCAAATAGTGGACCAGTCGGTCTTCTTCTGCTCCTGTTCAAAAGGAGCCTCGACCAGCACCAGATAACTGACCTCTGCGGTGATGGAGAACACCAACACGGCGTTCAGGACGATCGGCAGCTGACGACCGGTTGACTCCACCTTACACCATACTCTGCTCATAAAGCTGGTCATGTTTTCAGCCTTAAATCAAACCAAACGCTCCTTGACACACAACCTGCTTAACCTGTTTTCTACCTGTAAAAAGCCACTCGGTCCACGTTTGCTCGAATCTGAACACAAAAAGGAAAGAGAGACAATTGGCAGAGACGTTAAAGTCATTAAACGACACATTTTATTTAATGAAGGCACGATAAACAGAACGTTGTAATGAATTAACAGCTGCTAATAAAGCATTGAAGGTTCAAGTAATTATCGCGGACAGAAACAATCAGTTGGACACTAAGAAATATCCGTAATATATTGTAAGTGAGTGATACCGACCTGTCATTCCATTCAGAATATTGTCCCGACAATAAATGCAGAGCAAATCTTTCACAGTGAGCTGCTGCTTCTGCTTCTGGCTAAAAACATTTGGCACATGACAGGTCTGTGTCGCAGCTGAAATATTCCGTCTTCCGCAACGCCACTCTAAAAGAGTTCCACACTGAAATAATGCGCTTGTACAAAAATCTACCAAATTTACTTCATAGTCTGTTTTTTTAATCACATAAGGTTTTGGCAAACAAACAAACTTCTAAACAAGCAATTAAATAAACAAACATTTATAAAGAATAAAAAATAAAAAAACAGAAAATATTTTTTAAACAGATCATATATCTTTTTAGTTTCCCAGAGATGGGTTGCGGCTGGAAGGGCATCCGCTGCGTAAAAACTTGCTGGATAAGTTGGCGGTTCATTCCACTGTGGCAACTGTGGCAATTAATAAAGGCACTAAGTCGACAAGAAAATGAAATGAAATATATCTTTTTACATCCACCGTTACATTTGTGCAAACTGCGCAGTTGTTTTATATTTATTATTTTAATTATGATTTAATATGTGATTTCTTATAATTTAATTCTATGTATTTTAACAAATATAAAATATAATATAAAATCATTTTATTTACATTGATACACTGTTAAAAATCTGTGAAAATAAAAAATAACAGCTGTAAAAAAGTCTTAAATATGTTTTTGGTCTTATTTAGTTGAGTATTACTACGATTGCTATTATTTCTGCTCATAGACATTAACTTATATAACAGATAAATGTCTATCCCAATGCGTGTGAAAGAGTGTGTGGGTGATTCCCAGTGTTGGGTTGCAGCTGGAAGGGCATCTGCTGCGTAAAACATATGCTGGATAAGTTGGCGGTTCATTCCGCTGTAGCGACCCCTGATTAATAATGGGACAAACCAGAAAATGAATGAATGAATGAATAAATGTCTATCCTTTTCGATCCTTCTACTGTCTGTGTCGCAGCTGAAATATTCCGTCTGCCGCAAAGTTTTTTAATCACATAAGGTTTTGGCAAACAAACAAACTTTTAAACAAACAAATAAATAAAAAAACATTTATTACTTTATATAAAAGAAATAAGATTTTTTCCCCCAAATAAATTATATATATATGTAATGTTTCATTTACATACAAACTGTGCATTTGTGTTATATTATTTTAATTATGATTCATGATTTAATATATGATTTATTATAATTTAATTAAATGCATTTTAACTAACATAAAATAAACAAATACGATTGTTTTAATTACATTGATTCATTGTAAAAAATACTGTGAAATGAAAAAAAAAATCACAGCTGTGAAAATACGTCTTCAATATTTTCATGGTCTTATTTAGTTGAGAATTTAGTACAGTATTATAATGATCGCTTTTATTCCTTGGGAAACAATACCGCAACAACTTTTTGTAAATAAATAAATAAATAAATAAATAAATAAATAAATAAATAAATAAATAACATTAAAGAAAGCCATGTTGAGTTATGTGACAGGCTTCTGTAAAATAGCGTGTAGTCAGTAAAAGGAGTAGACAGACTTCTGTCACCACCCCTTTTCCTTTCTGACCTCCTTCCACAAAGAATAATCCCTAATCTCGTATAATCCGCACTGTTGGTTGTAGAGAAAGCCGACTGCCATTCACTGCGAGTTTAACATGACATCCTATACAAAGAGCGAGATGGACAATTATCAAGCATACGAGAATCTACGACACAAGTGAGTGCTCGTGTCACCAATAACTGTAAAGCCTTATATTTGATTCTGTGGGTTTCAACATCAGATCTACTTCTATCGCTTCTCAAATTATATTTACTGAAGTTTTTTTAATAGGATGTTTTGTTTTATGCTGTCGAGATGTTGTAATGCAAACCAGGACGGGCTACTGTAAATTAAATTCTCAGAGAATGCTGATTTAACACGTTTCTCGTGTGCGGTCAAAACCAGTAGAGGGCGTTATTGTCTGTCAATATAAAGTAAAAAAGTTCAAATACAGCAGCTTTTTTATGAAATCCACTTTTGTGTTTTATAAAACATTGAATTGGCATCTTTGATAAAAGTGATGAAAGAATGATGCTGTCATGCAAAAAACAGAGCGTCTTTACCTTCTGAAGAAAGTTAGTCACACATGTTAAGAATAGGATTTAGTAGCCTGTGTGCGTGTGTGTGTGTGTGTGTGTGTGTGTTTAACGTTATAACACTGTTTTCTGAACGGTTTATTTAATAATTCTAGTCAGGGAAGGAGGATGCAGCTCCAGAAGGATCTTCAGTCACAACAAAGAAGTCATCGCCTGTAAGAAAAAAACATTCATTGACTAATATCTGCTAATTCCTTATTTGAGAGTAATGGAGGGCTATCTATATAAAAGGGTGTTGTGGTTCTTAATGTAATTGTGTTTGTATGTCTGACTAACTATCTTTGATGTAGATAAAAAAAAAATAATACCTGATAAAAGTTTCACATTTTGGAATCAAAGGGATAAAAACGAGTCTCTATTTAATTAGTATTCATGAGTATTTTAGAAAAATAAGTGTTGTGTTAGTGACTGAGTTGATGATGTGTTTGTTGTGATTACAGTAGCAGGGCTGCCTGGTTGCAGGGCCGCTGGTTGGAGATCAGTGAGCAGGAGCGCAGAGCTCATATTCATAACCAAAAACTTCTGCAGGACTTTCAGAGAGCAGAAGACACACTCTGTGACATGGTGGCCCGCACCGAAGCCATGAACACCATTCGGGTCAGCAATCATACAGAACTTCTGCCATTTACAGTGTAAAACAGCAGCACCGTGGAAATAATATGTGCAAAAAATGTACCTTTAGTGCAGTATTATACTGTTAGAGTGCGTCTTCCTTAGAGAATTCACACATTCCTTAAAAGTCAGCATCAGACATGCTTTTTATATATTTGCATCCTAAAATGACTTTTTTATTTGCTTCAATTCTTGTGTTTTGCAGCAAAAATACTCCAAAATCCTGGAGAGACAGGTCAGGTTTAGGAAGGTTACTTTTACTGAATGTGTTTCACTGCCTGTTACAAAATCACAAATGCTTAGCAGGTGTAACTGTAAGATGATTCCCCATTTAAAACGTAACTAATTAAACACAGATGGTCATATTTTATTATGATCAAGTAACATGTATCCGGTTGTTTCCAAACCCTGGTCAGCATAAGTCACATACAGTCACAGCAATTATCAATTGTCAACAATGAAATAAATTGACTTGTTTTGTTAATTTTCTAGGAACTATTTCACTCAGTCACAAATGTGAATTCCATCTCTATTTCCCTTTCATATGCAGTTGCCTTTCATTTGCAGTTGTTCTCACAAAATAAAACCCAATAGGCGTTTTAGACTTGTTGTAAAATACAAGGGCTTTATTCAGTGAAAACAACCACCCAGGAAGCAAAGAATTTTGGCCCATATTTGGCATAAATCTGGCATAGCAGGCATTCATCCGGCACTGGCATACAGCATGTGGGCCAAACATGGCCCTGGTTTGGAAGAGGTAAGAGCGTCTTTAAGGTGGCACACAATACTTGGGCCAGATGTAAAATGTAGTATTTGGCCCAGATGTTAAATGATAAAGTGGGCCATGTAAGTTTGGCCCATCTTGACCCACATTTAAAATACATTTTTATTATTTTCAAATAAAGAAAAAAAAATTCTACCAATCAGGTCACTTTGAGAAAAAGCAAGCCCAAAGCACACCTAAAGCGCAATGATCCATGGGTTTATTAATTTCATTGCAGTCGTGACACACCAACATATCTGGTCCAGTTCAGGCTCAGTTATGGGTTGATAACTTGGCTGAGACTTGACCCAGATATGGTCTATGTTTTGCCCTTTTCTGGTCGCCAGACTTGGTCCAGTCATGTACCGTAATTCACTGCGGGCCAAGCAAAAGCTGATTGTATGGGCCAGAGCTGGGCCAGAGATATTTTGCTATGTGGGACCTAGATATTTGTTATCCAACTTATTATAAACTATTTATATCCTGCCAGTCAAAAATAAAACCATTAGACACAAAATATTGGTAGGAGCTATAATAACTTTTTTACCTCTTTCATTAAAAGCAAAGCTGACAAACAAAAGCGTCTGAATGCTGCCTACACTATACTAATTATTCTGTCACAAAATGACACCAAAGAGTTTAGAACAGTGGCGTCAAATATAAGCATGTAAATATGGATATGAATGCATTCAATAATGATCAAGATGATTCAAGCCTGTGTTAGTTTCAGCTGTTGCTATCTGGGAATAATATATCTTGCAATGTCATGACTGACCAG
This sequence comes from Danio aesculapii, assembly GCF_903798145.1. Classification (NCBI taxonomy): domain Eukaryota; kingdom Metazoa; phylum Chordata; class Actinopteri; order Cypriniformes; family Danionidae; genus Danio; species Danio aesculapii. The sequence goes on from NC_079448.1 coordinate 36,063,050, forward strand.
TCAGAATCAAGTATTCCAGAGAGCTGTCTAATAAGCATAAATAAGGTATGAAGATATGCATTTGACAGCACTATCCTTTGACAAGCTTTTGCAACACTGAAGGTACAATTTTGCAGTTTGTTTTGAAAGTATGCCCTGTGTTAATTATGACACATAAAAAAATGTATTAAAATTTGCCAATACATGCACATGATTATTTTGGTGCTGTTAAACTAACCTACATTTGCTCTTCAAAAGGTTCAGTACGAACAGTATCTGGAAGAGAACTTCCCACGATGGCAGCAAAGACTGAAAGACATAAGAGTTTCTGAAAAGTCAAAGGTGAAAGTGATGTATTATAAAAGGTGTTATGACCAAGATAAAAATAAAACATTAAAGGTTCACTGAGTGTCTGAAAAGGTTACTGAAATATGAGTGGAAAACAGTAAACATGCATTCATAGGGATGTCTGTTTTTTCATCCAGCGGGTACAGCAGCATTTAAAGAACCATATTCAACACATGGAGCAGGATAGAGGCCAAGCAATGTCCTTCAACTCTCCAGATCCATCGCAAACTTGTTACACTGTGGCAAACAGTCATCAGGCACCCAAAGGTAAAAGCATTTATATTATATAACATTATATTGCTGTTATAATGTCATCTGAGAATAGTATTTACAAGACTATGTTTCTATAGATATCAAGCCAAACGCTGAAAGATGCAACCAAAATGCCCACCATCCATACCTTTTACCCACATGGTTATCTGGCTCCCAGCCTTTTATTTCTGGACTCCCTCAGAACAATTTCCCTAAGGATTACAAAAACCTCCAGAACATTCAAGCCTTGAATCATCCCTACTATCCTGTACCTGGTGATTCTCTCCATCAGTCAGACCCTCCAGTCCAGCAGGAGACACCATCAGTGGAGCATCTGTGGCAAAGACTGCAGCCTTCAGCTCACTTTACTCCTGCCTCCTGGCCACCACTACCAGTGTTCAACCCTATGATGGATGTACCAGGCTCCAGTCAGGAAAGAGTCCAACGCAGTGAGAACAACCAGGAAAATGTGGCAGAAGAAACAATAAATCCAAATGAGGAGAACCATCTGAGAGTAAAACACAGAAGGAATGGAAAAGAAAGTGATCGGATTTCTGAGCTGGATTGTAGACCAGGTAAGTTGTTTTGAAAAATGTTACGTCGTCAGTCAAATGTAAAGAAACTCTTCTTTTATATGAGTGTGCCATCCACAAAATTATTGATTTGCATAATGATGGTGCCCTGTAAAAAGATATTAGTTGACTCTACTTTAAAAAATGAGTAAACCCGTTGCTTTCAAATTATTAAGTAAATGAACAGTCAAGGAGACACGGTGGCTCAGTCGTCTCACAGCAAGAAGGTCACTGATTCGAGGCCAGGCTGGGTCAGTTGGTATTTCTGTGAGGAGTTTGCATGTTCTCCCTGTGTTGGTGTGGGTTTCCTTCGGGTGCTTCGGTTTCTCCCACAGTCCAAAGACATGCGCTATAGGTGAATTAAATAAACTAAATTGTCCATAATGTATGAGTGTGAATGAGAGTGTATGGGTGTTTCCCAGTGATGGGTTGCAGCTGGAAGGGCATCTGCTGCATAAAACATATGCTGGATAAGTTGGCGGTTCATTCTGATGTGGCGACCCCTGATGAATAAAGGGACTAAGCCAAAAATAAATTGAATGAATAAATGAATGTGTGAGTGTGTGTGTGAATGAGTGTGTATGGATGTTTCCCAGTACTGGGTTTCAGCTGGAAGGCCATTCACTGCGTAAAAACATATGCCGGGGAAGCCGGCGATCCCTGATAAATAAAGGGACTAAGTCGGAGGAAAATGAATGAATGAATGAATGAATGAACAATCAACTTAACAGTTCCAAGTTCCAATGCATTTACGCACTTTTTAAAGAAAGGTCACGTTTAAGGCAACAGGTTTACTCAGGTGGTTAAGTGGTCAACATGTTTGCCTCACAGCAAGAAGGTCACTGGTTCAAGTCCCATTGTAAAACAATTGCCAAAGAAACTGGTAGTTCATTTGGCTGTGGTGACCCCAACTAAAGCAAGGAAGAAGCCATATAAAAGTGAATGAGTGAACTAATTGCTGTATGATTGGAAGGAAAAAAGCAAGGAAAAACTGAAAAATTGCTGCTAGATCATGATTAACAAAGGTGGAAGTTCTGGCATATACTATGTTTATTGAAGATTCAGATTATTTTGTCAAGTAAACTAACCAAAGTAATGTGTTGTGAGAATGTTGTGTTGTTTGTACTAGTCAACACTAGTAATATATGGACTAATCCTACAGTTGGGTTAAAATTTGTATTAAAAAATTAACCCAACAGTTGGGTTTGTCCATATTTGCCCCAACTTTGGGTTGAAACAGCTCTTTGTATTCCTCCGTGTTTGAAAATTATTGTCTGCCCTGATGCTCATTTGTTATCCACAATTAATTATGTACATGCCTAATTAAGTTGTCTCACATCTGTGTGTATTTTACCTTCCTAAAGTGCGTCTATCAGTCAACTGTGGAGGAAGTAGTGAAGGCAGCGCAGGGTCATCTGAAAACACTGTTTCTGGGATGCAAAAACAGAGAAACACCAAAAGAAATGGGACCAAATCACAAGCGTCAGCAAATGGCAACAAATCTGAAGGGTAATATAACGACAGAATGTTAATTACATTTTATGAGTCCAAAGATAAACAATTCCAATCCATTTGCAACACCTTCTACATGATTTTGTTTATTAGCAATGTAAATGTAAATTAAAAAATTAAAATGACAATAAGAATTTGACTTGAAGGAGATTAAGCAGGCTTATTCTGTAAGGGGCTGATAATATTGTTTTTAAATCTAAACTAAAAGAAAAATACTTTCTTCAGACAAAATATAATGGAAAATACTGTTAAATATTTAACAGTATTTATTATGAAAATGATTGAAAAATAATTTAAATTTCACAGGAGGACTAATAATTGAATCTATCCATGTGAAACAGGACTGTGCTAACTATTTAACTATTTAGGCATAAAATCTGTGCCCAGGTTTCTCAGTCTAATTGATTTTTGGCCCTTAATATAAATGTTTTGGCACTTCTGTTCTACATTGTGTCAGAAAAAGGCACCTTTTCAAAAGGTAAACTTCTGTACCGTATTTACCCTTAAACTGATGATATTAGTAACTTTAAGGTACATTTTAGTACCTAAAGCATACTTAAGTGTTACCTTTTAATAAATGTTCTGCTTTTGTGCCTTTTTCGTAAGAGAGTTAGAAATGTGGTTAAAAGATTCCTTTCTTATTCTAACCTCCTTCAACAATTATCTGTTTTAGCTCTTCCACTATGTCTGAAGATGCTTCAGAGAGCCACTCAGACACAAAGACACAAAAACCACATAAGAAGCACAGCAGCCAAGAATCCATTATCAGAAAGAAAAGTGTCAGTGCAGCGAGTCAAGATGAAGATGATCAGGATGAAAACACGAGCCAAGAAACACCTCAGAGTAACATCAGGCCAGAAACCAAAGATGGACCCAAAGGACAGAACATTAGGGGAGGAAGATGATTCTGATGAAGGAAAAGATGACAGTTGTGATATCATTGTTGCAAAGGGGAAAATAAGATTTAGGAACATTGATGAAGAGGAAGAGGGAAGCACAGATGAAGAAGTAATGGGAAATAGACATGAGATTGAAGTCAATGGTAAGGTAAAGGCAGAAATGGAAGATGAAGAAGATGCAGGTGAAGGAGAAAAAGCAGGAGGAGATGATGAAGAAGTGATGGGAAACAGAGGTGGGATTGAAGCCAGTGATAACGAAGAGCCTGAAGGAGATGAAGATGAAGGACAGACAACAGAGGAAGAGGAAAGACAGAATAGCTTTCAGGATAAAAACGAAGATGGAAACATTGAAGGAAGTGGAGAGGATGATGAAGTTAATACTTCAGAGAAAGACATTCACAACAGGTATCAAATGAATGAAAATAACACATATTGATCATTCCTTGTTATGTTTAATATGAATCTTCCACTTACTGGACTAACACTGAGCTTCTGTGTAGTCTTGAGGAGCTGTATTCTGATGGGACTGAAGAAGGTGAGGTGAACAATAAAGACATAGATGATGATGATGATGAGGTTGTGGTTGAGACAGCTCCTCCATGGTCAAGAGATCCTGTAGATGATCGTATTAAAAGCTCAGATGATGATGACATTGAAGATCTTCTCAATCCTGTCAACTCTCAAAGACAGAAGTGAGTTTTGTAATGTTTTGAGTTATTGGAACTTCTGTATTGTGTTGTATTTAGGTCTTCCTCATCACCACTCTAACCTTTTTTATTCCCATAGGGCGGAGGATATGACAGACCAATCAAATGGTATGTTTACTTTAAATCGAGTTTATTTGGAATGATATCCTGCTAACTATGAGTCAATTTGGAATAAATACTTTACACTGGAAAAAAATTACGTCTGCAAATTGGTTGCAAACAATTTATATATGCTGAATTTAAACACACGAATTAAATGTATTATTGTTCAACTTAATGTGTTTGTTTAAATTCAGGCCAAATAAATTGTTTGCAGGCATTTACCTTAAAAAACGAGTGAATCCAATGAATCAACTTTTTTTCAGTGTTGGACAAAAAACAGGGCTTTTTGAACAGAATGAAATGAAATTCTATAAATCCAGAATCAAACAGAAAGTGCTTGAGGAGTAATTGATGTGTGGGTGCACTTTGGATAAGGGATACACAAAGATACAAGCAAAAAAAAATCTACATATAATGACCATGTTATTGTTAAAAGTTCTACTGTGGATGTGTTTAACCTTTTATTTGACTATGTAATTTTTTATTTTATTTAGTACATGCCATTGTTTTAATAATAACGAGAACAAGACAATAATTTAATATAATAACAAACTAAACAGTTCAATCTCAGAGACTTTTTATCTATTGGCAAATCGGTGGCTAATTGGCCAATGAACTGTTCTCATTTTCAATGGGATTTGAAATGTTCTCTTTTAGGTTCTCTTTAAGTTTTTACAAAAGAAAAAAGTCTGGAAAGTTAAGTTTTGTTTACCTAAAAAATAACATCGAGAACATTCCCAGAACATGCTCATTTGGTTCACAAAAACAATTCTGTGTTTGCTAGAGATAATTCATAAATCTAATAACTAATTTCTCTCTCCAGCAAACACATCATTGTTTTTGGGAACCCAGTAAGAATGTTTTGGGAATGTTCTTTCATTCATTCATTTTCCTTCAGCTTAGTCCCTTTATACATCAGGGGTCGCAACAGTGGAATGAACCACCAACTTTTCCAGCATATGTTTTACACAGCGGATGCCGTTCCAGCTGCAGCCCAGTACTGAGAAACATCCATACACTTTCATTCACATACATACACTACGGCCAATTTGGTTTATTCAATTCACCTATAGTGCATGTCTTTGGACTGTGGGGGAAACTAGAGCACCTGGAGGAAACCTGGGGAGAACATACAAACTCCACACAGAAATGCCAACTGACCCAGCCGGGACTCGAACCAGCAACCTTTTTGCTGTGGGGCGGCAATGCTAACCACTGAGTCACCATTATGGGAATGTTCATGAAGGGTTTTTTTTTCAATTAACCAGGGTGATGACAGTATTTTTCCATTTTTTACTACAGTAGTTAAAGTGCAATTTAAAGGTTAAAGTAGATTAATTATGTTCACTAGCAAGTTAGGTTAATTACAGGGGTTTGTTCGAAAAAATAAATTCTTAAGGGGCTAATAATATTATTTTTAATTGTAATTTTTTAATAAGATTTTTAATAAAAAACATAATAATTCCAAACAAACTAAAAGCAATAAGACTTTCAACTTAAGATGAATTTGAAAAAATATTCTGGCTGTTAAAAATGATGGCAAATATGTAAAAAACTAAAAATAAAATACAATTTCAGAGGAGGGCTAATCATTTTGTTTTCAATGGTGCTTTCTTCATCCTTTAAAAAAAGAAAAAAAAAAAGTTAGTGAAATGTGGTTAGTGACAATTCATCATTTACATAATTTATTTTTACCCAGATCAACCGTCTGGTTCAGAGGAGGGATTTCTCCCACAGAAGAAACCTCATCCCGCAGTCACAAAAGATCCAGTGCAGTCTGATGATGATGATGATGATGATGAGTTTGACCATTTCTATGATTAAACCACAAACCAGAAGATAAAGGTGGGAAATAATGCGAAGAGGAAAATGTTACTGGATGAATATGTGGAACAGAAGCTGCAGTAAGTGAAAATAAGGAAGGTGCACACCCTAAACAGCAGCCTCAGAGCGACCGAAGAGCCACAAGGCCGAGCGATGAATAGAGGAATCAGATTACAAAGGGATGAAAGAGGAAGAAAGGGATAAATAGATGCTGGGTGTCCCTCATCTTTTTTTGTTATTTGCTGCTTGCTTATCTGACTGTCCTGAAAGAACCACACCACTGTCACTCTGCAAACACAGGTGGAGCAGGCGATGAAGAGAGAATAATAGAGGAGCTGAATGGTGGATGACGTTAAATGAATGAAGCCAATTTATAGATTTCATTTTAAGGCCAGACATTGCCAGCAACTGCACTGTTATTTCATGCACCTGTCAATTTAGAGATTTTGTGTGTTTTTAGGCTGTTTGTAAAGTGTTTTTCTATGTCTAATGCAAAGAAAAAATACAAATTGCACTTTTAAGTGTTTCTTTTGTTTGGTGACTCAAAAGACTCACCCCTCACTGACAAAAGTCCAGAATTTGTCCCATACATTAGCTCATTTGTCATATTTTAACTGCTATGCCATCATAAATACTGAAAATAACCCATTGAAAAAGGCTTTAAGACCAAGTGGAATCCTCTGTTGGGTGTCACATCGGTGTGACTTAAGCTAATCAGTTTTTGCCAGTGCTAAGAATTATTTTTAGTCCAACATCCAGCTGTGCAAGAAAACATACAGTCTGACGTAAATGACATAACCTTTCGCTACTGTATTGTTTTTAAATAGAGAACATTTATTAAGTACCTTTGATTCTAAATCTTGGACCCTACTCTTGAAAAACAAAAGACCAATAAAAAGGTGTGAAGTAAAGCGGACCATATTAAAATGAGTTTGAATACTATTTTAGCTATTGTTGTTATCCATGTTTTTTCAAATGTTGAAAATTTCAAGAAAAATTGCTAGAAAATTGTGAACCTCTACATTATTATTATTATTATTTTTATTATTATTGAAATGGCCAAATTCTGACTGGGGAAGGCTGAATGTGCTGGGCAGTTTGTTATTTGCCTAATAAATGACAATAGACTCCAGTTTTTAAAGTAAAACTTCCTAAAACAGATTCCTATTTTTTCTAATTATATATATATATGAATAAATTTGTACTTTAAAAATAAGCATTTTTTATATTTCTTTATTCTTAATCTTAATATTTTGGTACATCAAAAAGTGTGGTTATGATGACTATCCAACAAGCTAATCTATGGAGTCAATCTAGGGCCATATATATACTTGCAAAATAAAAGAATGTTTTGCAAACAAAAAATAAAGTATTGAGCAAAATAAATAAATGCAAATTTTAAAAAAATAAAAAAAGTTGCAAAGCGAAAATTAATTTTTGAGAAATAAAAATTTTATATACTAACAAAAATAAAGAACTACAAAGAGAAAATTAAGTTTTGAGAAATAAAAATGAAATTTGCAAAAAATCTAAAATATTTGCAATTAAACAAAAACTATATATATTTGCAAAACATTTTTTAAAGCATTGCCTTTACAAGTTTTATGGCAGTTGGCAAGTAAATGATGATGTCGCTTAAATGGAGGTCAGGGCATGCCAAAAACGCCCAAGTTTTGACTCCACCCCTTGTCAAATCAGGGCCACAAAGTGAAATGCACAGAAATGTGAAGTGCAAAGTAAAAACAGCATCGCAATCTCACAGTTGACTAAAACGCAAATCAAAATGGGCATTGCAATTGACTGGACGGCTTTTATAAAGGCAATGCTTTAAGAAAACATGCAAAAAAAAAAAAAAAAAAAAAAAAAAAAAAAAAAAAAATATATATATATATATATATATATATATATATATATATATATATATATATATATATATATATATATATATATATATATATATTTTTTTTTTTATTTTTTTATTTTTTTTTTTTTATTGCAGATGCAGTTCTTTTTTTTGTTTGCAAATTTTATTTTTATTCTCAAAAATTAATTTTCGCTTAGTGATTTTTGAAGATTTGCATTTATTTATTTATATTTTTCTAAATACTGTATTTTTTGTTTGCCAAACTTTCCTTTATTTTGCAACTCCATACTACTCCAGCTAAAAATAGTGCTTAAAATATCACTAAAATGCATTATTTAAATCTCATAATTACATAGAATATGTGATGTAATACTGCAAAAAGGACTACTTTTGGAGAAAAAAAGAAGCAGCCCTTTCACCAGGGCCTGATCTACACTGTATGGTATGACAAAATTCCTCATAACAAAAGTTTTTAAGTTACTTTAACTTATTTTAATAAGTTACTCAGGTTTGCATTTTGTAAGTTTTACAAAGTTTACCTTAATAAACAATAACAATTTTTCTAAAATAAAAAATGCTGGGTAACATGAAGGAATTAAGTTGATTTATTAGTTTTCACAAATTTACAAGTGGATTAAACACAAAACAATTAAGTTGTTGCCTAAAAAAACCCTCAATAATTGTGTTGTTTCAGCTCATTTTAAATAAGTAGTTTGAACAAACAGTAAACATCATTTTTTGAGAGTAAGCTGATAACTATTAATTAATTTTTGTCCCCAATTCACCTGCAGTATCCTCTCATAAACACATAGACTTAAACTCAAAGTGTTTCTTTAATCAGAATCAATGTTTTATTTATATCCTATAGGGAGTTAAATGTGTTTGCTCTGAATTCTTGGGCATTCATTTAAATGTAGCAGGAGTTTGAACTCTTTCTCATTCAGATGGAGAGCGTGGCCCGAAGCGAGGGGGATGAGCGGGGGGCTCGGGACGCTCAGGGAAGGAGTACAGGCCTGTCACTACCTCTGACTGATGGCTATTTGAACAGGCATATTTACCCGGGCCCTTGTGAAAGGAGACGGAGGGACACTGGCGGAGACGCGCAGGCACAGACAGGCAATAAAAAAAGCTGGCCACTGTGTAAACAACATGGCCTGGCCTGTTCGCCCGCTGCCATGCCAACAGGGCAGCTTCCACTCTCCGGCCAATCACGTGCCAGCTTTTTGACAAGTCCAACAAAACCCCCCGTCAGATGTTTTAGGGAGCCTTTGACAAAATGTTTTTAAAATAAATGATTTTCCTCTGCTTTTTTTTGGTGGTCAGTAGTTTTAGAAATGAGATGGTTTTGTTGTAATTAGCATTGCTTTTAGCAATTATTTATGTGTAAAGCCTTTTATGACACATGAATGCTTTTAATGGCCATAACAAAGAAAAGTTCAAGTGAAGAAGTAAAGCTAAAAAATTTAAGAATAGTAATATAATATAATGTACACTAATATAATATAGCGGGTGACGCAGTGGCGCAGTAGGTAGTGCTGTCGCCTCACAGCAAGAAGGTCGCTGGTTCGAGCCTTGGCTGGGTCAGTTGCCGTTTCTGTGTAGAGTTTGCATGTTCTCCCTGCGTTCGCGTGGGTTTCCTCCGGGTGCTCCGGTTTCCCCCACTGTCCAAAGACATGCGTGAATTGGGTAGGCTAAATTATCCATAGTGTATGTGTGTGTGAATAAGTGTGTATGTGTTACCCAGTGATGGGTTGCAGCTGGAAGGGCATCCGCTGTATAAAACAAATTATACAGTTGGCGGTTCATTCCGCTGTGGCGACCCCAGTTTGGTAAAGGGACTAAGCCGAAAAGAAAATGAATGAATGAATATAATATAGCAATATTATATAATATAGTTGTCTTATAGTATATGATGTAATTTTTGTATGTTTTTATTTTAGACAATACTTTAAGATCTTTTTATGATCAATTAGTGATTAAAAATACAGTAAAACCTGTTAGAGAAGTATTATTAAAATGTGAAATAGTTTTTTCTAACTGAGTATATTTTAAAAGGAATTTTATTTTGAACATATAACTTCTAGCTAGGGCTGTGCGATTTGGGGAAAATATCGATTTAATTTTGTAGTCAAGCTTCAATCTGTATTATAGTTTCTTACTGCTAAAATGCAGTGAGTGTTAGTTAAAAAAGGAACTGAAAAGATATTAACAAACTCCAACTTTAATTCAAATTTGTTTTCAAGTATTCAGAAATGAAACACTCATTTTTCTCTAGAGCAAACAGTAAAGACAAATAAAAGCTCAACCTTTCTGTAAACAAGTTGAACAAATTAGGGATACAGTGTAGCTTATTATAAAAACAAACAAAAAAATCATATAAAAATACAGAACATTCAGCTAACTAACATGGCTGAAACATCTCTGAAATTGTACTTTGCTGTTGCTTGCTACTAGATTGAGTGTCACTGGCAATACTTTCAGTTGACTTTTTAGCAAGACACTCATCACTCAATTGTGCTCACTTAATTGGCTAGTAAGACTGTTACACACAGATGACAGTCACGCATTTGCTCTGGGAAGGGGAAATAATTTAAATGAATTAAATAATACAAATATAATTCATATCTCAGCCTCTTGCGATTAGCTAATCACAATATTTCAAATAGCGATTCGATTTCTATTAATTGCACAGGCCTTCTTGCAGCCAACTAAAATCAGACAAACAGTGGTTTAAAGTTATTTATTTATTTTTAGTTACTATATAATTTTTTATTTAGACCTTTTATTAATAATTTTCCAATAATAGTTTTCAAAATTATTGTTCAATACTTTTTACAATTTAAAGTAAATTGAGTTTAAAATGATATATATTTATATAAAAAAAACTGATAAAATATCTTAATTTTCAGCAGTCATAGCTTCATTCTTCTCATGATTCTCAGAAATCCAGCCGAGTCGAATAACACTCGATTGAATGGGCGTTATCAGTGGTTATCAGCTGATAGATATGGGCCAGAAGGGGCCTACTTTGCCTACTACTAGGCTCATAAGTCTGTTATCTACCATCAACATGGTTGATCAGCTATACTATTAGAGAAGACTCCAGATCCAGAGCTGTTTTTACACAACTGTGATGGTTGGGATTAGGGTTGAGGTAGGAGTAGACGTTAATAAAATACTATTAACGGGAAATTTAATAAATAGTATAAATAATTCCTGTTAACTTACAGCCACAGTCGTATGTGATCTATAGCTAATAAACCATGTGGATGAATGATAACAGCCTTCTAAGCCTACCAGTAGGCGCAGAAGGCCCCTACTGGCCCACATCTATCAGCAGATAACCAATGATAATGCCCATTCAATCAAGTGATAACATTTGAAGCGGGTGTGAAGTCAGTCTGAAATGTTGATTTGGCTAGTTAATTAGTTAGTTTGACAAAGTCATGATTCATTCTCACTAAGAACAACATATAACAATTATGCTAAGAATATAGTTTTATATATACTATCATATAAAAGTGCATCATGGGTCTATTGTAGCTACATTCATAAAAACACACTTATTTAGCAATATTCTTTTTCCGACTATCACTTACTGGTTCTTTAAAGACCTTTGACAAGGTGTGGTGCCCCTTTTTAGATTATCTGCTGACTAACTCTCTTGATTCTTAAGCTGAGCAGTAATATACGATTACATATTTATTAGTATTTTTTTCTTTAATTTTCTTTATTTTTTTTACTTATAAATGATGTTTTAGTTTTTCAATGAGAAGCTAAAGGCTGTTAAGCGAGGGAAGTGTTTATTTGGAGTAGTGTTAGCAACAACATGGAAGGATAATTATAAAATAAATGTTGTAATTGATGTTCCATGTAGAAAACCTAATAAAACACATTTGTTTAGCTGTGCCTTTACTGAATGAGCACTGTGCTACGTCCAACAGATCGCAATATTATGTCTTTCTTTTCTTTTTCATTCTTTTATAAGCGGTTTTAACACATTTTAATCTGTTTTTTTTATTATTTGGTTTTATTTTGTTATACTTGTTTCTTTTTAATTCCTATTTATGTAAAGCACATTGAATTGCCACTGTGTATGAAATGTGCTACAAATAAACTTGCCATGCCAAAAATAGATTTGAAATATTCTTTTTCCAGCCAATCAGAGTCCATCCTGCTTTAACTTGCGCAACCATTTAAAGTGGCAGACGACATAGTTACAACACATGTTAATAATAAACACTCATTATCGATGTAAATGCTAATTTAGTTATCGCTACAGTTATCATTCTTGGTGTGAACAGGCCAGAAATCACCTGCCAGCAAACCCCTTCACCCCCTTCATGGTCTGCATCCACAGCTGGCCTACAAATGACCCGCAGACGGATCTTCACACCCTACAAATCACAATTCGCACCCTTGTACTGCTTACATCTGAATACACACAGAGCCAGACCCTTATAGTCTTCCTTAAATGAGCATCCAGCACAGACTGAAGAAGCTCATCTGCAGGACCAAGAACATAATTCTAGCACTCGAATAAAAGATTAGACAAATACATTGTCAACAATGTATTGGAAAAACACAAAAATGTATGTTCACATTCAAGCATTGGTCACTTTCAGCTTAAAATACATGACAAATTACAGCAGATTTACTCCACAAACAACTCACAATCGTCATATATTTTTTACTTACAATAATAAGTTCTGCTGTAAAATAAAAACTAACATATTTAGCTTCATTGGTAACAGGCACTCAAACTGAGAGGATCTCCCATTTTCTGACCATTTAGGATTAAGATTAGAAAATTCTGAGAATTGTTTACTAGAGAAAATAGTAGAGCAGATCAATTGAATCATTGAGTTTCCCACTGCAGACTCTTTCTAAATGGATCATTTGAATCAGCGAATATTAAACTGCAGACTCTTTCTAAATGGATCATTTGAATCAGTGAGTTGTTAATTGCAGACTCCTTTTTGAACAGATTATTTGAATCAGTGAGTCATTACCTGCAGGCTCTTTCTAAATGGTTCATTTGAATCATTGATTTTCCAACTGCAGACTCTTTCTAAATGGATCATTTAAATCAACAAGTTGTTAACTGCAGACTCCTTTTTGGACAGATTATTTAAATATAGTCAGTCATTGACTGCAAACTCTTTCTGAATGGATAATTTGAATCGGCAAGTTGTTAATTGCGAACTCTTTCTAAACGAATAATTTGAATCAGGGAGCTGCTATTCTTTTTGAATAGATCATTTGAATATGTGAGTATTTAACTGCTCTCTTTCTGAACAAATCATTTGAATCAGTGACTTGATAACTGCAGACTCCTTTTTGAACAGATTATTTGAATCAGTGAGTCATTACCTGCAGACTCTTTCTGAATGGTTCATTTGAATCATTGAGGATCAAATTGCAGACTTTTTCAGAATATATCATTTGAATTAGCGAGTTGTTAACTGCAGACTCTTTTTTAGAGAGATTATTTGAATCAGTGAGGCATTAACTGCAGACTCTTTCTGAATGAATCATTTGAATCAACGAGTTTTTAACTGTAGACTCCTTTTTGGACAGATTATTTAAATATAGTCAGTCATTGACTGCAAACTCTTTCTGAATGGATCATTTGAATCACAACTTGGTAATTTCAGACTCTTTCTTAACAAATCATTTGAATCAGGGAGTTGCTATTCTTTCTGAATGGATCATTTGAATCAGTGAGTATTTAACTGCAGACTCTTCCTGAATGAATCATTTGAATTAGTGAGTATTTAACTGCAGACTCTTCCTGAATGAATCATTTTAATCAGTGCGTTGGTATCATTTGTTTGGTGTAATTTGTGAACCGATTTAACAGATTAGCTGTTTCTACTAACTGTAGCTATATTTGAGTACAAACATACACAAATTGGACACAATACTGTGTGTAGTGTATACACCATATGCTACAACTATGCAATATAACCGAGTAAAAAGGACGATGTAATGAAGTAAAAGTTCCCTAAAAAATAAAAAGACAGCAAGTTCACACAGGAAAACAAACAATAATTAGGATGGCAGCTTTTGTGTCTGCTGTAATAGTAAAGTAAAAATGCTTCTACTGTTCCACTATTACTGTCCAGCATGGGCAGCAGCAGATCAGAGGCCTGCAGCTCCTGAACCCCTCATGTGTCTGAATGCGGGACACACACTGAGGGTCTGTGGCTTCTGCTCTGATCGCTGTGGGTGTCCCTGTGTCCCATTGTGGAGAAGATAGTGCTTTGGGGAGGTCCGCCATTAAGACCAGTGTCCTCCTTTTGTTCTCCTACACTCAAACACAATCCTGCTTACCCAGGAATCAAAGGTTAGGCTAGGAGGGGATGGAGGGGGTCACAACCTCTGCTGCCAGCATTCAGTCCATGAGCCCCATCGCCAAACACTGCAAATCACAAGCCACGTCTGGAAACTAAACACCTAAAACCTCCACGTCTGGACACTAAACACTATACCTAAATGCTCTCTCTCTCTCTCTCTCTACACTGTTAGGCGTTGCTGATTTTACAGTTATTTACTGCAAAAAATGCCCAGTAAAGTATACATTCTTTACAGTTCACTACTGTAATATGCACTGCATTTTGGGTCATTTTAAAACTTTTATATTAACTTACTTCATATTAGGAAATATGCATTGGTTTACTGTAATCAAAGTAATCAAGTACCAGTGGTGTAAAGTAACAAATTACAAATACTCCAATTGCTGTAATTGAGAAGTTTTTCTTAGGAATAGTAATCTGCTAAGTAGTTTTAAAAATGTGTACTTTTACTTTGCCTTGCGTAAGTAAGGAAGGAAGGAAGTAAGGAATGAAGAAAGGAAGTAAGTAAGGATGGAAGTACGTAAATAAGAAAGGAAGGAAGGAAGAAAGGAACACTTACATTTCTGGGCAAGTACTTTTACTTGCGTATGATTTTCAGTATACTCTTTCCACCACTGTCAAGTACTGCTACTGTAGTTACAGACAAAATGACACCGCTAATGAATACTTGTTTGGAATTTATTAAATTCAATAGTAAATACTACTAATAAAGTTTTTGTAGTGCTAGTGTAAATAAATGTAAATGTAAATAAACTACAGTAAAAGTAGTGTAAAAATCATCATACTGTAAAATTTAAATGTGGCAAAGAGTTTTTTACCATTAAAAACAGTAGCAGTAAGGCTATTTTACTGTAAAACACATTTACAGGTAAGTTACTGTAAAGGGGCAGTTATGGTAACTTGCTGGTAGCAAGTTACCGCAAAAACACAATAAAATGTCTAACAGTGTATCTATCATGTTGTCCAGCTGCTTAAAGTCATTTTAGAACAATAAATGCAGACTTTTATTTTAAACTAATTTATGCCTAATATATTATGCAGATTATAGAAATATTTTATCATAAATTAATTTATTTTTAATAACAATTGTTTACATGTATATATTTAGAGTCATAATTATAAATGTATAAATCAAACATACAATTATTATGCATACTACACCTAAATATACACATTAGTATTAAAGTATTAAACTGCAGATTATATAAAATATATAATTATTCATTCATTCATTCATTTTCTTTTCACTTAGTCCCTTTATTAATCAGGGGTTGCCATTAACCGCCAACTTATCCAGCATATGTTTTACGCAGCAGATGCCCTTCCAGTCGCAACCCAACACAGGGAAACACCCACACACTCTCATTCACACACACACTACGGCACTACAGACAATTTAGCTTATTCAATTCACCCATAGCGCATGTCTTTGGACTGTGGGGGCAACCGGAGCACCCGGAGGAAACCCACGTGAACACGGGGAGAACATGCAAACTCCACACAGAAATGCAGACTGACCCAGCCAATTCATAAATTACTTATGGTCCCAAGTTAAATAAAGTGTTATTATCCACTATGTACTTGCATCAAAAAATAAATACTATGTACTTACTGTGTTTATAATGCATTTCAGAACATTTCTGGTGCTCTTGAGTTGGGATACGGGTAAGATTGCGGACAGGTTTGGTGGTATGAGTGGGTTTAAGGGTGGATTAAGGTGTAAGGGAGGATCAACAGTGTAATTACAAATCTAATTCCAGAAATTAGCTAGCCCACAGATGTAAATACATGCAGGTATTTAATCAAGTATATGTGCAATGTAAAAACATGTCTTTACACAATAAGTTCATAGTAACGAATTATTAATTTAGCTGCAAGTACATATCATTTAAGGCATTTAAAGTGGGACCAGAAGAAATCTGCTTCTTTTGTGTGTTTGTGTGTGTGTGTGTGTGTATTTCCCCACTTATTAATTGGTTTGTAAAGGTGGCTACCAAAGGGCTACTAGTTTTCTGCATGGCTGTCTTGCTCGGGTCAGTTTCAGGAATGTCTGGACAGGAAATGATGTTTATCTTTTACAATGTGAGCAGGACAAAGCCTCTGTTCAATTGATTCTTCCCCAAACACTCTCTTGAGGAATGTAAAAAATGCAGCAGTAAAATAAGCGAAAGCCTTAAACTGTGATTCTAATCTCGCACCTCACATCCAGGCACACAAATAATACAATTAACACCTTTGGGAAAGTTTACTAATTTTTTTACTTCAGATTTACAGCAAGGGATTCATCCAAAACATTCACAGAACTCCTCCACCTACTGGTCCATTGACTAATATATACAATTAAAACTATCTAAACAGAAACAGATCCACTTGAATAGCCTTTAAGGCGAGACACTGCAGGCACAAACACTTTTTTAATGCATCTGTCATTTTTTGGGGGGGTTTATATTTTAAAATCAATCAAAAAATACACTTAAGTTTTCTTTTTATCACACTTTATCAATTTGTTTTTGTTGATTTCTAAATGTTAAATGCCATAAATTTCATTTCAGCGGCACTTACAGTACATTTGCCAAACATTTCAGTATTATTCATAAGAACTTTCTAAAAGTTTTTTTAACAAATCAATATATTTATACACAATTTCCTTATTTAAAAATCTTTTATTAAAAAAAAGCTTAATTCTGGCAGTATTTTCTGAATTATGGACTGCAAAACCCCCTCTGTATAAGAAACTTTGACTCTAATATGTCAAAAAATGCAGAAGACTTCCATCGAAAGTTCTTGTGCCAGAAATGTATGCAAATTAATTCATTAATTTAATTTAAATAATGCCTCATTTCCATATTTAAAAAGAATTTCAGAAAACTTTTGACACAAAAACGCATCTGATTCTTAATGAAATCAATGAGCTGGGGAAGTGTGTTGATAACCATTAGATCATTTTTCAAGCCTGTTCACCTGCAGTGTCTTTCCTTAAACCGACATGGATCAGGAGGAACTCAGAAGAGGAGCCGAGCACATGCTAAATCCAGGATAGTAAACAGAGTCTGTGGTGTATGAGGGGAAGTTGGCATGGCTGTTAGACTGGCAGTAAAGCGGGTAGCTCACAGGAGTCTCGCAGTACTGGAAGTCCACAAGCCGCGGGACAGAAATGGGCTGATGTTGGGATGATGGTTCACAATGCAAGCTGGTTTCCATTGATGCTGGAAACGGCACACTCAGAGAAGGCAAATGTGTCGAGATCTCTGGAGGCTGGGTGGGAAATAAAGTATGTGAGGGATTGAGATGGGAAGGAGAAGCTGGTTTGGTGTTGATGTAGCTCACTGTTGTTGAACTTTGACTTGTAGCATCACTTGTAGGCGATTTACAAGAAGAGCTGACTGACTTGACCTCCTTCTTTTTCTTCCTTTCCACTTTTACGTCATCTCCGTCTGAGTTTTTGTCTGTTGATGCGGCTTTTTGACACTTGAAGCGCTTCTGGCGGCGCATGTAGCATCCGTTTTCAAACATGTTACCGGAGTCAGGGTGTAAAGCCCAGTATGAGCCTTTCCCTGGAGAGTCTGGAGATCTTGGGACACGCACGAAGCAGTCGTTGAAGGACAGGGAATGGCGGATAGAGTTCTGCCATCTCTGCTGATTCTGTCTGTAATATGGGAAGAGCTGGCGGATCCAGTCGTAAATCTCGTTCAGAGTCAGTCTTTTGGCTGGAGACTGCTGGATGGCCATGCAGATGAGAGAGATGTAGGAGTACGGCGGTTTGGCATGGCTTAATGTCCGGCGGTAAACTGATTTCAGCTCTGGAAACTCTGGTTCGCTGGAGTTGATCTCTGCGTATGCCTTTGGAGGGTTTAGAGGTGGCAGAAGTCCTGCTGAGCTTCCGAGTCTCCCGGGATTTCCTGTAGGTGCTGAGTCGCACGGCGGGCCGTAACTCTGGTAGTGATGCTCTGGGGGAGAGTATCCTCTAGGGCCCAATGGCAGGCTGTCTGAGCCATAATACATCTGCAAAAATTACAAATTAGCTTTATAACATTATACACACACATTTTTTTCTTCTTTTTTCTTCTTCTATTTCTACTGTATTGTGGGAATCTGGAGTCAGAAAGTATTAGGGCAAAAATAACAGAAAAAATTGGGGGAAAATATCTCAAATTTTTTTAACTGATTTCATTTTTAAATCTGTTGACTAAATAGATACAGTAAAGTTATATGCTTAGAGACATGTTGACTATTTTTTTATTATTATTAATTATTACTAGCAATTCAATACAGTTGAATAAAATTGTTCAATACAATTATTAGACCCCCTTTGAATTTTTTTCTTTTTCAAATATTTCCCAAATGATGTTTAACAGAGCAAAGA
This sequence comes from Danio aesculapii, assembly GCF_903798145.1. Lineage (NCBI taxonomy): Eukaryota > Metazoa > Chordata > Actinopteri > Cypriniformes > Danionidae > Danio > Danio aesculapii. The sequence continues at coordinate 36,081,831 of NC_079448.1, forward strand.
AATTTTTACAGTATGTCTGATAATATTTTTTTTTCTGGAGAAAATCTTAGTTGTTTTATTTCGGCTAGAATAAAAGCAGTTTTTTATTTTTTAAGTCAAAATTATTAGCCCCTTTAAGCTATTTATATATTTTTTCAATAATCTACAGTACAAACCATCATTATACAATGACTTGCCTCATTTACCTAGCCTGCATAGTTAACCTAATTAACCTAGTTAAGGCTTTAAATGTCACTTTAAGCTGTACATTTGTGTCTTGAAAAATATCTAGTAAAATATTATTTACTGTCATCATGGCAAAGATAAAATAAATCAGTTATTAGAAATGAGTTATTAAAACTATTATGTTTAGAAATGTGTTTAAAAAATCTTCTCTCCATTAAACAAAAATTAAGGAAAAAATAAACAGGGGGGCTAATAATTCAGGGAGTTTAATAATTCTGACTTCAACTGCAATTATCTATCTAAATTATCTATCTAGTATATTTATCTAGTAAATTCATATATATTACCTATTTATTTTGATTGTCCCTCTGCCTATTTTACAGACATGCTGGCACCTACTGTATACATTTGTTTTTACTGCCAGTTAAGAGACATCTTGGCATGACAATGATTAAATGACAATTCAGTGTAAAAGCTGCACTCTCTAAAATCACTCTAAAATTGTTTTCAATGTTTTGTTTTAATCTTAACATTATATTTGATTGTATATTTAAATCAAATGTAATATTATGCATGAATAATAAGAATATTGTTAAAACAATTTTTAATAATAAATATTGCTTTTTCAGGTAAATAATGTATTGTTGGGGACCGAAATAACAAATCTTGATGATGACGATGACTTGTTGTATTGCTGACGTCGGCGTCCGTGGATCCTTGGCTATCCCTTTTTTCATAACCAAACTGGCGCCTTGGGGTTACGCCAAGTAGCCTAAATGTATTCTGTTTCTGACCACCCACCTAGCCGATAACCCATTATCCGACTAGTCCGGCTATTCTTCTCACCCTTGTTTTGTCTCTTTTTAAGTCACTCACCGTCCGCCTTTTCTCTATCTCGGGACAGAGGGGTGTTTTGGGGGCGCGACTGCTGTTCTCTCGGATGTTCTTTTTTCCCTCCGATGGACACCGTTCTAATAATTCGGCCCTTTCAAGTCGGAACCCCGCTTTCGTGTTTGGGATTCCGAAACGCCCCTCTGGTTATGAGCCCGTGCTGGGCCGATTGAGAGTCATGCACGAGTGTCAAAGCGCGAGACATTCAACACAATCACAGAGTCAATCAATTAACTGCCCCGAGACCACACACAGGCGCAGACACACATATAAGCCTATCCAGAATATCAACGTCACTGCGTCATAGGATTATAAACATACAAAAATGCCCGTCATCTTTTTGTAGAACGCAAGATAATATGCTATTGCAGGTGAAAATTATAGGGCAGTTTGTATTTTGCTCTAATTATGCCATACTAAGAAAATATATCACTAATTAAAAGTTTTCGGAAAAATAGTTAGATCATGTCATAATAGATTTGACAGCCAATATATATATATATATATATATATATATATATATATATATATATATATATATATATATATATATATATATATATATATATATATATATATATATATATATATATATATATATATATATTCTGTAAAAAATTACATGATCAATTAGTCCAGACAGCATTTTTAGGTCATTGTAACTTATTATTATTCATGTTCTAACTTAATTAATATAAGTTAGGCAAGCTGTTTTAAGTCAGTTTAACATAATGGACTCATAAGCTTAATTTGATTCATCTTAAAAATTTAAGGCAACCAGGATTTTTAACAGTGTAGATATATTTTGAAATACTGGATCATATTAATTTTCTACTAAATAAAAGCGATTACAACGAAAAACTTAAAAACGTTTTAATACCTAAAAAATACTAAAATAATTTCTGTATTTGTGTTCAACCGTTGATTTATTTATTTTATGACGGGGATGTTGACTATTTTCAACGAAATAAAGTGAGATTAAAACGGTGTTTAAACGTTATACGAATATAAATCTTTATTTAACTAATTTATAAGTCGTAATTTATAAGTTATGTCTGAAAGATTTGTAACATGCGTGAATAATTAAAAAAATATATAGAAGGATGAATATGGGAAATATTGATAAAAGATATGAATAAATATGCTGATAAATGGAAAAAAAAACCGTAATATTAAAAGTTTAGAAATTTAGGAAATGAAAAAACTACATAGGCCTATATTAGTCTAGTTATTCATAAAACAATTCACCCTTTACCCAAAATAAAAGTTTGTACTTTTTGCTATGTTTTTATACCTATTTTATACAGAATAATTAATAAAATATGAACAAAAAAGAAAAGAAAAAACTGCTAAAAGTTTAATAAAACGTATATAAAGTCTCGTCAGGCTAACACTAATTATTAAGCCAATTAGGCTATTACATGCACAACAAATAAACTGAATCAAATGTATTAGTGAAGAACGTACCTCGCTGGAGTAATATGGCATCCATTGATCGCCTCTCTCCCGCTTCACCTCGTCAATCATGTCGCCTGTTATTCAACTAAATGCGAAATGTTTCAGTGAAGCATCTGGAAATCCAGCACAGGGTGTGTGATCTGCTGTACAGCAGACAGTCCTGTCAGGAAAGTTAGTAAATGAGCAGTTTCTCTCGCCCGGAGTCTCATATATGAGCGCTGATCTCCCGCCCTCTGACCGGCGGCCTGCCCTGCCCAACCCACAACACCGAGCTCTGAGCCTTCAATAAAAAACATAATCCGAAATTATACTGTCACTAAATCAGCAGTTATAGCAATAGACCAAGCCCAAAAGAGTCGGCTCAACGACTTTAAGTAAACGTTCAAAATGATAATACAACAATAATACAACAATAGTCAGGTCGATTGATAAAGTCATTGTTCAAAGAGCTTAAAACGCTCTTTCTTTTTCTTTCTTTCTTTCTTTCTTTCTTTCTTTCTTTCTTTCTTTCTTTCTTTCTTTCTTTCTTTCTTTCTTTCTTTCTTTCTCTAAAATTACTGCACCATTTTATGACTACAGAATTCAACATCTGATGTGCATATGGACACATTTATTTTTGAAAAAGGCAAAAATGGGGGTTGTTCAAAAGTTTCTGGACAACTTTGATGAATGCTTTTGTTGCACTTTAAATGTTGACTTCATTTACAATATTGCATACTGCAATATTCCTAGTGAAATTGTGTTTTTTTTGGGGGGGGGGGGGGGGGGGGGGGGTGTGCTGGTAAGGCTGACAAATTTTTTTTTCTAAAATGTACTGCATTATATAACTATTAATTTATTAATTAATATTATCAGGTATCTATCTATCTATCTATCTATCTATCTATCTATCTATCTATCTATCTATCTATCTATCTATCTATCTATCTATCTATCTATCTATCTATCTATCTATCTATCTATCTATCTATCTATCTATCTATCTTTACATATTAAAATGTAACAAACCGTCGATTTCAAATCTAGTTGCATTACCACAATAATAGAATAAGATTTTTTTTTATAATTTGTGTAATGCATGGGTATTTAGATCAAAATTGATCTAAGATAATTTGTTTTACGATTTTTTATTTTTTAATGTTTAACTTTAGGTGTTAACATTTGATTGTTTTGATGCAGATATATATTTTTAGCTTTAAGTTAACAACTGTTCCGAACAGTTAACTTTTACAGTTAATATTTACACTGTAAAAAATGCTGGGTTCCACACAATTTCTTCATATTGTCCCAACATAAATCAGTTAACTACACTGAATAAAAATGATGTCTGCAAAAGTTTTGCAAACAACTGTCCCCCAAAAAAACTTAAGAATTGTGTTGTATCAACTCATATTAAATAAGTAGTTTGGACAAACAGCAAAAGTAATTTTTGAGTGTACTTTTAGTACACAGTAACAGCACTGAACTTTTTTTACTGAAGGCTTTTCTCTCTTTTTTTTTTAATATTTCACTATTTCATCGAATCTACACTGAAAAAATGATGTCTGCAAAATTGTTGCAAACTATTTATATATGTTGAATTTAAACAAACAAATTAAATTTAGTAATTCTCAACTTCATTTGTTTGTTTAAATGCAACATAAAAAAATTGTTTACAACCACAACTTAAAAAAAATAGTAAATCCAAAGAATCATCCCTGAATGTTTTTTCAGTTTGATAATGTACACTTAAAAATGTTTTTGCAATGTTGCCACAAAAGAAACCCTTTTCTTCTGGAAAAAGCTAATTAAAGATCTTTTTTATACAGTGTGAACATTTTAATAATCTAAAGAACCCTCTTCCGTATGAAGAGTGAAAAGCTCCAATTTGTTAAAGGCTCTTCATGGAACATCAATGTTAATAAAAGCTTTATTTTATTAAAGTGTAATGTGTCATAGAATAATTATGGTTCAAAGAACTGCCCCTCAAAAAGGTGAAATAATGTTAAAACCGACATTATAATCTTTGATCACAACAACAAAGGCCTACATATATAGCCTATTTCCAATATTCACGTGCATCTCCTTTTTTCAGTCTGCTAGTTTGGCATTGTGTCTCATTCAGTGGTCACAGATCGCCCCTCTCCCTTTCTCTCCCTCCACATCTCCGTCTTCTCCATTGTGAGAGACAGCTGTTTGGTGGATTGGGGGTGTTGGGTGTCATTTTTATTGATGGAAAGCAAACATTTACTCTGTGTGTCATTTAAAAGCACCACCCTCCTCTGCCTGCCATTCAGCCCAGCCAATCACAGGCCAAGAAACACTCCTGCTCCAACAAAACACACTTTATGAGATGTGTATTCATATGCATAAAGAGAGAGGCCATTTTCATAACTTACTCAAAATGTCTGTTCTGAAAACAACTATAAAATAATTATAAATCATTAAAAAATTTAAGTGTAATCCTCACATCTCCAGCTGTGCCATCATCCCCATGTGGAGGAAATGTTTATCTAGTGCTAAGTGCCTTGGATGAAATGTTCTTAAAGCAAGGCAATTAATTACATCCCATTCAGACCAACCCAAGGTGCGAGAAATGACAGGAACTTACTGATTAAATCATGAATTGTGCATTAGCATAGTGTTATCTGAAGACTTTCTTAAAGATGAAATTAAGTTCGAGGCTAATAAATCTAAAATAAAGCTACTTTGATGCACAGTGGAGCCAAATATCAAACGGTGACTGATTCCACCTCATTAAACATCTGAAATACACTTTTCCCATCACTTTAGTTAACGTGTGAACAGCTTAGCCTAATAAAAATAAATAAATAAACGTCCATAGGCTGTCTGCATATTATTTTTGTCGTGGTGTTATGGTTTTGGCGAGTAAATCAAATGGCGTTGTAGGGCACGCGTTTGTTTTCCATTTAATAACAGTTTAAATGAATGTTTGTGATTTTAACTACGGCTATTTTGTATTGTGACGTCAATATGTCATGATAAAAAAATTTATTGAAATTAGCATACGTTACAGTCTTACCTATATCCATATAATGTCAGTTTCTAGTCTGTGTGACTTTCTCATCTGTCGACATGAAGCCAGAGCTGCTGCAGACATCCACATTGATATGATCAGGTGATTTTGAACAACTCTCTCCTCCGTTTTGCTTTCTATCTTTTTTCGTGAGTGGAATGTGCCCATCACATATTTATATATTCATCTAAACGTCACTCACAGCAACGTGGTGGACCGCATCTTGATATAGACATTTCGAACGGTTTTAATTCGAATCAACACAACACAAAGTTTTACCGGGTCATTGAACCAGTCTACGGCACGTGCGCGCACGCGTGGGGTGGCTGGAAGTCATGATGGTTTCGCCAATCACAAACAGCTTTCTGAATTCTGAATGTAGCCTGGAAAATAAATTAATACAATCTTTAGAAGACAAGAACATAAATGAAAAATAAATAATTAAAAGCAGAAAAATATACAGTGGATCAAAAATATTTTTCAAAACTGAACTAAAATAAAAATGGGTGTTGTTCAATAGTTTTTGAACAAGGAGATGAACCACTTCAAATTTTGACTTCTACTACAACAGCAAATGCCTTGTTGATGCCAGAGGTCAGAAGAGAATGGCCAGACCAGTGTAAGCTGATAGAAAGGCAACTGTAACTCAAATAATCACTCATTACAACCGAGGTATGCAGAAGAGCATCTCTGAACACACAGCACGTCCAACCTTGAGGCAGATGGGCTACAGCAGCAGAAGACCACACTGGTTGCCACTCCTGTCACCTAGGAACAGGAAACTGAGGCTACAGTTCACACAGGCTCACCAAATTAGACAATAGAAGATTGGAAAAACATTGCCTGGCCTTACGAGTCTCAATTTCTGCTGCTACATTCAAATGCTAGGGTCAGTATTTGGCATCAACAACATGAAAGCATGGATCCGTCATGCCTTGTATCAACGGTTCAGGCTGCTGGTGGTGTAATGGTGTGGGGGATATTTTCTTAGCACACTTTGGGCCCATTAGTACCAATTGAGCATCGTGTCAACACCAAACCTACTTGAGTATTGTTGCTGACCATGTCCATCCTATTATGACCACAGTGTATCTTCTGATGGCTACTTCCAGCAGGATAACGCGCCATGTCATAAAGCACGAATCATCTCAGACTGGCTTGACAATGAGTTCACTGTACTCAAATGGCCTCTACAGCAACCAGAGCTCAATCCAATAGAGCACTTTTGGGATGTGGTGGAACGGGAGATTGGCATCATGGATGTGCAGCCGACAAATCTGCAGCAACTGTGTGATGCTATCATGTCAATATGGACCAAAATCTATCTACTGGAGGATTTTTCCAGTACATTGCTGAATCTATGCCATGAAGGATTAAGGCAGCTCTGCAGGCCAAAGGGGGGTCCAACCTGGTACTAATAAGGTGTACCTAATAAAGTATATATATATATATATATATATATATATATATATATATATATATATATATATATATATATATATATATATATATATATATAGATAGATAGATAGATAGATAGATAGATAGATAGATAGATAGATAGATAGATAGATAGATAGATATATGAATATATAGTAGTCAAAAATTAGAAGTGTATAAACAAATTATTTAGCATTAAATTGAATTATAATATATTTAAGTCATTTACCACTTCATTATTCTATTTTTACATTATCTATTAATCTACACACACACTTTATTTTTCATTTAAGAAGGTTTGGTTCTCTCTAATAAAAAAAAATACATATATTAAAGCGAAGTACAAATGAGGAAAAAATAAAACACATAAATCTGTATCTGTTAGATGTTTTTATTTCATGGAAATACAACATAATTATAATTCCTGTTCAGAACCATGTGTTGTACATTGTATTATTTTCTCCTTTTTTTTGTATTTCAAAACATGATCACTTGTACAACAATATGAACAAAAATCCCATGTCACAAATAGATCCATGATGACAATAAATTACACCTGTCATGCTTTGAGTTTTTTAAAACAGCGCTTCCTCAATGTCAAAACATTTTGTTGACCCTCATCGTTCACATTATTAACCCTTCCGAGAAAACAAAAAACAAAATCAACTTTTATGCATAAATAGATTACTGGAAAATATCCATTTAATTCAACAGTTATTTAAAAACATTCAAATCAATCTGAAAAGAAAAGATAAGAACAGAAAATGATGAGCATTCATGAGGTTACATTTACAATAGCCACATAAATTACAAAAACCGAAGAAAACGCTCGCCAATCTAACACTGCTGAAGCGAAGGGCCTGTGAAGGTAAATACTGAAATATTTCCGCAATAGTAATCTCGCTATTGAAACATATCCAATGTTTCCTTTTTGTCGATCATTGGTCAGGTTATGCAGTGCTCATGCTGCAGTGTGTAACAATAAGAGCTGAATAAAGAGTCGTCACAGCACAAATCCAGTTATTAGTACTTTAGAACAGTGAACTGCTTCACACATGGTTATTGTATATAAAATAGCCCAAATCAACAGTCAAAAGACTGACAGAAAAGATAAGTGAGGTTACTTTTTTAATAATTGAGGCAAATACTGATACCAGTATTAAGTACCAACAAAATCAGAACAAGTACTACACGCAATTCTCAACAGCATCAAACCGCAACATTTACAATGATGGATGTTACAAATGCCAAGATCTGTAAACTGGTGCTGTAATGCGAATTTAAGAGAACGGATTCTGTAAACAGTTCTGGGCATTAAAAATAAAATCCGAAAGGGGAAACTTGATTATGAACATTTGTGTTCACAAACTCAATGTATTCTAGCTTCTTTTTTATTTTGGTCTGTATATTACAGTACAAACAATATTAGGATATATGGGATTTGTGAGGTACATGCAAATACTATTTATAATAAATTAAATCATATCTGTATGGGCATGAAGTAAAAAACAAACCTGACATCAATCATGATTTCTCTTAATAGTTATTTATAATCA